>NW_019392843.1:19609-495683 GCF_000648675.2 Cimex lectularius
TATATTAGTTATATTTTCAACAGATGTTTTTTAGTCAGTGGCACTCAAACTCTACGAATATAATCAAGTCAAGGCTTAACCTTAATAAAACAAACAACGATTCTTATCGAGAAAATCAAGAAATTATAAAGACTTTTCTTTCGTACCTTGTGATAATTGCAATATTGCGGATAAATACTATTTGAATTTCAAACTCTTAACTAAATCATATATTGATGAGCTTGCCAATAAAAAAAATTATATCTAAATATATTATATCATTTACATTAATTTTTGAACTGTTTTTAAGTTTATTACCTTTTATAGAACTAACTGACCTATTTGTTGAATTTAAATCAGTATAATCTATGTTTTGTTTGAATTATGGTTTAAAAATGAAAAAAATTATAATCCTAGATTAGTAGGAAATACCTTGCCGGCGGTTGAAGGTTTTAAATTGCTAGATATTCCACCGTGTTCATTACCTATTGCCACAATTATCAAAGATCTGGCCTTATTGAACAAACGAGAAACACCTTCTCTGATGATCAAGGCAGAATTCTTGCGAATTTTAAATAACTATCCCAATTATAAAGTTTTTTATACCGATGGGTCTAAAAATGAAATTGGTGTATGGCGTGGGATATTTGCTGATGGATATCGAATGAGGCTAGCGTATACACAGCTGAACTTCATGCAACCAGAAGATCATTGAGCATTATAAAGGAATCGCAAGGAATTTGCTCTGATTCGAAAAGTGGTCTCGAAGCAATCAAAAATAATTTCTCGGTTGACCCATACATCTTATAAATTCACAAATATCTCTATGAAATCAGAACACTCAACAAACATGTGGTATTTGTTTGGGTTCCTAGTCATGTCGGCATTTCTGGAAATGAAAAAGCTGATCAACAGGCAAGGATCGCTGCAAACCATCCACAAAGAACAGATCGATTTCCTCTCCGCCCAGATGATATAGTCGTTTATGTTAAAAACCATATCAAACGAAAGTGGGCGGCAAGATGGAATTTCTGTAGAGATAGTATGAAAGAAATTAAGCCAGTTGTCCATAAATGGCAAACTGAGGAACTTGAGAGAAAAGAACTTGTGATTTTCTCTAGATTGCATCAGGCTAATCCATAATAGGCTTTTAATAGGCAACAACCTTCCAACTTGTCCTCGATGTGTACGAAGTCTGAAAGTAAAACATATTTTGGTCGACTGTCCCACTTTGCAACCCTTTAGGCAAATGCTCATCCTTTCCAGTGATTTACAGGAATTACTGGGTCCCCAGTGTATCTTTCGAAGAGCACTTTTCAGCTTTCTCAAATTTATTGTGATTTATAATGAGATTTAGGCCTTTTCCCAAATTGTTATACCAGTCAACGTTTGCCTGCTAATGTTTGAATGAAAGTTGTGAGTGCAAGATTTCTTTTTTTGCAAAACTTTTTGAGGCTGCCGGAGCGGAAAAATGAAATGGAAGAAAAAAAATTGCGGTGTAATAAACTGAGATGCCCAAAATCGCAATTTAAATAAGAAAGATAGTTAAATTTTGTAACAAAAATTCAGAATTCTAATTTTTAAAAAATATAAAAAAATAAATAAATTTTATATGCAGTTTAAAATGTGATTTTTGCATAAATTTGGCCTTCCAAATTAAGAATTTTAAGAGGATAAATTAGAGCTTGGATGGCAATAGAATCAATTAGTTTACGAGTGAATGTTTGGAGTCAGAGCTTTATAGCACTCAGAAGGGATATAGATAAACTAAGATAGAAGGTTTGGGATGTTATGACGTGAAATGACCTTAGCAGTTAAAACGCTCTTAAAAATTAATAATAATAATAATAATAATCCTAAAATATACCAACTCCTAGGTTTAGCCATTATTCAATAATTTTACTGAATGGGAGAACTTATTAGCAACTAATATTAATAATAGTAATAAAGTTTATTAAATTTATGCTATATATTATAATGATGAGAACATAAATGCACTTGATAAAAAAATAAACAACAAGTATGGCTACTCCGTCTGCCGGAGACTTATTACCAACTATCTTTCATTAAAAAAAATTAAAATTTAAAATTCATATTTATTTCAACACTCAATAAAATTAGAGAATATTCTTTTTTTCGTAAAATTTAACGTAGACATCCTGTCGTTCTAGGACCTTCTTTTTTGCATTTTGTGTTGGCAGAATTAATTTACTAAATAATTCATCTGCGCTTTAAAAGGTCCGTTTTTTTATTTTGAAAATAATATTTTCTTAATACATGAAAGCCCTTTGTGATTTAATCTTCTTAACCTTGTTATTTCGAATTCAAAAAATTTAGCAATACTCTTTTAGTATTCATGTTTTTGCCCTGTAAGAATTTATTATCAAGTAAGAAGAAAGCAATAAATACTTTTTGCAACTTCTTGATACTTTCAACAACATACCCATATGGATAAGAAATGAATGCTACAGTAGAGTATATAATTACAATTAGAATGAAAATATCCATCACCACCATTTACCAGAAATATGAAATATACATGGTACGTTATTTTATTGTTACTATAGTATTCTTCTCTCTCTCTCTCTCTCTCTCTCTCTCTCTCTCTCTCTCTCTCTCTCTCTCTCNAGTTATATACGAGTATAAACATTGTGTTAAATAAATAATGTGATGACCATGCTAGGATGCAGGTGTTGCTCCTAGAATTGTCATCAGCACTCTCTCCAACTCTAGAAATTTTATAAGGATATTCATTTTAACAAACGTTAGTCTTAAGCCAGATTTGCCGAAAGCATTTCGACGAGATTTGATTTAGATTCATAAAGTTCTGAATGTATATCAGTAACTTATTTGTAATTTCTTTGAATAAAAGTTTTTAAAAACACGTTCGTCCAAAGAAATTATTTAACTGGCGCAGTCGGTAGGACATTGTCGAAAGTTATTATCGAGTAACTTTCCGTTTTAACGGTTAATCGGCAATCGGACAATCAACAATCTGTGAAGAGTTCAACGCATATGAACTTTCCTCCCGGACAACGGCATCGAACTTTTAGACTCTCAAAACCAACGAATATGGTCGTAGGAGTTCTCGTTTCTATGGAAGAAATACTTAAAATAATCTAATTTAAATTTGTAATATTATTAACATATTCTTATAAAACGAAAAATTTTATTAATTGTTAACAAATATGGCTCTCCCAGAATTTAAAAGAGAATTTCTGGACATGGTCCCGGAATTCAATGGAGACCCAACCGTTCTTACGCGATTTATAGACATATCGCAAAAATTAGTTAACACATTTGTAGATAATAACCACCCTCATAATTTCCAAAATGTATACCTGCTTTCATGCTTAAGAAATAAGATAAAAGGTCCTGCAGCTCAAGTGATTGAAAATAGTAACGTATCAAACTGGGCAGATTTAAAAACTGCATTGTTAGAGGGATACGCCGACAAAAGGGACGCATTCACTCTCCAGATTGAAATCTCTAGACTAACACAACAAAATGAAAAACCGTATGAGTTCTATCAACGAGTACAAAAAATTTTAAAATTACAAATTGCGTATTTTAAAAACCATAATCCCGTTCAATCCAACACTTTAATTGAATATTACTCCGTGTCTTACTAAGAGGTCTAAAAGAACCCCTAGGCTCACTTATGCGGACTAGGAATCCAAGTAACTTTACAGAACCATTACATACCCTTACGAATGATTTTCAGTTCTTGAAAACTTTTCAATTATACTTCAAGGAAACCTCGATTCCAACCACCTATTAGACATCCAGCAAGATTCCCCAATCAATATCCTAATTTCCCTCAAAGCACAAAATCTAACTCACAAAACTCACAAAACACAATGTTTGCCCCGCGAATTCAAGCCGCGAACGGACGTGACATCAGACCGACACCCATGTCTATACAAAGTAGACAATCGTTCAGAGAACCCAATAATTTTTTCACGCAGCAAAATTCGAAATTCGGTCAACACCGTCCAAATTACACGGTAGAAGAAATTCATCACTTAAATAACCAGACAACCGCCACAGAAAATTCACAACACCAAAATCAATCGAGCTTAGAACCTATGGATCATTTTTTAGAAAACAAAAGCCTCTACCCGAGTATCACTTGATGACACGATGCAACCAAGCAAGCCTCCCATATACAGAATTTAGAAACCCACCTCTCAAAATTTTAATTGATACAGGTAGTACAACATCCTTTATCAATCCTGAAGTAGCACACAAACATTTTAAAAAATCAATAAAATTAGACCCCTTTAAAATAACTTCGGCACACGGAACCTCGACCGAAAAATTTAGTACATTTATTCCATGTTCCGATCTATTCCAAATTAGCGGATTACATTTAAAATTTAGAATATTTAAATTTCACGAGAAATTCGATCTCTTATTAGGCTTAGACGCTCTTACATATCTGAACGCTCGTACCGATCTTGAAAATAATCAGCTCATCACGCCACACACTACGTTGAAAATCTCATACCAAAAAATCAGTAACGAAACTGCAATATATAATATAGGCGCGAGGACAGAACAAGTTATAAAAATACCCATAAAAAATGTAAAATCCGGTGAAGCAATCGTTCCCCATATAAACTATAATAATTGCGAGATAAAAGAATGCCTAGTAAAAGTAGAGGATCATGAAGCGTTTTGCGTAGTTACAAATTTTAGTGATGTAAGTTCGGAATTTAAATTAGAAACTCCTATCCAATCGGAAAACTCGAATTTCAACGAAGTTATCCCATTAGAAAATTCTTACATAAAAAATCATCAAGTTGAATCAAATAAAGTAGACCTAACTAAAATTAGAACAGATCACATGAATTCAGAAGAAACATTAGCGATTAAAAAATTGACAAAGGAATTTAATGATATATTTTACCAGGAAAACACTCACCTAACTTTCACAAACCAAATCAAACACGCAATTAGGACCAAAGATGAAACACCATTTATACTAAAACATATAGATATCCAGAAAAACACAGACAAGAAATCCAAGAACAAGTAGGAAAATTATTGGAACAAAAAATTATTCAGCCATCACATTCCCCTTGGAATGCACCGGTGTGGGTCGTTCCAAAGAAATTAGATGACTCTGAAAAACAAAAATGGCGGATGGTAGTAGACTACCGCAAACTAAACGAAAAGACAATAGATGATCAATATCCGATTCCAAATATAACTGATATTCTCGATAAATTAGGAAAGTGTAACTATTTTAGCACCCTGGATTTAACCTCTGGTTTCCATCAGGTCGGAATGAGCCCAGAAAGTGTCCAAAAACTTCATTTAGCGTAGACCAAGGCCATTACGAATTTTTACGGATGCCTTTTGGATTGAAAAATTCACCTAGGACGTTCCAAAGAGTCATGGATAACGTTCTAAGAGGTTTAAAAAACTTTATGGTATACCTTGACGATATCATAATTTACAGTTCAGGTTTACAAGAACATATTCAAGATTTAAGAGCCGTTTTTACAAGAATACGAGAAGCCAATCTCAAGATACAATTAGACAAAACTGAATTTTGTCGTAAAGAAGTAGCTTATTTATGCCATGTTGTAACCTCAGAAGGCGTGAAACCCAACCCTGACAAAATCAAAGCTATTAAGCAATTTCCCATCCCGAAAACACAAAAAGAAATAAAATCATTCCTAGGATTATTAGGCTACAATCGAAGATTTATCCAAAATTTTGCAAATTTAACTAAACCTTTAACTAGATGTCTAAAAAAACGATCAAAAGTAGATGCCAATAACGAAGAATATAAAAACTGTTTCAAAAAATGCAAAAATATCCTCAGTAACAGCCCCATTTTACAATACCCAGATTTTTCAAAACCTTTTAATTTAACTACAGATGCAAGTAACGTTGCTTTAGGTGCAGTTCTCAGTCAAAACATTAAAAATGCAGACCTGCCCATCGCTTTTGCAAGTCGCACTTTAAACGAATCCGAAACTCATCTATCAACCATCGAAAAAGAGCTTTTAGCAATAGTCTGGGCTACTAAACAATTTATACCATATTTATTTTCAAATCATTTTATATTATATACCGATCACAAACCGTTACAATGGTTATTCTCCATAAAGAGCCAAACTCGAAATTAATGAGATGGTGGTTGAAGCTAGAAGAATTTGATTACAAGATAAAGCATTGCAAGGGCACTGATAATAAAGTCGCTGATGCGTTATCACGTGTCGAACTAAATGTGAACTATGCTGACACAGGAGACAAAGAAGTCGATGACTTCCTTACGCAATTCTTTCTAGAAAATCCAGACATCGCGGAAGAAGTTTTCCAAAACCCTAATGAAATACAGGAAAACCAATAAGTTATCGTAAATTTAGACGAACTAGAAAATGACAATGAAACTGACATTGAGACAGTTCACTCCAACGCGGAAGGAAATACGATAATAACCATCCCCATTATCGAAGGACTGGTTAATATCGGGAAAAACCAAAAAATTATATCATTAGTAGAACATAGTCCCACTAAACCGAAAATAATAAAGTTAAATGAAAACAAAACAAGGCTCATAATTCAAATTTCAAAAACAAACTTCGAATCAGACATTATAGAATTCGTAAAAACATATATAGTCCCGAAAACAAAATATTCCCTTTTCTTCGAAGACATTTATGAACAATTTAGTAAAACACTTTAAACACTCAGAACTCAAGTTTTTCAAACACACAACAAAATTAATAGACGTATTTGAGGAGGAAGAACAACTTGAAATTATTGAAAACTACCACACTGGAAAAACAAACCATAGAGGAATCGAAGAAACTACGGAAAGAATCAAACGTTGTTATTATTGGCCAAACATGAGAAAATCAATTCAAAATTTCATCAACAGATGTGAGATCTGTAAAGTGACGAAATACGATAGAAGACCACTAAAACTCAAATTCGACATAACGCCTAACCCTACTAAACCGTACGAAATAATTCATATAGATACAGTAACTTTTGAAAAAACAAAATTCTTAACATTGATAGATACATTTTCAAAACACGCACAGGCTTATAGACTAAAATCTAATCAGGCTATAGAAATTGTAAATAAGTTAATAAAGTTTTTCTCTCATCATAATGTACCGAAACAAATTGTCATGGATAACGGAACAGAATTTAACAATTCTTTAGTAATAGAACTTCTAGGACTTCACAAAATCCAAATTCATTTTACAAGTTCCCAACACCCGGAATCAAATGGACCAGTTGAACGTTTACACTCAACACTCCTGGAACATTTAAGAATACTAAACAATAGAGAAGAATTTAAGAAAGATTCAATCAGAGATAAAATGAACTATGCTATTTTAGCATATAACAACACAATACATTCCTCCACGAACGCAAAACCAAGTAACATAATCAGCGGTCATATCGAAAATGACTCCCCGTTCGCACTAGGCTTAGAAACTGAAATATACAACGACTACATAAACACCCTCAAACAGAAAACTTTGTTATTATATCAAAAGATTAATGAACTAAATTCGAAAATCAAAGAAAAAACTATAACAACGCGAAACCGAGAGAGAGAAGAATTACCTGATATCCCTGAAGAGGTATATATACGAAATAAACAAAAACAAAGTAAAACTAAAAACAAATATAAAAAACAAACGTTAAAATCAATTAACAGAACTCTGAAATTAGGTAAACTAAATGCACAACACTATAATACACAGAGTAAAATCCACTTGTCAGATGTTCAAAGACCTAGGAAAACCACTCAAAAAATTGACTCTGTTCCAGGTCCATCCTCAGCTGTTATGCAAACGGACTGAATATCAAAAACATCACAACAAACCCTGGTATACTACCCATAAGGCTAGGAAAAGCGAAAATCCAACAAACACACCACACTCTTATTCATTACTACAATGTTACAGAATTAGATACCAAATTCAGTGAGTTAAACGTTAATTATTTGAAAATCTTTGAGCTGGCAAAAAACGACACTGATATAAAGAAAAAATTAAATAATTATTTTAAAATTATTAATTATGAAGTCAGTGTAATAAGCGAAAAACTAAATGCGTTAATTGTACAGAGAAAATTTAGAATAAAAAGAGGAATAATAAATGGTTTAGGATCCATTGTAAAATTCATAACAGGTAACTTAGACGCCTATGATGGTGAAAATTATGAAAAAATGTTAGCAGATATAAAGAATAGTGTAAATAACTTTAATTATCAATTAAATAGTCAATACTCTGTAAACAATATGTTAATAAAAAATTATAAAGAATTGATTAAGGAAATAAATATTAATAATGTAGAATTAAAAAAATAAAATTTTAGAACTTAATAATATCATTAAGGATAATAATAAGGACATTTATGTATTAGAATTAGAAAATATGCTTAACCAACTTGTTATTTGAATTAATCTCTGATATGCTAAGGGAAATAGAAAATTCTATTGTGTTCTGAAATCTAGGGAGACTACATCCCAGTATAATAAAACCTAGAGATATGTTTAATGAGTTAAACAAACTATTAAAATATTATCCCGGTGGATTTCCATTTGAACTAAATCTAGAGAATATCCTAAAACTTGAATCAATGGTAAAAACTAAATGTAAATATTATAATAATGAAATTGTGTACTATTTGTCGCTACCTGTAACGCAACAAACAGATTATGACCTGTATTGTCTACTTTCCATTCCATCTTGTTACAAAAACAAATTTATAATTGTGCTGGCAGAGTACAAATACTTTTTGAAGTCAAGGGACAATTCGATTATCCAACCACTGAAAAAACTGTGCCCTGAAATCAACGGAGTTTACCTTTGCTCCGTCGAGGAGGAGGTTCATCAAGCAACACCTTGCGGCGAGAACATATTGCTTCATGAAAACATGGAACATTGCCAGATTGCTGATATCAAAATAGCCAACAATTTACTGCAACCAATTCCAGAAATTAACCAATACCTAGCAATTTTTGCGAAACCTGACACTGTTAAAATAGAAACTTCAAGTGGCCTGGAAACGCATAAATTGAAAGGGTTGTTCCTAATAGATGCAGAAGACAGCACTCTATTATACAGGAACAAGGAGGTTAACCTACAGACCCGCACTTCTGGAAGACCACACTGGTTGAGTGGCTTGTCGTTCCCAATGGAAAAGATGAACAACCTGAACATCACCGTTCATCTACAAAAATTGGAAATGGACATACCAACGTTCACCCACAACATTCAAGAAACTCCAGCGGTACATGTTAATCCCAGCCTTTGGACTATCCTTCTGTATATAATTTTACCCGTCATATTAACTGTAATCACTATTATTTTGTATAGATATAAGAAAAGTATGTTAGCCTTAAGTAACCACAGGTGTGGTTCATTGCAAATGTAAAATAATATCTTAGCATAGAATAAGTTAGTTCAAATTTTTATAATTGTCATTTTTTCTTTTTCTTTCACGAGCTTCCAGGGAGGCTCTCTCTAAGGGGGGAGGAGTTATATACGAGTATAAACATTGTGTTAAAAAAATAATGTGATGACAATGCTAGGATGCAGGTGTTGCTCCTAGAATTGTCATCAGCNACAAAATATAATAAGTATATCTTTGTCAATTGATTTGAAATATCTTTTGAATTCACTAACTATTCATTGCCCAATTCTTTCTCTTACTCACTCTCTCCTTCTTTCTCTTTCTCTCTGATCTCTCACGTTCTTTCTAAAAATTCTAAAATAATTATCTTAAAAATCTTTCTTGTTTTTTAAATTGATCTATTCATTAATTTATTTTCTCTCATCCACTTCTCATCTCTCTTCTTTTCTATTTCTCTGATGACGGTGGTTTGGTTAGCCCGTTCCTACAACATTTGAAACTAATAATAATAATAATGATTAGAGCTTTCTTAATGATTTTTTTTAACGAGGGTATTTCAATTACATTTGTAAGTATGTCGAGTTCGAATGCAGGGCCGCTGGATTCGAACCCAGGACCTTTACCTTTACCATTGATATTCGCCGTTTCACCGCCTAAACCGTTGCGGCCACCAACGCCCCCCTTTCTATATGATTATTACGTCATAAATGAAGCGAAAATTGAATTTTTTGCCATTAATTCAATAATTATTTAATGACAACGAAAATACATTGATGTAGCTAAAACATGATGTATATATAAATGATATAGCAAACGCTAGAAATTTAGAAACACTACGAAGACGATTATTGTCTCTGAAGCCTATTAATTTTGCTCGTAGACGTAGGGACCTCGACGGAGAGAAACTAGTTAATTTAAATTTCACCTAATCAACTTTACTCCCAAAAAAACTAGTCCATTAACATAAAAAGAACTACGATCGAAGAATCTAGCAAAAAAGCATATGTTGGTCCAAATGTTCTGTGAAATGGATAAAAATAGTTGTCTTTCTCAAATATGTAACATATAATTCAGCAGCAGTGCCCCTGATGATGCGACTATATGTCGCGAAATCTCCGCGAATTGTTTGCATAAATTTGTAACTTCATTCAAGACCAAATACCTGATCCTCTTCAACAATGAAAAAACTGGTCGATCTTCTCCATAACATTGCCTCTGAAGGTTCTGCATTGTCTGTCTAATTTATTTATCTTCGCAATAACATGTGATGATACAAAACAAAGTTATTTTTCAGCGGGTTAGTTGGGTCTGTTTCTTTTTAGTAGGTTATCGTTCTATTTATTAACGGTCGTGCAGTTTAATTCCAACTAGGTTGAATACATTTGTTATTTTCTAGGTTTACTTGCTTCTCTGTTTGGCTATTTTTTATTTTTTCTATTTTTGTTTTTTTACTATTTTGTGTCTTGGGTGAGGTGCTTTTTGGTATACGTTTTTGTTTCTATTTTTTGTTTGTATCCTGTTAAAATTTTTTGTGTTATATCAAATTATTTTCAGTCTGTGTATCACATCTTGTAGGTTGCGGTGTTTCTTGTGTTTATAAATTTCGATATTTTTCCAACTTTTCAACCTTCCAAACTTGGTCCACGCAAAATCCTATTTTGTCATCCAATTGCAACTGGTTTTATTGGTTTGTGAATAAATTGGTTGGTAGATAATAAATGTAATAAACTCGATATATTTACTTAAGGCTTTTTTCTTTATTTATTTTTATACTGTTCCTAGTAAATATTTGTTTATTATTTTGCCAAATATTGGTGATGTTAAATTGTTTACACTTTTCTCTTAGCCCTTAGAAATATGTAATCACTTGATTTCTATAATATAAAAGAGATAAACACACATTTTTCGAACCTGATTGATGCAGCTGGTTAAATCTATGGTTTATTTCACAGCAACGTTTGATGTTCGTCAGAAAGTGTAATCGAAAGATGTAAAATACTGCGTAACCGACGTACTTCATCACGACGATATTGTAAAGAACATAACATGTTAGCCGTGTATTTACATTTTACGCGTCTGAAGGAGTTGCGCCTCGGATGGATAACATAAAACTTAGAAGGAGGTTGTAAAAAAAGTTGCTCTCCCCTCCGAGCGGACACCCAATTTGCGGAACAGGAATCATAAGTTGGAGATGGGATTATTTTCCGGATGCTGTCGTCTGTAGTCTGCTATTAAATGGAGGGGAGACACCTGCTGCACGAAATGAGACCTGTTACTCGGTACGTAATGAAACCCTGAGTTAATTCAAATTGTAATTCTTTCTGAATGGGCGATGGCCGCTTCTGTAGCAATTCATTAATTTTTATCTCCAGCCTATTTCAGAAGAGGGAGAAAATTAATTGTAAACTAATAACAACTCGCAGTCACAAGTTGGGCAGTTGGGAGATGTCTGTAACCCTATCCTATACAAATAACGTCCCCAAAGGCCATGATTCGTCTTTAACCTGAAAACAGTCGTATGATAATCCTTGGGCCTAACAAATTCTGAAAACCACGGTTTCGACTTAAGAGTAGGGTTAATGACCGGTAATAGCTTCCGGTATGGACTGAATTGTATTCTTTCTTCCAAAGTTCTAAACATAATTTATGCACATAATTTTTTGCGTCAGATTTTGGAATTTTTATGTCGTAACGTATGCCGGATGTTGTGACCTCTTTAGCCAAAGCATCTACAAACTCTTTCTCTTTAATACCTGCATGACCCTTAATCCATCTTAATTTCACAATTTTCCCTGCGACTTTAAGGTCAAAAAGTTTTTTTCTCACCTCTGTTAAAATGTAATTACTGCCTATATAGTTTGGGGATAAGTTGTTAATACCATCTAAGGCGCTTTTGCAATCTGAAAGTATGCCAAATTTAGTTTCATTCTGCTTTTTGATATTATCCAAAGTTCTGTCTATTGTGGTAAGTTCAGCTGAGAACACGGTGATTTGATTGGAAAGGATGTATTGTTCCTTGTATTCTTTATTGGAAACATAAAAAGCACATCCCAAATTGCCATCCAACAGAGACCCATCTGTAAAGATAAGTTGATAATCTGGATATAATTCTATCATATCTGCAACAAATTCTTTTTGAGCAAAATTGGGAGCGGCTTGAGAATAGTCTTTTAAATAATCAATATCTGCTGCCGTAATCAATAAACTGTATTCTAACTTACAGGGTCTATGGAATTTTGCTGCAACGAGTATATGAAGGGTAACATATGAGTGAAAGCAGAGACTAATGATGGAGGGTTCTTTTTTCCCCAGTACGCCTCTATATTTACTTTTTCAGTGAGTGACAATCTTTTTAAAATTTTGGCTGTCCTGACTATAGAGTTTGATAAGAAAATTTAAACCCAACTTTAGCTATTTATTTCTAAAGAAGTTTCACATGTCTCAGCCGCTAATGATATAATTAGAGTACTAGGTAGACCGCCCAGAATTCGTCTTAGGCAAGCGTTACGAAATGTATCAATTTTTTTAAGGAAAGATCGAGAGGCCTGTCCATAAAAAACAGAACCAAAATCAATGACCGGTATAATGGATGACTTAAAGAACAGCAATCCCACTGACGGATCAGCTCCCCATTTTGTTCCACAAAAACTTTTTAAAATGTTATATAGTTTTTCGCACTTTAACAACAGATTTTTAATATGCAAGTTCCAAGAAAGTTTCTTATTTATAAATAAACCCAAAAATTTTACAATGTGCTTTACTGGAAATTGATAGACATTTAGAGTTTCAAATCAGCCAAAGGAATTGAGCGTTTGTTGGTGAAGGGACATAGCACAGATTTCTGTTGTGAATTTCTAACCCGTTTCTTTTCAACCACTTAGATAAAATTTCGGTGATCTCCCTGATAGCCTGTTTGCATGCATCAATTGATTTTCCGATCGCGTATAAGCATATGTCGTCTGCATATTGTGCTAACTTGACTTCGTTTGAAATAATTGACTCTAAATCAGCTATATAAATAGCATAAAGTAAAGGGCTTAAAATGCCGCCTTGTGGAAGGCCTTTATATGGACGCCTTGGGCCATAAATAATTCCATTAATGCAGAAATAAAGTTCTCTATCTATTATTAGGGTTAAAACGTTTTTGACAAATTGTTTCGGGAGACCGAGTTTAATCATTTTGTCGCCTAGAATTTCCAAAACGACATTATCGTAGGCTCCGCTCACGTCTAGGAGTTATTTATTCCTATCGGTCCAGGGCACAATTTTTCTGAGAAAAAGCCAAGTATATGTCAGTGATAAGCTGTATTTGGGCATCTAAAATTGATAAATTTTTCCGGAATCCGAATTGGCTTACTGGAAGCTTTGAGTTCCTCTCTAACCACCATTGAAGACGGTTTTTTATCATGCGTTCGTACGTTTTTTGCACACAGGAACCAAGAGAAATGGGACGATAGGAATTTGAAAGGTTCGTACGTTTTCCGGATTTTAAAATTGAGATCACCAATATCTCTCGCCATGTTTTCGGTATCTCATTACACCTCCTAATGTTATTAAATAAATTGAGCATTTTCATTTTTGTGGTTTCAGGAAGGTTACTGAGCATGCTATAATGAATATTGTCGAGACCCGTGGCACTATTGTTCGAGTTTTTTAAGGCAATTTGCAGTTCTCTAATGGTAAATGGATCAGTCAAATATGAACAAACAGCATCATCGTTGGCATAATCATCGAGATTATTTTGAGGGCCCGCTGGGCACAAGTTATTTATGAATTCTTCTGTCCAGTCCCCCTCAGTAATTGGAGGAGGTCGAGGAATGGGAATGTTTTTTAGCATTTTAAGTTTTAGCCAGATCTGTTTAATCGGCATTGATCTGTTCAAAGAAGAACAAAAATGTATCCAAGCCTTTCTTTTAGCGTCACGAATCGCCTTCTGGGTCTCAGAATCTGCATCTTTGTAAGCAAAATAAGTTTCAACAGACGGATTCTCCTTATACAGCCCAAATGCTGACCTTCTCTTTTGAATGCTGGCCTCACACTCCGCATTCCACCACGAATTGATTTTAATTTTCCTGTTTTTACAATAACTGTCTCTAGGAGGGTTCATGCTCATTTTACAAGCGTTCTCCATTGATTTTTCGAAGTGCTCGTAACTCGAGAATTCCGCCATAGAAAGAGAACGATTCTCAGTCCAGGCGTTTCGAAACATATCCCAATCAGCCTTTTTCGGGTTCCACTTACGTTGATGATAGTAGTGAAGTATTTTACACCGGATTTATCGAGGGAAAAAACATGGGAAGATGGTCTGACCCCATGGGATCGTCCATCACCTGCCAGTCAGATATCAGGGAGATGTCTGCTGATACCAGGGTAAGGTCAACTGCCGATAAACGAGTTTGTTTTGGAGTTTTAATTCTGGTTGGAGATCCATTGTTTAGAAACACGATATTATTTAAATCTAAAGCATTTAGCAAAGCCGTGCCTTTTTTATCCGTCCAATCGGACCCAAATACAAGGTTATGTACGTTGAAATCGCCGGCCACTATGAACGGCTTGGGTAACGCTTTGAAAAATTTTTCCCAATTCTGAACCGATATGTTGTTTCTTCCGTCGTTGTATATCGATAGAACCGTTAATGGAGGAGAGTCGTGGTTAATAATTTGAACGCCAACTGCTAAGAAATTGTTTAGGTTATGATTCACCGTGAAATTTCTAAACTGAACACAATTCTTAATCAGTATACCAATTCCAGAATAGGAATCTTCTCTATCTAGTCGGATGAACCTATATCCGGAAAAATTACAAATTTGTTTCGGATTTAACCATGTCTCTGCTATAATTCATATAGTAATGTCATGTTTTTGTAACAAATTTTCAAGGCTCCCTTTTTTATTAGTTAGTGATCTTGCGTTCCACGGTAGAAACCTTAATTTTATTTTGTTATTAGTCATAATCGTGCTTGAAGTTTTATTACTCTAATATGTTACAAAAAGTTTATCATACCTCTTTTTTATATTTTTCTTTAATATTTTCCTTACAAGCTTCGTTTTCACTAACCAAATTGTTTAACGCTAATCCCACTATATCTATGATATCAGTTGTGGACATTTTGTGTTAGTTTTGAACTATATTTTTCGAAAGTTCGTTTAATTGGTTGACAACCCTTTCTTCTTCTGTAGAAGCCCATGGATTGGTAGGTGTAGTCCCTTTTGCAAAAGATGATTTAGGATTTCCCGGAACTATGTCCCTATCTGGGGGAAAGAACGAAGAGTTAGGAGGATTTTGCCTCGGCCTATGAAGACGCGACGTTATTTTTCTTACTGGTCGACGTTGACTTTTGTCTGCAAGGCTCAATTGACTAGGAGGGAGACTTGGGAAGTCGTCTTTTTCCTGCAAAAACTCTAAGAGATTGAACTTGTTGCTTGTAAGCACGGACGAATAAGACGGTTCAGAAAATTTCTTCCTATTTTCTTCCTGCATTCTTATAAATACTTCGCATTCTTTGCTATTTGCGAGATAAGATTTCTTACAGTGAACGCAAACGGGCTCATTTGATGGACAATCTTTGTAAACGTGCTCTTCACCGCATTTTATGCATAGTAATTTACCACGACATTGGGCAGAGGAATGAAAAAACCTTAGGCAGTTTCCAACTGCCGAACTTTTGCTACGAACGGACGGACAGGACAATAACCCCCATAAAATGTAACATGCTCAGGAAGAGATTGAAGAGGCAAAATTTGAACCTGTTCTCCCTTACTAATATACTTTTTCATGCGTGCCACAGAAAACAGTTACCATCGAAGATGTGTTCTCTATAAGCTCATCTTCTGATAAACCGAGGCCCACATTTCTGATTATGCCGACTTTTTTGACTAAAAAGTCAGGTATATAGACAAATAATCGTTCTTTTTTAAGCAGTTCGCTTTCAACCAAATAATTTGCCGTTTCCTTGTTTAATGTGGTGACTTTTATTCGGTTTTTCCCCGTGACTTTAATCTGAAGTATATTCGCGCTACTTAACCTTGGGTCTCTAAAGAGCCACTTACCAAACAACATGGCATGGGCATTACCTAAGTTTTTGATCTCACTCTCAATGAAGACGAAATATGGACCTTTATCGGTTTCTGAAAATCTGTTTTTACTCAATCTGAGATTAAATTCAGCTCTAGATCACGCTTTTTTTTCTAAAATTTCTTCTTTGGACCGTATAATCGCTTTTGAATAGGCATGGATTCCATCAGTGTTGTTTTCCGGAATAGGTTTTTTAGTTATAAAGTCGTAAAAATCACTATTTGTTTCCATGATTTGGTCATGAGTTGTAAGCGAAGTAGTCAAGTCCGAGGTTTTTATTTTTTTAAAGGGCACTTCCTGTAGCGAAGGGGCATAGCCCCCGCTATCGGTGGCCATTGGGATTTCTCAACCCCCTAAACAGGGTTTCATAAAATGTCAAAAATATAAAATTAAAATAATAAAATAAAGAAGATCTCCTAAATTATAAAATACTCGCTTTTCTTTGAAATAAAT
Source organism: Cimex lectularius (assembly GCF_000648675.2). Lineage (NCBI taxonomy): Eukaryota > Metazoa > Arthropoda > Insecta > Hemiptera > Cimicidae > Cimex > Cimex lectularius. Next base: position 36,512 of record NW_019392843.1, read on the forward strand.
TTAAAAAAATTTAGTCGTAACAAATACGATAAGAAACTATTTATAAATGCCTCAATCCACACTAATCCCCGGGAGCTCCGAACAAAACACCTCCACCACGGTCAAAGTCTGGATCACGACTGTGAATTTATACTTATAATATATTTTTATATTACAATTAATTAAGGTTTTTAGTAGAGATAAAAATCAATGCACGAGTGGGTTTCGAACCCACGATCTTCGGCTAGATACGCCGTTGCTCTACCTCCTGAGCTATCGTGACCTCGATCCACTCGGACACTAACTTCCCATCTCAACCCCACCTTTTGAACAATGGCAAAAAGGAGGGAAAATTCAAAACGTGGGGATGAGATGGGAAGTTAGTTTCCGAGTGGATCGAGGTCACAATAACTCAGGTGGTAGAGCAGCGGCGTATCTAGCCGAAGATCGTGGATTCGAATCCCGCTCGTGCATTGACTTCTTTATCTCAACTAAAAACCTTAATTAATTGTAATGTATTAGTTGGTCAAGCGGACCACGAAATTAGTGAATTTATATTTTTTATATTCAATCAAAGCATTTCTACTCACTCAAAGTATTTGTCTTCTGTGTAACTGTACCATTCTTGCGCGTCGTGTTGAGAGTGCCGGTGAGATATTGCTGTTGTGTTATATATGTTGGCTTTTGAAGGGGTGGGGAAGAAAGTCGATATAGAAAAGACATTTTTGTATAAGGCGTCGGCTTCTTTGAGGTGAAAAGAGCCGACGAAGGGAAAAAAGTTGGTAATGGTTCGGCTAGATTATCCATTCAGGATTATATAGAAGGGGATAAATAGAAAAAGGAAAGCAAAATTGTTGAAAAATTAGACTATGTGAAAAATGTGAAATGTAATGAGATGATATTTGTATGTTATCTATGTTGAATTTGATTAATGATCTTGGCGTAGTTTCGTCTGAGTTTTCATGTATCTGTTCTGTAATTGATGCTGCGTTTATCTCTGTTGATGTAAACCATTTCTAAAAAGTACGTTTATGTTTGCTTTGTTCTGTGTGTAATATTTTTGGATTGTTGAAGTTGAAATTGTGTTTGTGTTCAAAATGGTGGCTAGCGATTGCTGAAGGATTTTGCTTGGGTTTTTGCAATCATAAATATGTTGCTTTACTCTCTTGTCCAGATATTGGGATGTAAGATCGATGTAAGTTGCCGGACAGTTTAAACAGTTGATTTTGTAGATTAGGTCAGATTTGTTTGCTATTGGTGTGGGATCTTTAATTTTGGAAAAAAGTATTTGAATTGTTTTATAATTTTTGAAAGCTATTTTGAAGTTATGGGACGAGAGAATTGGGTTTAATTTATGTGATAGGCCGTGAATAAATGGAAATGTATGCTGGTTAGTTTGTATTTGATAGACTTAATGTAGTATTATTAGTAACACTAACACCATCCACTATTACTCGAAAAGTTGGCACGATAAAGAAAATGTTTTTCTGAAACCTACATCATACCAGACCGCATCTCACGATTTCTGAATAATTGTTTATAAAATTGAAATTTGGAACGAAGTTATCTATGTTCATATTTATTTTCTAAGCAAAGCTTTTGGGCACAAAAATGTTTATTTTTGACTGACGATGAAGGATTATCCTTCCAAAAGTTTGGTGGTGCAGCTTGGTTCGACGTTAACGCATGTTGTGAACGCTTGTATAAAGGTAGCAAAAGTAGGAGGGATTATTCTAAATAAAACTAAAACCGCTCTTAATGAGAAAGTTTTTTTTAGAAAAATTCATACAGAACAATAAGTTACCAAAACGAAAGTTGTCAGACTCTCCCCTCCTCAAATCTTTTCTAATAATTCGTTAGATTACAATTTATTTTGAAAAGGTAGGAAAATAAGAATTCGTGTGGGGTGCGACTCCAAAGACGGCGTTATCTGAAATGATGTTGGCATGTCAGGAACGTCGGACATGCCTGCGGAATTTTTAGCTTCCTGTAAAAGACAGTTAAGACAAAAAATTGCCAATTCAGCTTTTCCTTTGTTATGTTTATTTATAATATTTATATTATTCTGTAAAAAATTGATATGGCCATGCTTCTAGTGAAGTTTTCAAATGCCGGTAGAAATTAGATTCTTTCCGTAATAAATCCGTGGTAAAATAGTACTATAAATTTCTCGTATTTTTTATAAAATTGAAATTTGAAATTGAAGTTATCTATGTTAATATTTACTTTCAAAGGAACGCTTTGGTGCACAAAAATTTAAAATTTTTAAAAATACTGTGGTTTACCATAGTAATACTATATAAACCATAGTAAGTTATATGGTAGGTACCATAGTACCAAAGGTATAACAAGCTAAAAATATTGATAAAACATTGATATAAAAAATAATCATAAATAAAAATCAAAAATTTTTAAGAATATATTTGAATTACGAAAAAAATGTAAAAACAAGCTTGGAAATGGTAAAAGGTGGAATTTTAGCAATTATAAGTATTCCGTATTAATAAAATATTAGTTTTTATTTATTAATAATATAATCAGGCCTGAGGACAAACAAGAATCCCCCTCCCAAAAAACATCATACAGATATGAACTGTGGTTTTCAAGCCTCTATGATATTCAATTGTTAACATTAATTGTCTCTTTTTTTACGGTTAATTGTGATTAAATTGAAACAGTAAATTAATTAATCTCTATTAAGGTTTTGGTTGAGATATAAAAGTCAGTCCTTTTTAAAAAGGATTGAACACCACACTCACTCCATCATTTATCATTTCTATTAATTTGCTAGTCAAAGCAGTAATGGATTATAACACAATCAATAACATCAATATCTTTTTAAAAAGGATTGAACATCACTCTCACTCCCTCCTTTATCATTTCTATTAATTTGCTATAAAAGTCAGAGTCACGAGCAGGATTCGAACCCACGACCTTCGGCTAAATACGCCGCTGCTGTACCACTTGAGCTCAAGTCAATCAAGATCGTGAGTTCGAATCCTGCTCTTGACACTGACTTTTATATCTCAACCAATACCTTAATAGAGCTTAATTAATTGAAAGATGTTATTTTGTCAATCAGACCTCGAAATCTAAGGACAGTAATGTTTAGAGCTTTCAAAAATTCGTTAGTACATTGTTATTCATAAAAGGTTTTGTTTTGTTATTAATTTAAAGATATTTAATGACCAAATATAACAACAACCCACCGAAATACAGCACTGTTTTCGAAGTGTACAATGTCACTTGCATTATACGGGCCTGGGCCTGGCACAAAGAGACAGTCCACCTTTTTCTAAATCTTTTCAGGCTTTAAGAGCAGGCTTATAGAAAGCACTCCAATAAAGAAGATATCGAATAAAGTCCTTGTTTCATTTCGCTTTAGCCTTGAATTCGCGCATTTTTTAAATTAATTCCGTGAGTGATTAAACGTGCTGGCATAAATGCATATTCACTATTGTATTTTATAAAATTCACAATTTTTATGTAGAAAATATGCCAATAATGCTTTCTTCGCTATTCAACAACGTCAACTAACATTCAAGTATTCTCCGGAAATATCGAAAAATTCGAAAGTCACGTCCTCTTTCAAAACTCACAAGTGCTAAGTCTTTTCTTCCAATAAATTTAGAGTGAAATAGATGTCAGTTTAATCGTACGATTTTTTTTAAATCATCAATCTAATCGAAAATAGCAACATGCAAAAAAGAGGAATGGCAAAAATATCACTTGTGAAAACTTGAGGTCTAAATGATATAATGTTTCAAATGAAAATATGATCGAATACAACAACATAATTTTCTCTATAGTCATCATAAGGAAAAAAATTAACTTAAAATGACTACATCCTTTCCGGAAAAAAAACACAAATATGGATGTTTTGATCTGTACATGGTGCATTGTCAGCTCCCTTTAATTATTTTCACCAATATTGTAAACTCAATTTGTTCAAAAATTTGACGTAGTGCAAAGAATTTTTGAAGAAATTAGAATCTGAGGAACTGAGAAAGGGCAGTCATATGAGACCCCTTGACAGGAAATATTATATAAAATAAAACATGGTGCAAGGATAATAATGTCGTGTTAGTTATTGAAAAAGCTTCGTTATTTTTAAATTGCTATTTTCATCATGTGGCTTCAAACATAGGCTTTGTAAGTCCAGTAAATAAACATTTGCAAAAAAAGTGCAAGGCCAAACGTTTTTCTTGGGCTTCTCCAAAATAACTAACAGCTAAAACATAATGAACAACGTTTACTAGACAAGAGCTAACATCTAAAAAACAACATTGCCTTAGTTTTTTGCATTATGCTACCCGAGATATGAGATAAAGGCACCTTTATGCAGAGTAAAGTTATTTCCACAGGGGTTTGCGGCCTTTGCCGTCTTCCCAAAAGGTTCATCCTTATAACCCCTACATAAATCTGTTTACATCTACAGTTCACCCCTGGCCTGCCTCCGGAATTATTTCTGTTAACTCTAATAGCCAATATATTACGCCTTTAGGGTCCCACGGCGCCCATATTTTTAATCAATTTAAATGTTTTTTTTTTTGAAAAAGTATAAAAAAAGAAAGAAGGGCTCGCCCAGTAATGATCTCGACTTATCGCTTGCGGGGCATTCTTAATATCCTCTCGGGATTAGTTATAGCCGGCAAGCGTGGAGAATGAAAATCTTATATCTCGGCTTTAGGAGAGGTCTTCGGGGCTAAAGTCTACCTGCGGCATTATCACCGGTTATATCTTTTTCTTTTAAATTACAATGTTTTAAAACAACGTTCACAACAATTCGTACCACATGATTTTTTTTTTCAAACAATGAACAAAATTTTAACACTGGCATTATTGTAATAGTGATAAAAACTTTTTAATTAATAGTGCTTTTAATAATTAAGATTGAATGGCATATTTTACTTAGATTGTATATTCTTTCCATTATATTTATTAAAATAAAATCATCACTTTTAACAACATTATATTTCTAATTTGGTTCATCAAGATCACTATTTTTTTATTAAAATATTTTGGCATTTCTCTATTTCCTACAAATTGATCCTTACCGTTAATTTTGTCCTTCGATCCTCGCTCGTTAGGTCTGTAAGACGAGTTCCGACATGCTATCTCCTGTATCTGTATTATCGGTATTTATTTATAATAATTGATCACTTCATCACTTTATTGGTTGATCATGGAATATGCAAAATTTTAGGTACACCATGCAACAGTGTCATTAGGTGGTAGATAAATTTGCATCCTACCATGAGCAAGAGGACGCTGGCCTTCCTCGACGTGACGCAACTTTAGATCGGGTATAGCAGCCGGGCTGCTTATTGTTAGTTGGGAAACTATAGATCATCCTTTCATTCTTCTGCAACATTCCAAACATTCACAGACCCTAAACATAAAACGTGTTCTGCGGCCTTCTCTTCTATCAGCACGGTGTTTCTTCTTTTTGTACTCTTACCGTTCCATCTACTTTCTTAGGCGGCATTGCTCTGACAAGAGTCCAACGAGAATGCAGTAATTCCTTTGTAACTCTTGCGAATAGCCCTTCTATGAATGTGTTCGCGTGCCCCATGGGTATTGGCCCACCAGGTTTGTGATTTTTCGATGTATCCTCTTTTGTGGCAAGGTAGGGTTCGGGCGTAGATAATTCATGTTGGCTCCTTTTCTGGCCAACATGTCCACATTCCCATTGCCTCTATGCCCAATACCCATGGACCCATGGCAGCGTCAGATCCGGTTTGTCACTGTTTCTACGGGGGATTCCATATAATTCTATATGCTTTTTGCTTTTACTTCGCATAAGACTAAGGCCTTATATGCCACCTGAAAATCAATGAAAATAAATACCTTTCTGGAATGTGTTCATTTTCATTTCTCTGGCGGAGTGATCAATTGTTGTGATTCCAGACTGGAAAACTGTAGCAAATTTACTTCAATTTAAAAATCAGTTCGGGCTTGGGATTCATCCCTGAGGACTCTAGTTCCCGTGCCTCTATCCGTTTGGAGACGTCAGTATACAAGTAGGAATTCGGGCCTTTAGAGGTATTTCTCTGGCCTACTCTCCTGATGCATATTTCAACATGGGTGCATAACATAGAAGTAGAGCCAAAGGATCATTTTGTAGTTTAGTCCCCAGTTCTTAGTACAGAGCAGTCTGCACCTTCCTCAGGCAATTTTGGCTCTTTGGATAGTTGTAATTAGATGTGTATTCCATGTGAGCCGCTGGTCTAGTGGGCCCCCTAAATAATGGGCTTCTCTGCAGAATAGAATTTGAGCTGGGCTTGGCATTTTGAGTCAGGTTGGTGCATGTGTCCCACCCAATTGAAGGGTGCAATTCCTTGGCTCCGTATAGCGAGCACGTAGGAAGGCCACCCGATTTGAGAATTGTGCTTGAGCTCTGCAGCGAATAGTTGGTTCTCATGATTCGATTCTTCGAGGAAACAGGGTTGTTTTATTGTACATAGTTTTGTGTCACTAGCATGTGTTGAGTGTGAATGTTTTTATTAGCGTGAACGCTTAACGTGAGAGGGACGAATACAGATTACCATATCAACCCTCAATTAGGTTAGTTAAAGAATAAGTGATTGTTTGTTGTGTATAGTACTGTTGGGTACCTGTCGAGTGTGGAGAATGAATGTATTAATTAGCGTGAATGCTTAGTGTGAGAGGGTCGATGGCTCGATTAGTACTCCATCAACCCTCAATTAGGTTAGTGTAGAGGATGTTGGGAAAAGATTCCACCTCTCTAAATGATTGAATGATCAATCATTATGCTGTTTTATTAGTGTTATCTTATTAGTAACTAGGATGATACAAATACTTTTGTTTTCATTTGTTATTTTTTGAATTTATTGTACAATGAAATCATCATACCATTTTTCTTCATCAGACATTTACATTTAAAGACGTCTGACAAAAAAGAACAGCAAAGATAGGCAGAAAAAAATAATTGGAGACGACCAAATTAAACGTTTATAGATTTTAAGAGGAAATGAAATAAATTAAAGAAATCTCAATACTATACTGGCTTTACACGCGTAGATTCTTCGAAAACCTTGTTCAATATTTGTTACGTTAGTTATTTTGGGGTGTTTTAATCACTTCAAAGATTTTTCGAAATTTATATACAGCCTCCATTTTGATGTAACACTTAACAACTTCTTGTCGAAATGTCTCAGTCATTGAAGTGAATTTAATGTCATGTTATGGTTTGTTACAGGGTAACACGACATGGCGGAAAACGACAGGAGATATGGCCTAATTAATTATACGAGAAGTGGTCGACTATTAAACTGATCTGAATGTGATTGGTGTACAGGGCCAAGTTTCAAACAGTTCCAACAAGTTTGTTAACAAGTATAATTGGGCAGTACAGGGAATAATTTCAAGGTTCTCGAATTTGGTAGTCAAAGGAGAGGAGGATTGACGTATACCGTCAACTGGCTCAACTGGTATCTAATTACTCCAGATATGGGTTCGTCTTAATTTAAAACTCATTTCGATACACTTTTGTTCAATATGAATAGCAACAAAATTAATTACCTGTGAAACACCATCATAATTCAGATTAAAAAAATACATACATATTTACAGCTAAAGAATAATAATATAATGTACTAAATCAGTCTTTTAAAATGTTTTATTCATTTATAATTTATTTTATGAACAAAAATAAATGCTTAACTGATTGTGTTTGCCATTACGTTTAGTTATTTAATATTCAACTTAATGCCACTGAACATTTAAAACATTTAAACAGTTTTTAATCCTTTGAAATGCCTCATTAATATACTAGTGAACGCTCGTCCTACCATTTGTTTTATTTATTAATAAATCAATAAATATTAGTTGAGTTGGTTAAAACTAAACTTTATTCGCCAAGTTAGGTTGACAAATGTGGATGTTTTCCTCTTCTGGTTATTCATTATAGATTTTCTACCACGAATAGAGGAAAACTGGCAATTATGAATGAAAACTGAGCCATCAACCGGACGAAAGGAAATAAAAGATGAGTGATAGATAGAGACAGATTTAGTTAGATAGATAGATAGATAGATAGATAGATAGATAGATAGAGAGAGAGAGAGAGAGAGAGAGAGAGAGAGAGAGAGTGAAAGGAAGGGAGGGAGAGAGAGCTTGATTGGCTCTACTACCAGGGTCTTAGAGCGATCTCGGGAGCGTTCAGGACCAGCCCTTTGGCGAGTACGTGCTGCGAAATAGGTGTCTTGCCTCCGAACTCACGCCAGTTACGCGGGCAGGTTCTTGGCCGACGATCGTCCAGTTCCTGTACAGGGTTGTCTGCGACAGGACCCGGCAGGAGGGCAGGACTGGTGCTGGGGACGGTTCTTCGGCTGATCGCCTGTATCTTTCCGGCAGTCGCACATCCATAACGATTTGGTGAACTTGTCGAAGTCAAGTAGTAGAGCCTATCGAGCTGCCTCAGATGCGATTGCCGGATACGTCCATAGAAGGTCCTCGAACAAAGCAGCGCGTCAAACGTTTTTAATAGGATATATGTCCGCTACCAATCTAAAGTGACCAACAAATTTCACTAGTGCGAGGATATTCCCGCTCCTGACCTCGACCGTCGATATGCGGTTGCCATCTCAACTTCTTATCAAATATGAGGCTACAGAACCGCACCCTCTACACGTACCGCACTGGTGTACCCCTCAGACCGAGTTGAGCTATCGCCCCTTCTCAATCTGCAAAAGTCGCAACATAGCTTATTAGGCTTGGAGAAAGTAAACCCCATTTGCTCGGCTTTCGCAACCATAACGTTTATCGCCGTGTGCACCCTGCCACCGATCTCGCCTTGTTCTTTACTTGAATGGTCAAGCAGAGATCGTCGACAAAAAGCAGTTTCCTTATCTCCGGGGCGATGCCGTGATCGATACTGTTTACCCCTACCAAGATAAGCACAAAACTTATCACTGAATCCAGAGGGATACCTTTTCTGAATATGATACCTGAAGAAGAGATACCCAGCCTAACTCGGAACCTACGGTTCTCAAGGAAACCCCGGAGAAAACTTGTCAAAATGCCTCTTAGACGGAAATCGTAATATTTCCGCAGTATCGCTTATCTGCACATCGTATCATACGAATTCTCGAGGCTGAAGACTACGGCTAGAGCATATTGATATATTATACAATATACATTCTATGTATTTTTTTCAAATTACTTTAATTCTCTCAAACTGCTAAAAAACACTCACACCTAAGCAAAATTTACAACAACAGTACAAAAATTATGTCAAATTGTTACTTTTCCTTCTGGGGTCTACCGATGATGGACCTTTAGTTTGGTAGTGTCCTATCCTTTTGTACTGTTTATCCTAGTTGTTTTGGCTTCTCGCCAACTTCAGCGTTGTGTCTGTGTATTTTCTGACTATTCTCTGTTCAATTTTATTAAACTATTTCAATTGTAATTAATTTATTAAATTTAAAAGTTATTTTATTAAATTAATGATGATTCGTGAATTCTCTTTGATTTACGAGTTCATATGTTGACAAGTTTATATATTGAATAGATACATTACCTTTTGTTTTCTAGGATGTCGTTTCTGACTTTTTTATATATCTAAAAGTTACGTCAGACTTGTCTAAATTGTTGACTGTTTATGGCAGGTTTACGGCGTCTTCGTACCACTTTTTATATATTCCACACGGTTTTCCTTTACATTTTATTATTTTTTATTTTTGATGAGTTTCATTTTATTACAACCAACAAACAAATAATATTACAGCAACCTTACGACGGGAGATTTTAAAACAACTTTACTATTTGGCAATTGTCAATTTTTTTCCTTGTTAATCCATCCTACTTATTCTTTCATTAAGTCCTCTTCATTTTCATTTATTCAACACTCTTCAGAATTAAATTGTTTTTTAGCGAGGAAAAGCAAAGAAAACGCCCTTAAAAATAAATAATAATAATAATATTAAATAGTGCCGGTTTGTCCATCCGAGTCAAAAATAATTTTCGTTGTGCTGGAATTTGACGAATGATTTATAGAAAATGGAAAAAATATCTCTCGGGTTGTCTCTCACTGGGCCACAAATCGGTTTGAAGAATGTAAAATGAATCAGAAATCCAGTTAGATTTTTTATGTAATCCATAATAGCTTATAATGAAAATACAGTTTATTTCATCAGCCTTAACATAAGGTAGCAATAGCGAATTAACTCCACGGCAAGAAAAATCTATCAAATATCTCGTATTCTGCACTTGATGATAAGTACTAAAAAGTATTTTTAATGAGTTTCCAATGTGGAGATCGTAAAAAACGCAATTCCACTTTTTAACATATTCTATGTCTCTCGTTTGGGTCACCAAACTTTTTTTTTTTTGCCTTGGTTTTCACCATTAGCGCAAAATCCACACCTACACCCGGGAAGAAGAGAGCCCCAGCCCGCCCACCGGGGAAAAATGCGGCACCAGGGGACTCCACCTCAAATTCCAATTTGACTCAAGTACGTCCGATCTCCTGGTGGGATGTGCGTGTGTGCTTGGCCACCCACATTCCAAACCGATCGGGGACGACTATCGATGTCCAGTACCAGACCCACCCCAGCGCCACACACCCCCAGCAACCAGACAAGGACCCCCCCGCTCCCAGGCAGCAGGCGAGAGACAATTATCGTCTCAAATAGTTATGTGGCACTCATGGACAAATTTAACGATATTTGTATAAATACAAAGATCTTTAGGAAACAGTAGACATCTATAATCAAATGGTTTGTCCAACGTTTTTAGTTTATACAGTTCATCAAACATTTCTTTCCTTTCTTTTTCATACTGTGAACAAGCCATACATATGTGCTCTAGGTCTTCTGTTATCCCACAGCTCGGATACTCTTTACTGTTCTTCTGACCGATCTTCTGTAAATAAGCGCCACATATTCCATGATTAAGTCTCATTCTGGTTATTATCGTACAATTTCCTTTATTGGTCGTGCTCAGGTAGAACCAAGGTTTTTTATTTACGTTTGGATTAATTTTAAAATAGAAAGAGCCCGTGTTACTTCTTTGGATCGTACGATTCCATTTCCGGGAAAGTTTGGCATGAAAAAACTTTTAACGTCCCGCCATGGGACTGGAATATTGTTCCATTCACCTTGTTTTATAGCATTCTTAGCCAACTTGTCAACAATTTCGTTTTGTTCAATACCAGCTTGGCCCTTAACCCAGCACAGGCAGGCCTTTATTTTCCTATGTTGTTCCAAGATATCTAAACAGTCCACGATATCTTTGATCATATAATTTTGGGAATTGAGATTATGCCCCTCTATAGCTTATAGTGCACTCTTTGAGTCGGACATTATCATAAAATTGTCTCTATTTAACTCATTTTCTAAAATGTATTCTAAAGCCTTCAAAATGCCATATAGTTCTGCCGAGAAAATACTGGTGATTTGGGGGAGTTTAAATTGCTTCCCCTGTTTTAGATTGGAATCATATATTGCGCATCCTACATCTCCTTTCATCAGCGACCCATCCGTAAAAATAAGATGAGCATTCGGGTTAAACACTGCCATGTCAGACTTAAATATATAATTTCTTATATGGGTATAATAATAATCTCTGAAGAAATGAGTTTTTCTTGCTTTGATTAAGAGTTTATAATCTGAAAAGGTAGACGGATGTAAATGTGATTTATGTATATTTATATTGTTTTCTTTACTCATTTTTATGTACGCGTCTATTAAGGGGGTTGTTTTCTTTTTTTCCCAAAATTTGTAGGTAAGTGTTTTAATAGTAGTTACAGAAATAATATCATATACAACGTGGCAAAGTGCCGACACCTTTACTAAAAATTTAGGGATAGTTTTTTTCTTCTATCTGCAAGAGGCAGTTCACACGCCTCGACCTCTAAGGCTCTTATAGGCGAAGAAGGCAATGCACCAAGACAACGTCTTAAACATTTGTTACGTAAAACATCCAATTTCCTGAGATGACACTCACTAGCCTGTCCGTAAAGTACACTGCCAAAATCAATTGTACTACGAACGCACGAGCGATAGAATAACAAGGAGACCTGTGGGTCAGCATTTCATTTTACTGAAGAAAAACACCTAAGGATGTTAAGGAGTCCTTTACCTTTTTTTAACAAGTGATTGATATGGGATTTCCATAACATTTTTCGATCCATTATCAATCCTAAAAATTTAACAGATGTAGACACTTCAAACGTATAACCACCAATATCCACACTGTTACCGACTGGGAGATTATGCTTCTTAGAAAAAGGACATACAATTGATTTGCTATCCGAAATCATTAGGTTATTTTTGTATGCCCAGGTAAAAATTTCCTGTACGTCTTCTCCCATAGCTTCGACGCATGCCTCAACCGACTTTTGTTTAGTATAAATACACACGTCGTCTGCAAATTGAATCATTCCCATACTTTTCGGAAGTGCCCTGTCCAAATCATAAACATATATACAATATAGAAGGGACTTAAAATCCCACCTTGTGGGAGACCTCTGTATGTTTGAAACGGCCCTAATGTTTTATCGCTAAGTCTTATGTAGCACTCCCTCATTACAATAAGCGAAATGGCATTGTTTATGACAAAGCTCGGAATACCTATACTCGTCAATTTCTGCCTTAATATATTCATATCTACATTATCATAAGCTCCAGAGATATCTAAAAAAAGGGCCACAAGATCTTTTGACTCAGAGAACGCATCATAGACATCATAAACCAATTTGGTTTGTGCATGTCGAACCGATAAACCCCTACGAAAACCAAATTGGCTCATTGGTAGGATTTTCATCTTTTCAACCCAGCACTGTAACCTGTTTTTAATGAGTCTCTCATACGTCTTCAGGGCGCAGGAATTCAAAGCGATTGGGCGATATGAATCTGGGTTGTTTGGGTTTTTGTTGGGTTTCAGTAACAGTCTTATTGTACAACATTTCCAGGAGTTAGGTATGGCAAATTCTCCCAACCAAATATTGTTGAAAATATTCAAAAGGATGATTTGCCAGCATTGAGTAGTGAATGTTATCAGGACCGTTATGACCGTTATCAGGTTATGAATTATTCGTATTTTTGAGGGAGCTATTTAATTCTTCAATAGTAAACGGATCTGTCAGAGATGGACATAGATTCAGATTTGTTTGTTCAGGCTGTTGTATAGGGCCTTGGGGGAAGAGTTTATGGACAAACGATTTCGTCCATTACCCTTGAATAATCGGCCTAGTTCTAGAAGGCATATTTTTTAAGCTTTTAAGCTTTCTCCAAATATCCTTGATTGGGGTTTGATTGCTAAGACCATCACAATATGTTTTCCACGAATTATGCTTAGCAGATTTTATCGCTTTATGGAACTCATCCTCTTTCTTTTTGTATGCGCAATACGAATCTATTGAAGGTGATGCTTTGTATACTGCCAAAGCCTGTTTCTTTTTTCTCAAAGCTTCATTACATTCCGGATTCCACCAGTGCTTTGTTAGCCTTTTTGGCTGAAAAGGAGGACATTTAAAAATAGGGATAGACTTCTCGCAGGCCTTCCTAAGGCAATCTTCAAAGATATCGTATTTTACCTTTTTGTGGTTCATATTGCTCGTTAAAGTTATAATTTCTGATGAGAAGATGTTCCAATCTGCCTTATTCATATTCCACTTTCTATTTGATAGAGTAGCCGGTGATATGTTAGTGCCTTCAACACGCATCCGTATGGGAAAATGATCTGACCACATTGGGTCGTCTAGGACCTGCCAATCTATTTTTAAGGCTACATCAGATGTGTTATGTCCACCGCAGACTTCCTAAGTCTTGATGTGCCTGTGGATATTGTTGGGGACCCATCGTTGAGGTTAACAGCATTATTCAATTCCACAGCATCCAAAAGTGCCGTACCCTTACTATCCGTCCATTCTGATCCAAAAGCCATATGGTGGACGTTAAAGTCCCCTGCTAATATATAGGACTTGGGAAGTGCCTTAAACAAAGCATCCCAGGTTTGTAACGAGAAAGAGTTTGCTAGATCATTATAAATTGATAAAACAGTTAATGGACACTTATTTGAATTCCTACCATCATGAAGTTTGATAATTTACAATTTATGTTGATAGATGAAAAGGGTAAGTTGCTTTTAATAAGCATCCCGACTCCAGCATACCCATCATCTCTGCCGTTTCTAATGAAGGGAAAACCAGGAAAACTAATTTGTTGCTTGGGGGACATCCGATTTTCCGAGAGTATGACTATGTCTATTTTTTCTTTGTCAATTAACGCCTCTAGAGAACATTTTTTAGGAATAAGGGAACGGCTAGTCCATTGTAGGATGTTTAGTTTTTTATAATTAAACTTATTTTTTTAAATAATTATCTAGAATAACTAATTTGAGTAAAAGGTTGACTAAATATATAAATAAATAAAATATTAAATAATAAATATATTAATAATGTTAAATTCACTACAAGCCTACCTGTTTAGGGATTCAGCTTGGACATTATTCAGAGATAGTAACTTAATTTGATTGAAATCGTCTAGTAATTGTTGGAAAGCAAGAAAAACGTATGAAAATAATTCTTCTGATTTGAGGTTGGTTTTATTTTGTAAATTTAACCGTGTTTTATTTAATATGTTTGCATAATAGGAACTTCTATCAAACGGGGAAAAGGAACTGTGCGGGTTGACCTTTGGGCCAGAGAAGGATTTCCTCAAATAATCTCGACTTCGGGTTTCGGAATTATTGTCCCTTAACATTTCATATTGCTGATTATTTTCAGTGGTAGCATTTTTAATTTTATTACCATAATTTTTTTGCCGTTTCAAATCATAGGGTGTATTTCTATTAAAAAATGATTTTTGGGAGCCAATTTTTGATTGCGTAGTGTCTAAAAGAATTCCCTCGTATTTCTTTTCTAATTCTGGAAATTCTTCCAATTTCGATAAGAAATTAAATTTATTAGATGTTACAGTTGAGTATAAGGTGCTGGACCTAACTTTATTACGCTTTTCTGAGGCCACTCTAACATATTCAGGGCAAGATCTATCGGTGGATTTATGTTTTCCAAGACAGTTAACACATTTTACATCATTTACACAAATACCATCATGATTTAAACCGCAATTTAAGCAACGGTTCTTACTCTTGCACTGATCTTTAAAATGATTAAATCGAAAACAATTTTGACATTGACGTACAGGAGGGATATATGGGTCAACACGACACCGCATGCTATAAATTGATAGCGATTCTGGTAAAGTTTGGGAATCAAACGTAATTATACAGGTGCCTAGCTTAAATATTTGACCCACACCGTTTTCCGTATGTGTTCGTGTGATTCTTCTTATTGATTTTATCTTAACAGGGGATTTTACAACCTCTAATATTTCTTCATCAATGAGATCTGGATCTACATTCCTAATTACTCCCATTTTATTGATAAAAAAAGAGGGAATGTATGCGCGTAGATTATGTTTATTTATTTAGAAATTGTGAGATGCGGTCTGGTGTGATGTAGGTTTCAGAAAAACATTTTCTTTATCGTGCCAACGTTTCGATCTTTATTGAGATCATCTTCAGGGCTCAAAGTGTTTGTCTTCTGTGTAATTGTGTCATTCTTGCGTGTCGTGTCGAGAGTGCCCACTAATCACCACACAAAATAATTAAGATTACGGTTTTTATTTTAAAGACCACCATGTGTCTTCATTTAATCACCGTCGAGAAACAGTTTTTGGATTACTTCTTAATCCTGTATCATATTTTGGTGGACAGTTTTCCTCTTCTGGAGAGACGTCATTGTATTATGAGCGTTATGACAATTTGTCCCAAGAGAAGATTGGATCTCCCTAGTTTTGCAGCTAACATTGCAGATTGATATGTTAAGAGCCATTTTTTTAGTTTCTATACTTTTATTACTTTTTTTAATTACTTCTTTGTCAATTAAAATGAACCAAAAACTACAACGATTTAATTGTATGTTCATAAATATTTAGTACAAACCTTTTGTTATGTTCAGTTACTAATAATGTTCTAATAAAATGAGCACATAAGCACTTTGACTTCTGAAGATCTCACTAATTCCATGTCGTTGGCATTAAGTCTACGGTATGAATGTTTTTTAACGTAAAATTGATTTAGTCCTTTCTATGGTTTTTAGCCCCTCAATATCAACTTTGTGTCCTTTGTGCTTTGTTCCGCAGATCAGTATGTGCCCAATTTTTTGTTTGTCAACCATTGTTGAGGATGAATAAAATCTCGCAGTACAATAACAGGTCTGAAATGAGCTCGATTGGTTTCTTATTTTTAGATACTAATTTCTACTTACATACTGATCTATATCGAAATAAGTAGAAAATCAAAAGATTGGAAATAACTAATCATCCTAAATTTATTTTAATTTATTAACTGAATTGAAGCATTGGCAGTACGATTACTCATTAATGATAGGAAATTAGCTATTGCTTTTGCTTAATTTGAAAGCACAATGCATTAAATATCCAGAAACACATGAGGAGAAATAACTATAGACTTCTTTAAGGAATGTCGTCAATTATAATTATTAAACGCTTGTTTTCTTTGTTAAGGTTGAAGTTACTGATTCATCAACCCCTTCATTGATAGCAGTTCTTATCCCCGTTTTTTTCATAACCCATTTAAAAATTTATCTTAGTCTTATAATTTGCCTAACTTCATCTAGTTATAACTTTCAAGGAAAATTGCACTCCATAGAATATTCTCTCCTCTACTTGTTGCCCAGGAAGGAAAACTTTCAAAGTTTTGTTGAAGATCAATGAGGTCGCCGTTGAAACTGGTAGGTGGTTTTAAAAGTTTAAACAAGGTGAATTGTAACCCTTAAAGTAGAATGATTCATAAATAACTATTTCTTTTATCTCGTACCCATAACTAATTTGTTTAGTAGAGTACATTTTCATAAGGATAAAGTTTAATGTTTATTTTCCAATAATAAATCAGCGTATAGTAGGTTCATTTTTAAATTCAAATTTGTTTTTGTTACTCCGTAATATAATAAGACAGGGAGTCAAGTCGTGTTGTCTGTTTGAATTGAAACATAATTAGTCTTCCCCTTGAAATCAGCCCAAATAAGATTAGACAATGCGTGTCGTTCGTCTATAAACAATGTTTGTAAATCCCAGGCCCTGAAGATGATCTCAATAAAGATCGAAACGTTGGCACGATAAAGAAAATATTTTTCTGAAACCTACATCACACCAGACCGCAACTCACGATTTCTGAATAGTAATTTAACATCAAAAGCGAAGCTACGGCGGACACCACTTTTGACGGGAACTGCAAAAAGTCCTGAAGTCTGGCAACCATCTTATTTTTAAGAACTTTAAAGTGTTAAATCTATCGACCACATTTTTACTCAACAATAATCTGGATGTTGGTATGGTTTGGATGAAAACACAAATGCAATTGTTATCTGCCATCCTTTCGATCTATATTCAGTCATAATGAGGGCCGAATTATCTGGATCTTGGTTTGGTCGGGATGAACAAATAAATCCAATTTATAACTTCCATGTGTTGGCCTATTTAAAGGTCATCATCAGAGAAAAACAATTTTAGAGATGTCTACAAATTGTCGAATTAAGTGTTTAATAAATTGTTTCGAATTTAACTGAAGATAGAAGTAATCCCAACATTATCAAGGACTCTAACACTATTGAATGTAGTGAGAAATGTAAAATCTTTAAGATAATTTTGTTTTCTCAATGTTATTCCCATTTAAAAATCAATGGGCTCTGCCGGGATTCTAACTCAAGAACGCCACGTGATAAGACACCCTAACCACTGAGCTACTGCGGTCCCATCTAAAGAATTAGCTATTTCCGTATGTAAATTTTGAAAATTAGATAAAAATTTACTTATTTTTATTTATTATTTAATTTAGTACTTATTAATTTATTATTTTATTTGGGACATTAACGTTTTTTTTCGTTTTTTGTAGAATAATTTTGAGTTTCTTTTTTTTATTTTTCCTCAATTATCGTGAATAACACGATTTGTTGGATGAAAAAAATATTTATAGTTAGTTCTTGAATTATTTCTATGTCTGTTTTTAACATGGTTTTCTCCGTAATAATTAAATTAACTGTTTCAATCAATTTGAGAACATAGGTCATTTTGAACGTACCATTCTTAGTATGAGTGTCGCTCGTGACACTAATTTTTCAATTTAACCATAACTTGCTTCATAATTAAAGTAATACTTTCGTTAATAAGACCAATTAAAAATAATTAGTGGCTTAAACATAAAACCTATTTGATAAGTTGTTGATCCTTAGGCGAGAGGGATGTGAACATATTTTACCGTGAGATTATACACTGACAGGTAAAAAATTCCACCCATTTGTATTTGTATATATTTTTATATATTAATGAGAGTTTCACGTTTTTTAATAATTGAGTTTTTATGTAAAAACGTAAAACAAAAAATTAAATTGCTAACGTAAAAAATCGGACAAATAAAATTTGTATTAATTTTGTTTTAGATTTTAATTACCATTTCAATAAGCGCATTTCCTCATTCGTATTCATAAATTTGATGGGGTACAAGTTTGGAGATCGGGCTGGCCAGGGTAAGACCCTGATGTTATGCTGTTGAAGGTAGATGCGAGTGACATGTGGACAGTCATTATCGTGCATTAGAATAGGATTGTAGCGGTTTTCAACGAGGATAGGCAACGCGTGATGTTCCAAAATTTCACCCATATAGCAAGTGGCCGTCAAAAATTGAATGAATTTGCTTTCCTGTAACTAAAGACCATCCAGGAACAACAATCATTTCTGTGGGACTCTCCACTGAAATTACCTCCCCACCATCACTAACGTACGTTGAAAAGCTTGGCTCTGGGAAAAATTACAAGCTTCCTACCTTTCATTTCGCCTTTTCCATTTTTTCAAGCCCATCTGGAGATCGTAGAGCAAATCCACGCTCATCTGTAAAAAGTACAGCAGACCAATTGTCCAAAGATCAATGGTTGAGTTCTCGAGCAAATGCGAGCGATGCAATTCTGGTCCTCTTAAGGGGCGAAAAGCCATCAGTTCAAAGTGATTTTATCTTCTCCGAGCAGAAATTTGGATGCCTCGAACATCCTGGAGCTGATGAATCGCTTGAACAACGGTAAGGTTCCGGTTTCACAAAATCCCACAAAAGTCAAAAAACTGTCATCCTGTGGTTCTGTTACCCTACGGCGTCCGGAAATGGGTCTTGTTCGGACCCCATTTCTCAAAAACATCTCGCAGCGTTTCGTAGAGACTCCGTTGCCACATACCTGATGGAACGTCCATCATCAATAAGTGCCACACCACGCGCAACATCCTGATCACTAAGTGGCATTTTTAGGTTTAAAAATTAAAACTAAGAAAACAAAGATGAAAACTGAACAATTTATTGCTTCAAAATTCAAAGGAGACTGAATAAACGTTTTAAATTCTGTAAAAAGTAAACTTTTAAAACTACTTTATCCTTGTTTTGGATTAAAGATTAAGTGTGTTTACCTCAACTAGATATTCCATATTTAAAACATATCATAAACAAATATTTATTGATAAAAACAGTAAGACAAATCAAGGACAGAATTTTTTTGCATCGAGAAAAAAATCAATTGGGTGGAATTTTTTGCTTGTCTGTATACTAATAAATGATTGATACAACATAAGAGGTCCACTTAGCCAATAAAACGAGGGTGTTAACAAAAGGGGAAACCAGGTCAAGGGTGCCCCAGGGGTTCCGGAGCGGAAGACTTACCGGAATCGGCTCGTTCTCCCCCGACGCGTCGCCCCTGCTGTGTAACATATTCTTGCGAACCTCGGCCGTTTGTCACTTCCGAAAGATTTGCCGGCGGCGGTTTTCTCCGCGGCTTTTGTACGCGCCTTCGCCCGACGGCACCGGCTCGTTTTTTGTTTGTCACTCGGTCAGACAGCCGGGCACCCCCGCCTCACCCGTGCCAAATCCATGGCAATCCTGTATTTCAACCTACATCCGAATCTCGTGTAAGTGGATAAAGGCGTTGTTTGTGACATTTCTACTGGAGGAAAAAAAAAATTCCCGTTTTTAGACGGTTTTTGGTTTGAACGAATGCCTGGTTCTTGTCCTCGTAACATGCTGGAAATAGGTTTCATTGTGCCAATATTGAATTGAACCAATCACCAACACCGTGGTTTAACAAATTTTTACAAAAAACAAAATGTATTTTAGTAACCTGCTTATATTTCTTGTTCACCCAAGAAATTCAAACGATTATTTCTCACGAAAAGAAAATTGAAAGTTGAAATATGTGGTTTAGTGGCGTTAATTAATGATTATTGTCTTAATGATTATTATCTCACGAGATGCGGTGAGAGTTAAATTGTTGAAGAATTAGACTATGTAGAAACGTTTGAACTGTGGAGTGTAATGATTGTAAACTCAGTCGCAGCTACGTTAATATCATTAGTCAAATTCAATATCAGTAACACACATATAGCACACGAAACATATAATACAACAGATAAAACAATCATTACTCACCAGACATCAAACATTTCTACATAGTCTAATTCGTGAACAATTTATCTCTCCTTTCCCTAATAATCCCCGCCTATAATAATCCTGAATGGCTAACCAGGCCCGAACGATAAACCATTACCATTTTTTTCCATTGTCGACCTTTTCACCTCAAAGAAGCCGAATCCTCATAGAAAAATGGATTTCTATTCCTACTTCCTTCCCTACTTCTTCAAAATTCAACGGATATAAACAAAAAACATTAATATCTCACTAACACTCCCAACAATGACATCTACACAAAAAACACACTTTGAGTGAGTACAAATACTTTCATTAAACCTAAAATTTCTATATTGTTTTCATCTGTGTGGTGTTGAGTGACCGTTAGCCAATGATTATTTGGAGATCTTGAGTTGAGGTCTGATGTGTAGGTAGGTTTTACAAAAACATTTTCTTTAACGTGCCAACGATTCGATCTTTATTGAGATCATCTTCAGCTTTTACAAATGCATGTAGAATGTGAAAAACAATTTATGCAATGATAGATACCTAGATCTGCAGCATGTATAGCATTGTAGAAATTCATTTTTTTATCTAAAATTATCTAGCATTGTAC
Source organism: Cimex lectularius (assembly GCF_000648675.2). Classification (NCBI taxonomy): domain Eukaryota; kingdom Metazoa; phylum Arthropoda; class Insecta; order Hemiptera; family Cimicidae; genus Cimex; species Cimex lectularius. The sequence continues at coordinate 57,594 of NW_019392843.1, forward strand.
AATTCATTTTTTATCTAAAATTTTCTAGCATTGTATAAATTCATTTTTTTAATCTAAAATTTTCTAGAATTGTATAAATTCATTTTTTTCACATCCTACATGTATTTGTAAAATTTAAACAATGTTTATAAATCCCAGACCCTGAAGATGATCTCAATAAAGATCGAAACGTTGGTATGATAAAGAAAATGTTTTTCTAAATCTGCATCACGGATGTGGTCTGGGCATCTAACGATCTCAAAATAATCATAAAAAGTTGAGTAAAAATAAATAACAATGTTAACGAACCTTAAAAGAAAATTAGTAGCCACTCATAAAAATAAAATAAAATAAGAAAAAATAAAATTCTTAATAAAAAACTCCAGGCAACTTTTATTCTTAAATATGTAGAACCTTATATTCCAGACAGTAATACAGAAGTAAATTGATTATTAAATCCTGCCAAGTCAGATAAGAGGTAAACATTGCACAGCGTGAAAGAAAATTAGCAATAACATTACAGATTTTGTACATCTATTTATAGATAGCAAAGAATAAGATAATGATTTATTGGTTAAAAAAAAAAAATGTTTCGTATGCAATTAAACTTTTCAATTAGTGTATTTTTTTTAAATTAATCGGCTGTACACAATGGCTCTCCATTTAGCTTTTGTGTTATCTGTAGCTTGCGAAGGGTGGTCTGGCGGAGGGAGGTTAAGCTGTGTAAATTTACACCCGGCTCCTGGCATCTGTTATCCAAAAAGATTACTCGACGGTCGGACGGAGGGAAATCCCAAAGTGAACTCTGTTAAAACAATTGAGTTGAATATTTAAAGAAAACCTTGATTAACGGCTGAGCCAAGCCGTGGCCTCCCTGAAAGTTGGACTTAGAACTTGTCTCAAATTATTATGAAGTCACAAAGAGGCGACGGGTGGTTTGTAACTTTCTGTTTCCGACACGAAATCGAATTCAAAACTGAAACTACTGTCTAAATAAAAATGTCCGTTTGTTGATAAAACGAAACCGTTTAGCATTTAGCCTTCCTATTTAATTAAAACTTCTTTAAAGACAATTTTAAATAAATAATTATCTTAATTAACAAACCAGTTTCACGCATTTTAACGCAGTAAACCTTTGTAATATTGCAGGCTGAATAACGAAAATATACGCCAACTTAAGAAACATTTAACCACTCTAGAAGATTTACGAAAAAGTTATATTTTTTTAATAACAGCATAAATACTAAATGCAACAAACAAAAAGGGAAAATGTAAACACCTAAACGTGTACGTAAAATTGCATGCACACTCACATCAGGGTAAATTTTATGAATCACCCAAGGTCACATACAATAGAATATTTATTTTAGTTAAACATAATTTTGAAAATGAAACAAGTAACATATACAATCGTAGGAACGATGTCTTTATGTCGTCAGAACCTTAAGAAAGCCTGTGAATGAAAATCACTAGTACATAAAAAAAGATACAAAACAGAGGCACTTCTACATGTTACAATAAGATATCCCAGGGACAGTAAAGTTGCTTGAACTTGTATTCCTCGTTCAGTTGAATTGTTTAGGACAGATGATACCGTGTGATTTGTGGCTTATTGGTGGTGTCGTGGTCACTTGTATTTACCACACGTTACCGCTAGATGCCACTACGACTTACGGAATGTTCTCGCCCTCTGCAGCCAATCAGAGTAGAGCTCTTCCCTATATAAGCAGGGTCGACCCGACGAGATCTCACCAATCATTATTGTAACTGACATCGGCAACAACGACAGCAGACTCGTCAGCCCGACGAGGTCTCATACATCATTAATAATCGACTACACTATACTCGTCAACCCGACTAGCCATCACTAAAGGAACACCGTCGTCGACAGCAAATACTCGCAGCATTAGCCTGATCTCGGCTTCTAAACAGTCGACTTGGCCGTAAACGCCAACTGCTGCCCCTCGGCTAATTATTGTACTCGGATACCTTCGGCCTCTATGGAGTCAACCGACTCACGGTCCCCGGACCTCAGCCAACGGTTTACTCATGGTCACAGACCACCACCACCGGTGCCACGCACACGGTCTCGGCCTCGATTCATCGTCACGCCTTCTCTACACAACACCAGCCCTTTTCAGGGCCACAAAACTCCCAGTCACTAAATTGGTGACCCCGACGTGATACCGTGTGATTTGTGGCTTATTGATGGCATTGTGTTAAACTGTGTTCTTAGATTGAGTTTACTTTCTGATTTACAAAATATTAATTTGATCATAAATTTGATTATTCGTTGGACCTTTGGATGCGTAAAATGATGCCCTCAGCTGTGGTGGAGTAGGGCCCGGTTGTGCCATCACTGAGAGGCTCGGTGTTAACAAATTGGCTTGGGTCATGATTACTCTTAATTTCGTGCCGTTTGGTACAACGGCATGACATGATATCTCCTGGAGTGATATAATTGCACAGTGACCTTCCCGTGAAAGTAAAGTTTGCCATTATTGACTGAAGTAAACAGCATACACCAGAAATATAGACGTTACTCTATCACTCGCGCTGCCTCAGTTTCAGTCTTTTACTACAGTTGTTTGAAAGGATTATGGTAGACATGTTATGGATTAATAAGTTGGAGCAAAATCATAGTTTGGAGTAGTTAAACACTCCTTTGTTCTAGCTCTACAGCTCAACTATATTCAAATGAGGATTTCCCTCTTCTCCAGCTGATGACGCGTAATCAAGCTAATAGTAATCACATTTCATGGGGCCACCTCCGCCTTTGCTGTGCTATACCAAATCACCAATTCTGATTCCGCGATTACCACTCGACTATTTACTTAGCACACCGCCTTGTCGAGACCATTGGCACCTCCCTATAGCTTAAAAAATACTGCCCGGATGCTTTCCTTTACATAACTCAGGCCTTTCATCCGGTATCCTATTCATCCAAAGGCATGTTGTGCAAGCTAAAGGACGTACTTCCATTTAAATACCGCCTTTTCTTCATAACCTTCGCAACAAACCGATTGTTCCAAATAACCCAAAACACCTCAATTTTGGCCGGCGTCCACCAGGGAACCACGGTTCCTCCCTTGGAAAGTAAAGAACTTACTCCTTCTTTACAGCTGATCTCCCTTGGCATTCAGACCCCTTAACCTACAAATACGGCGTTTTCACGGCAATGCTTCAATCGCATCATGATATGCTTGAACCCTGGCTTGGACAGTGGACAATAAAGTTCAATAATCCAAAATCTAAACACAAAGTGTTCACTCTTAATCGCAAAACTTTCCCACCTTCATTTGTACGACACACCGACTCCTTCTTCGAATACTGTACAATATCTTGTACTTTGCTTGTAAAAATGACATGTGGAATCCACACACGACTAAAACTAAATGATCTCAATATCAGATATAAAATGTTGAAGAGATTACTGTAAAGACTACTTGAACTAACATTATGTAAGAAAAACCATAGCGTTATTATGGTTAAACATATCCCATAAAACAATTTACTTCAGATAAGCGTATTATAAATGCTTATTCTTTATAATCTTTAATATTTAATATTCAGCAGCACCCACTCTCCCTCCCCGCTCACACACACTCTCTTTCCCACGCTCCCTCACTACCTCTCTTTCTCTCTCTATCTCCCCCCTCCCCCTTTCTCTCACTCTCATTATCTCTCTCTCTCTCTCTCTCTCTCTCTCTCTCAAAAAAAAAAAAAAAAAGTATAAAATCGTTCATAGTAAAACTTAAAGAATACTTATTAAGTAAATAAGTTGAATATAATACATCAAATTAGCATTTACCTTATTTAATATTTACGTAGTTAACATTACATCAAATGCTTTTATCATTTTATTTATTACTTTTATTATTCTCTTTTTATTATATAATTTTACATTAACTACTCACTCTCACTTTCTCTCTCTTTCTCTNCTACTCTCCCTCTTACTTTGTCTTTCCTCTCTCTCTCTCACTCTCTCTCTCTCTCACTCACTTTCTCTCTCTCACTTTCTCTCTCTCTCTCTCTCTCTCTCTCTCTCTCTCTCTCTCTCTCTCTTCTTTAATTCTCCATTTACCATATACATTCTTTCACTCCTCTTCCATCTTCATTTTACCATATCCATTCTTCCCCTGTTCTTCCACCTTCATTTTAACATTATACCTAATCTCTTTTCCTCACTATTTCTATCTCCCCGAAAACCGGTTTCGATCATTGTCTATTGTTGCTGTTACGGTTTGTCAGGCGCCTTTCGGAATTTACCCATTTTTAAGAGGAGCGTTCGTTTTGACTTCCTGGGTATTACCATGACTAACCGCTGAAGATGGGGAAATAACAAAACGCATTTGGCACAGAAATGATATATTTATACACTATTGCAGAAAATGTTATTTTGTTGTTAATATTTTTAATAGTATAAGAATTTAAGCCTAAGCAATCATTTTGTTAACATTTGAACTACTTCAGCTGGATCTCGAAACCGTATAAGCTTCTTAGGATGTTACAGTGTGTTTGTGAATAAGCATCTTACTATATAATAAATATAAAGAATGCATACTTATACCGTATTTAGAAAATGTAATAACTACGATCTTTAGGCAGGCCATTCTACAAAATCGTTGTATAATTCCGGTGGGTTGAACTGATAAAATCTAAATTAAAATTCCTTTTTTTTTTGTGTGTGTTTTTTTTTTGGCGTTATGAACTATGCATATTAGACAATTCGTATATGTGTGTTCAAATTTGGGGGGTTATTGTGAAAAAAAGGCCAGGGGCAACCGCGGCGTGAGAGTCTCTCATGCTAACCACTCGGCTACCGCGGTCCCATTTCCTTGCATAATTATAATATTGTTAAGTTAAGAATAAATTAATTTAATTAGTAAATATCGTCGTTTGAAAATGTTAAAACCTGTTATCATTCCAACCTGTACATTTCGATATAAATATCAGAAATTTGTATAAATCAAAAATACTTCTCTATAGAGACTGAGTTTTTTTTATTGTTTAACTTCAGCCCTCTTTGCCATTATATTGACAAGAGGAGATTGCTGGTGGGATCATCCATTTTAATTAAACTGTTTTTGGTGATAGTATAAAACATGTTTCCTGTCATTCTTGCCAATGTCCTCCAAATGTGCCGACAAAACAAAATATCCATTTGGCCCTATGATGTCACATATGTTATACGAGTATCGGTGAGGAGACCAACAAATAAAACTCAGAAAATAGTCAAGCTTTCGGTATAGCTATTTAAAGCCTATATTACAAAATTATAGGTGTTTGATATAAAATTTATTGTTAGCAGTTATAAAGTTGTAACTGTTGTAGTGAAGGGAACCAAAAGATTTCTTAATGGTAATGACAATATATTCTTCAACAAATCAGATATAAGAAACAAAACAGATTTTAGTAAAGCAACATCACTTGACTGGTATGAACAACATTTTTTCATCTAATGAAATATATAGTGTCATTCAAAAAGATCCAATTTCATCTAAAGGAAAGAATGTAACGCTATTATAGACGTTTTATATCAACAAAACTTAATTTCAAACCAGAAAATACGAAGAAAATGTATAACTCAATTGCACCAAAAATGTATGGGTTACCAAATGTGCACATAACAAGATGTTCGGTATAGTGATGATGATGACGATATTCACGACAATGATGATGATGATGGATTTAAAGAATTGAGGGAAGAAGCACTGCAACCTTCTGGTTTATTGTACTTTTCCTAGTTCAGTACAATCGACTCGATCCTCCTCCAAAGAAGTACTAGGTCAATGACTGCCGTTGCTGCAATTCCATTCCCTGGGTTTTCTTTGCATATTTGCATTCTTGAATTGGGCTGGTTATATTCCAATGTTCTGTAGAAGTTTTCTAAGATGCCAGTGACCGGTGAATAGTCTTATCATTCCTCTGAGTTTATCCCTCTCTAATTGTAGCAGTAAGTTTGATAGTCTTGGTGAGGATTGTTTTAGCATAAGTTTACTGTGTCAGCGCACCTAGAGTTTATCCACTTCTTTTGTCTTTTTTGGATCCATTCCGTCATGGAGGATTCTGTGTTTGTTTTTGTATTTCCAACATAGGTTCAGGGCCTAAATACGGTCTTGCAGATCCTTCTCTGGCCGTGTGTCTGCCCTCTCGTTACCCAAAGTTCCTTTGTGTCCTGGTACCGAAGATATGACCTAAAATTCGAGTCTAAGTTGGTTTTAATTGCTGCTTGGCTATCCGATCGTATGAGGATTTTTTTTGCCAATATAACCTCTTTTAAGATTATTTAGAGATAGTGATATGAGGTCTGGTGTCACCTCACGATCTGTAAATAATCATCAATTAACGGTCACTAAATACCACACACTCTTTTAAGATTTTCTAAGGCACCTTGTAAGACCTAGTTATAAACGATTTTACCAAAATCTTCACACTTCAACTTTCTTTCTGGTCACATCTTGATAATAATCTTAGATGTCTCTCAGAAAGCGAATAATTGATTTTAATACGCTAACACTTTTCAGTTCAATAATGACACTGCTTTGTAGACATTATCGGTTTACTCATATGTAAGTGTCACTACTTCTCCGCTTAAGAGAATGCAAGTCAATTATATTTCTCTATCACCATTTTATTTCCTTGTTGCGTTAATTCTACATTCATAAATTTCAAATAATATAAAAAATACTCAAACGTGTGCAACTAGATACATTTTCGACTCGCCTATCGTTAGAGATTTTGTGTACTTTGTCAGTAATGTTACTAATTAACTAAATTTCTATTCAAACTGAAATAATTGGGCATTAAAATTAACTGTTATATATGTGTTAGGTTCAGTTGGTGCGGATTATTGCCAAACTGTTCTGTGGCGAGGGTAGGGAACATAGATGGAAATTGTTTCGAAGAGCTTAGCTCCAGTAGGAAAATCAAGTCAATTTCGGTCTTTCAATATAATTAAGCTTCCTATTGACTAAATAATAATATCTGCTATTCCGTTCAATGGCTAATTAGCGGTAGAAATAATGAATGCTAATTAACACTAATTGTGTTGAAATAAAAACACCATCATTCGATGAGGAAAACGAGCGAAGGCCGCTTTGGATAAGCTTAAAGAAATTTGAATTATAAGCTTTATACAGCAAGAACAGAGATTAATAACATTAAAAATAACTCACCTCGGCAATTACAAAAAATTACAAAAGAGCGGGTAAAATCATTAACCCCTTTTCTCGACGATTAATGACCTGGCAAATAAATTTCTCAATAGGAGTCAAGTGCTGTCGATATAAAGGGTGAATTGCAAGTTGATGACAATATTCAAAACGGGAATTCTAGACCGAAGATGTAGTACCGCCAACCTCACATTTTTATCTCATCCAGTTCTAAACATATGATGGTGTTTTTATATACCGTTTTAAAGGTTTTGTTCGAGAAAACCATGTTTTTTGTAATAAAATCTCAATTTTCTCTACTTTTTTTTCAACGTTTGACACATTTTTGGGTTCAGCGTTAAATTTTCTAAGGCTAATACTCTTTCAATGTTGAGAAGTATCTTATTATCCTCTTCATGTTCAAAAACTAGAAATTAAAAAAAATCCATACTACTATACTTAAGCAAGACAATAGAACACCAAAGACGTTTATTATCTGACTTCTGCCCAGGAGTTGTTGCCCCGTGATATGGAGCTACGGATGGCATTTGGACATGGTATGTTGCCACGAGAGGTGTGACTTTCTGATCGCATAATTTGACAGATGGGGCAACATTCACATGTGCGGGGATTGTCACCTTTAGTCTCATGACAATCCACATGGCGTGAGGGATTTCCACTTCCAGCATCAGTTCAGTGCGAAGGTGCGTTTAGGAGTTGGTGAGCAGCGTATGAGAGCCCGTTTTCTTACCTGACGGTTAAATTCAAATGCTTTTAAGATCTTCAGAATGATATATGTACAGCAATCCTCGAAACAATGCCAATGGAGGAAAAACAATGGTGGCAAATGGACGGGTGTCCAGCAGGTAGTGGACGCGATATAACGAACTGGCTGTGTGGGGTCTCCCTAAGCTACGGAAGGGAGGTGGAGGGAAAAAAATAACGAACTGGCTCAATCAAAACAATCCGGGAAGATGGATAGGACATATGGACCTGTGCGCTGGCCGGCCCGAAGCCCACATTTGGAAAACCGTTGGATTTTCATGTATGGGTAGCTTAAGTCGGAAGTGTACAGAGTACGCATTGAGAACAGAAACCACCTTATTGCAAGGATCCAGGAATCATATGAAGAGATAAATGCGAACAATGAAGAGATACAAAGAATGCTGACCTGATGTCTACTGTGTATATTGCAATGCCAGCAACTTTTATAAAAATTTTAAGAATATAATGTTCAACTTTATTGTAATTTGTATTGTTTTTGAACTGTTATTGCGGTGTGAATAAGATACTTGTCAAGATTAAAAGTGCATTAGCAATCGAAAATTTATTTCCTTCCAATGATTTAGTCAAACGTGGAAAAAAAAAGTGCAAGTAGAGAAAATTGGGCTTTTACTACAAAAAACGTAGTTTTCTCGAGACAAAAGCTTTAAAACGCAATATGTCTGGAACAGGTTAAGATAGTAATGTGTGATTGGCGGCATTTAATTACATTTTTGGTCAATTACACCGTCTTGAGTGTCAATACTACTTGCAATGCATCCAGGATAATGAATTAAGCAATTCAGCATCGATCTCTAATCAAGTCCGTTTTCTCTCATGTCTTTGTTGTCAGTGTAATTCAGGAACATTTTATTTGCAAGAGGTGTAAAGTGAAAGACGTTGAATAATGTTTACCTCGCGCTACGGTAATCTTTCAGGTCACGAGCATTAAACTTTACCACTTACTTAAACACTTAACGAATCTTTTGAATGATTTTTTAATTTTTCTTTAATCTTTTTAATCTGCATTTGGATGTATTTATTCCACGGGCTTTGGAATTAAGACCTTTTGTTTTTGCGATGAGCCTTTTTATCAGAGATGTTGAATTTTTTCTTTGTTTTCATACGCATAAAAACATCAAAACAAAGTTTATTTTATTCAAATCTGCAAAAAGTTTAGTTTGTATGTACAGGTTCTTTTGCCTTGGGAAAAATGGAAGTAAAAAAAATGTTTTTTAAGAGATAGTTTTGTTCATTTAACAAAACTTGAAAACATAGCCTTTATAATTGTAACAAATATTAAGCTAACAAGGGGAGTCTACGGACCCGACATCACCGATTTTAACGAAACTTCTTTTGGCGATACTAGGTCGAAAGATATTTATATAATATAATATATATGATAAAATAAGTTTTTCGAAATATGACTTAACGTCTTTGTTTGGCAAGTATTTTAGGGTTATTATATAGCAGTAAATCCGATATTTTAGTGGGAAAGAATATAATATGTAAAATTTTATTAAATGAGATTAGATCTATAAAAAGATACAAAAACCAAAACTAAAGTCCGATTAATAAAGACAGACAAAATAAGTCTGGGTACCCGGACAAGTCGGGCTAGAGGGCTCCAGATCGAACTAATCCGGCCAGGTAATCGTGTGCGAGCAATAAAGAATGCTGTGAGAGAACGTTGACAGCAAGGGTGGACCGGGTCGTCCGAGAAGCTCCTGCGAATTAAGAACCTGACTTAACGATGGCCCTGAAACGAAAGGAAAGGGTCGTAACCCGTATGAGGATAGGCCATACCCGTCTGACACACGGACACCTTTTATTGGGTCAAAACCCGCGCAGATGTTCCGTTTAGGTGGCATTCGCCAAAGAGCGTTTGTACAACCACCCAGTTTGCGAGTTGCAAGTCCTCAACTTACTACAACCATGATGGACAACAGTGAAGCTGCGGTTACTGTCTTGTGTAGAGGCTACAAACTCAGTTGCCCCATCTTACTTTCGATCCGTTCCACACATCGAAAACCCTCTTTCCGAATTTTGTGATTCGGAAGAGAAGCGTTCGAAATTATTAGTTCAGCTTGATCGAGAAACTCCAAGACTGTTATGTTGGGCCAATCCTTTCTTAATGAACAAAAACAATGCTATGTTATTCTTTCATTAATACATCTATACTAGTTAGGAATCGTTTATTATTGAAAAATAAATAGCAGTAAATAGGCATAAAACTTTTGATCCGTTTCCACGCATCGAAAACCTCGGTCCGATCTTTGTAATTCGGAAGAGTGCGTTCCAAGTTTTTGGTTCAAATCAAGAAACTACGAGGCTTAAGTTGGCCAATAGGAATAAAGCTGTTTTTCTTTCATTAATATATCTGTACCAGTAAGGAATCGTTTATTATTAAATAATAAAAAGAAGTAAATAATAACTGTTGATTGATGATTACAGTTGATTTACATACAGTACAATTAATTCCTGAATGTGTGAATGCTTTGAGTTCAGCTACTTCACGAATATTCGTGCACTTTGAAGAGGATAAGAAAACCGACAATTAACATCGAATGTTGTTGTTCGGCGAATAACCGAGCACCCTTCCATGAGAGCCACCTTTTGTAAAGAAAGGTTGTTCAATGTGTAACATCTGATCGAAGAGTGCCATGATTGGCCCCTTACAGGGAGCGAGTAGGCATGAGCCCTGATATAAAGATGGTACTTGGGCGAGCGGGTCAAACGTTCGGTCCCCCTGAATCGAGGGTGTTTCCTATATAGAATGTGTATATACTATGTGTGCAATAAAGTATATGGTTATGGGCGTATATTTATTTATATGTTATATGTTAGAAAGATTAGTTTCTCTTCTTTGAGGCTATATGAACAAACATTGGTTTTTAGGTACATGTAGGTGAGAAAAACGAAAATGATATGAACAAAAGCTCCCCGAACTTTTTATTTTATATTTCCGATTCCAATTTTTTCAAAAAAGACCACACTTTTTCCCTTACGTGTAAATTATAGAGTTTTAAGCCCTTGTAAAGTTCCCTGTCTAGCTGTAGAGTCGTTTCAAATCACTATCTTTGGGATTTTCGAAAAAAGTTGAAAACAAGGGGCAAATTTTGAGTAAAAAAATATTTTTTGATCCCCCCAAAAAATTATTTAGAGGTTCTTTTAATAAAAAATAGCGAATATTAACTTTGTTTATATTTTTTAAATTTCTTGTATCAAATTTTTTAACCGACTTTGCTACAACAGAAAGAATTAATCCGCTTGCGAATATATTCACATAATTTTGTGACCAATTGACGCAGTAATGTATATTCATCATTTATCAATTTATTTATTGTTAAAACCGCTTATATTTGTTTTTATTAATTATCTTTGATATATGAGGTCTTGACACAATACATTTTCTATTAAACAAAGAAGACCAATGAATTTGTAAAATGTGGTCTACTGACTAAGACTTGCTTTAATGTAGAGCCTTAAATAAACTCAACTAAAAAAAAAATTCGATTTTTCAAAATACTGTAACCGATGGGTTCCTGTCAAGCTCGTGGCCAAGTAAGGTTGACAGGATACCATCAATTCGCCAACTTTCCTTTGATTTATAAGCCTCCTCAGGGCAGAAATGAGATTAATAACTGGACGTTAAAGGGGAGGTGATAAGCCCTCGAGATCATAGAACTTGGTGGGCTGTTAAGAACCCATTTTTTTCGGTAAAACGATGTCTTTATTCAACCTAAGATATACCGAGGTTAGTAATTAAATTAATCGACTGACATAAATTTATTGAGGGAAAAATCACCGAAAACATTAACTGCATATTTTAAATGCATCAAATAAAATTTTACCTATTTCTTAAGTAAAGGAGGGAAAATTCACAAAGTGTGGTTGAGATGGGAGGTTGGTGTCCGAGTGGATCGAGGTCACGATAGCTCAAGTGGTAGAGCAGCAGCGTATCAAGCCGAAGTTCGTGGGTTCGAATCCCGCTCGTGCCATTGACTTTTTTATCTCAACTGAAAACCTTAATTAATTGTAAGCTATTTCTTAAGGTTGCATTTTAAAATCGACAGCCATTAATAAATGAATATTGTTCATCAATATAACGTTTCTAAAATTTTGGTCTGTAAAATGTTTTATGTATCAGTAGAGTACTGATCGTCAGAATTCCACATTACTCATATAAACACTGATCTAGACATTTTAAAAATAGACGGCAGACGAACTTAAAAGTACTTTCACTTAAGCTCTGGGCAAATATACAAAAATATTTCACATTATTAACATCAACATGACCAGAATGTCGCTCTCGATCTGGGGCGTTCCCATCTTCAAAGGATCCAATTACTCCAGTCCAAAATCCTTCGAACCATTGCCCAATCTCTTTACTTCGTATTCAACCTAACTATCCTAAAGACCTCCAAATCCCATTTGCCGCCCCCATAAAATCCTGTGTCTTCATCCCGATAATCCTCAAATCACCTAAAGTACCATTGTCCTAGTTATAAGCAGGATGAGATAAGACACGTAGTCAGATTAAATTTGGTGTTGGTTGGGTAGCGAGTGAACAATTTTGAGATAAAGCACACTGATCACTGGTTTCAATTGATTGTTCCCCTCTGAAGATAATGTGAAGCCGAAACGAATAAAAAGAAAACATAATCCAGCGAGAATAGGCGAACCAGGTGGAGATATCAGATCATCATCCTATCGTATTGCTTAATTTGACTTGATCAAAGATATAAAATGTCCAGTTAGCCAATAGTATTTTATTTTTACAGTGTGACAATAACCAAACATTATATGATATAAACTAGGTACTTAAAAAACTGCTTCAATAGATTATAACTTTCACTACAAACACCCCATTTACACATCATTACTACAAATAATCTTGACATACGAAGCTTCCAGCCTCTAAAGAATCCAGTTCAAAATCCTTCTAATCACTGCCCAAGCACCCTACTTCCTAATCCACGCAGACCTTCAAATCCCATTTGTTCTCGAAACCTCAAGAAGTCAATACAGACGCCTCCCTAAAACTCTGGACCCTCAACACCCCCTAGACTATCATCCCGTACATTACGTGACAACCATCAATGATAGCTAAAGATGTAATAGCATAATAATTTCTTCCCTAGTAAGGAAAGTGAATAGTATCGTGATAAGAATGTAACAAATGGATTACTTTTCCATCTTCTAATCTGATAATACAAAATTTATAAAGATACCACAAAAAATAAATTTAGTAGGTAGATAAATTTAAGTAATAACACTGTTGACTTTGACTTGACTAAACTAGGATCAACGAGTATAATTTTAAACTAATTTTACGCGTTTTTTTGTTTTTGTTTTTTAGCCAACGTGATTTATAAAATTATAGAGTTTTGACTATGTTTGCTGTTTTTTGCCTAAAGAATCTTCGTGCTCAAAGACACATCAAAATATAAAATGTTCATAATCAAAAGCATGAGTATACAAAATTATAATTTTTGATGAAGCTGTGATTTCTCTACGGGTTATCGCAATTTGAACTGATTTTTAGAATATTAAAATTCAGGACGACATAATAGCCGATAGTGTGACTCAAAAAAAATACCTTTTACAATTATCTACTTTTACTTAAAGCCAGGGTATATACGTTCAATTTGTGTATGGTTTTATATTATTTGGAAATAAAAGCGCCAGAGATTTTTAAAAAAATATGCGCTAGGAAATCTAGAAAATAATTTTCTAAAAATATTAGAATAATATGCATGCTGAATAACAATTTGTAGATCGTAGGTAAAAATTCTATTCCTATTATCATCTCTAATATTCTAAGATCATTTGGTGTAAGAAGATTGGAATGTTGTTCGTAGCATAATACATGTTGTGTGCGTAAATGTTATTGATAGAAAAACTATAAGTTGGACATAAAATAGTCATTTTCTTTTCGAAATGTTCTAAGATATAAATTCAACTGCTATAACTTAGATATTTTTTCGATTTTAATAAAAATTGCGTATTGTTCAAAAGATCGCGTATTTTGAAACGTGTGATTACCTTGCGAAGGGGGTGGGTGCGGGCTAGGAGATCCGGTTGAATACTGTTGAATGAAACAGGCTGTTGCCGGGATTTGTGAAGGGCGCAGTCTCCCGAGGCGGCCCTCCAACTCCCCCGCACCGTTCCGTCCCTTCGACGAACAGTCCTTCTAGTTTCTTCTCAATTCCCCCTTTCGATCTGATTATTTGACGGACACTAATGGAAAAATTGAATTACTCCGTTTTCTCGAATGAGGGCTGGGTTGAACAGACAAAAAATTGAAGTCGGAGTAGCGTAATGGAGAAAAATATTTTGGTGGAGGAAGAACAACCGTTTCTGTTTTTTACCCGATGTTGATAAGCTTACTGAATTGCTTTGGTTCTTGAAAGATATAAAAAAATGAAGCTGAATATCAAATTTCCTCCGTTTTCACTTCCCATCGATACATGCTTGTCAAGTTTAATCATAATTTAAGTTCACTTCATACTTCCACCCTGAATAACACCTTCACTCAATTTTTTCAAAATGTATTTCTTACTCACAGTTTGTTGTTATCTACAAGTCTTGAGCTTCTCATTGGAACGTCGCTTTGGTGGGGGATCGGCTGTTCACTCTTCGTTTGGATTAATTATTAACGAAATCCTACAAAGTAAACATACAAATGCATTAAGCTAAATAAATATAATGATATATTAAATGTAATATTTATAACAAAAAATAATAAACTAAATATTTACCAATGAATCAACAGTATATGAGTAGAAATATACAGAATATAAATAATACATAAAATAAAACATATATAAAGTAAATCAAAGTTTAAAACAGAATAAAGAAGCAGAAAGGGCAAACAAAACTGAAAGGTAAACATCAATGAGCTAGAGCTGAGATCGGAGAAACAAAATTATCAAATATCAAGCCACAGAACGGAGAGAAGGAGGAAAGTACTAAAAACTATTGTTAGTTAACTATAGTTAGTTTATAGTTTTATATATATATATATATATAGTTATATTTTACATATATGTGTAAAACAATTCTGTGACTGACAGACAACGTACAGACCAAACCGCTGCATCTGAAGGGCTTCAATTTCGACAGTGCATTAGGCTACAATTTCGACAGTGCATTACTATATCGACATGGATAACCGCTAAGAAACGATTTTTTTTAAATGCTATCCTTAAGGGGATCACACGGACAATTTTTAACCATGTATAGACCAAAGTGAACTGAAGAAGAGAAGAATTTGTGAAACGAGACATTATATCATAAAGCCATACTTTCACTCTACATCACATTAGAAAGATACATTGAAACAGAGTCCCGCGTGGGCGAAGTCGCGGGTAAAAGCTAGTACTTAAAATGAAATATATATAAAGTAAATCAACGTTCAAAACAAAATAAAGAAGCAGAAAGGGAAAAACTAAGAGGTAAAAATCAAAGAGCTAGAGCTGAGATTGGAGAAACAGAATTATCACGTATCAAAAGACTTAGCGGGGAGAGAGATAAGTACTAAAAGATACTGATTGTTAGTTAAATTCATTTAGCATTAGTCTTCGATACGCCCAGGCCGCTTTTGCATAACCAAGTGCGTCCAATCTGGTCCATTGAACAACTTTATAAGTCTATCCATGAAACGGTTCTTTCGCCGAACGCAAACAAACGATTGGGGGGGGGCATAATGGAGCACACTGCAGCAAAAATGGAATATATCTTCCTTTAACCGGTAATTGCACAACTCATAGGAGGCTGAGATCATATGGCTTATGCAGCAATTCTCTTAGTTTAAGAATCCATCGTATCTGTAATGCTCCTGCTTGGATTTTGGTCCCCAACCAAGCTGGCACATCTAACCCCTTGATCAAGCATCCTATATACACGGTATCGATGGGGAGACTGCCCTCTTTCTATGTTATTTACTATAAAATTATAATTTAGTCGACTGGAGTTTATGGGAAAGATCCTTACTCTCGGGGTTATAAAAACGACAAACGTATTCCCACCCTCTCCGCCAGTCTCCTCCAGACAACAGCCCACGGTATCTCCCGCCTTATGATCTCTTCAGCCATTATACGGGGAAATCCAGAGTGATCCATCTGGAGCACCTTTAACAAGTAAGGACTGACTACTCAGAGTCAAAGTGCAGTATATAAATTGGTGGGTAAGTTTGGAAAACTGAACAGTTTTCGTATGAAAAACCACAACACTCGCTCCACCTCCATGAATTCCTCTGATTCCCCACACTTGAGCAGCATAGCACTGGATTGAGCGTGAGACCGCGTTAAAGATATGCAGTTTAGCCTTTAGCGAGATCTGGGGCTGCATTATCACTCTTAGTCAAACAGAATTAAGGGCATGCTTGGCCGAACACGACTTCTCCAAGAAATAAGAGGATTTCTTTATCCTGACATTTATATTTCCAACGCTCTTTCGAGCCAATCCTACCCCTTCGGCTTTTCCAGGTTCACCCTATGATTACCACTGTTTTTTTCTAGCTTGGAAATATTCTTTTGAAACCTACTGGATTGTCAGTAAGGATTAGAAAGCCACCTGATCTGGACGCTCCACGGTCAGCAACGTCGGCATTATCAGCCGGGGCTACGAGAACTTCATCACCAAGCTTCAGCTGCTGGGAGCTGACTTCTTTTTCGAAGGCAGAGTACACGAGGGTTTTTAAGTCTCTACTTCCCACAGACACTCCCGTCACCAACATGTCCTCAAAATTGTTCAACAACAACAAATAAGAGGGGTCTTAACAGACAGCCTTGCCTAACTCCACTGCCAACTTAAAGGCTTCCAAACGGTGTCCACACTGACGAGATTGGTTCAAAATCCATATTTCGTATGACAGCTATGTATCGAGAAAATATACCTCTATTAAACAGTTTCAGGAACAAAGCATCCCTATTTACCTATCAAAAGCAGCTTTTAAATCGACAAAAAACGAGTAGTTTTCTTCCTTTTCTATGTAATCACATTTTGACAACATTAACCAAAACAAATATGCAATCGACCGTCGGATATCCCTTTCTAAAGGCGGGCTGGCACTCTTTGAGGATTTTATACAATTCGACGAATTGTTTAAAAGAAATCCACAATACAGTTTGCCGATACAATTCAAAAAGAATAATCCACGATAGTTTTTGGCTTCATATGTCGATCCCTTTTTAGATAGGGAAAAATTAGATTCCTTGAAACTTAGTAAGAAAAGCCATTCTATGCACTAAATTTTGAAAAGCTTTCACAATGTTCCAAAAAGCTTTACCAAACTTAACCTTTTTAAATTTTCTTGTAGCTTCTGGTAATATTCAATTCTTTTTGCGATAATTAGATATTTATACTCATTTGCTTCATAGTACGCCTTCTTGATAATCTAACATGAACTTTTACGACACAGATTAAACAATTTTCGCGCCATTTTTCTGGCTTTATACATTTCCAGTCATACCATGGCATCATAAATGTCTGCTTTTTAACTTTACCAACTTATTTATGCCAGACAGCTGCATTTTTAACCAATTCGACCGAAAGTGACACGGCTCTGCCAATGCGATATTACTCAACGTCACAATTTTGCACCTCTTTTTCCAGCATTTCTTGATAAGCAGCTTTATTGTCTGCACGCCACCAAATTTAGGGAAGTAATGGTTTTTCTATCAAGCACAATGGCTTTAATAAAAATGTTATTAGGTGATGATCAGGAACTTCACACTCTACAGAGAATTCTTGAATAATGGGGAGTATATTTAATGAGGCACAGGAGTGTCAATATCAAGTCGATAATTGAGCTCCTTGTATGTAAAATCACCATCAGGGTCATTTTTAGATCGTCCATTAAATAGGTCTACCATATTTATGTATTTTAATAGCTGGAATCCAATGTGATAAGATACAGAAACATGTTTATTAAAATAATAGGAACAAAGACATTTCCGACTCATTAGGTAAGTATATTGGAATAGCATAGAAAATAAAGAAAGCAGAAAATAGTCTATGGAAAATGGTAAATTCTACTAAGAAGAGAAGGACACGGCAGTTCATAGTATATTGTGTTGACTGCCTGTGGCATACTGAAGTTTTCACTAGGCACTACCAATATTTTGACAATGCTTCTGCCTTCCAAACTGCAGCTGATGATAATGCAGCACCTCCTTTATTTAAGCTGGGCTCCACTGGCTTATATAATATATCAGGTTCGACGAGCTCTCCTCACAAATGGAGCAAGCATCAGAAATCACAAATATCAGGGTTCTCTCAACAATTCACACTCACACTCATTACTCAACTCTTACTCACACTCACAGTCGACTTAGCCAGCTGCTTGAGATCCTGAACATGTACCGGCAGCTATCGCCACCTGAGAGTCCACAACACTCAATACCTCTAGTGCAATACATGCCCTTCTCAGAACTAACCTGACTCAGTCACTAACATATGTTACTGTGAAAGCCGAAAATAGTCTGTGTTACTGTGAAAATGTTACTGTGAAAAAAATAATGAATAAAAACTAAAACATATCTGATCACTATCAAAGCTTTGGATTTTAATAAAAAGCCCGGAAATAACTTAATACAGCTGCAGCAAAACAGGAAAAACAAGATCATTGCAATTGTATTAACTGGACATTACCAACTCATTAGGTAAAGAAGATATTGGAAGTTTGCAGAAGATAGCCTATATAGGTTCTATCAAGAAGTGGTGGAAATCACAGTACATATTACCTTGTGAGTGCCTGTAGCATACTAAACCCGCTATTTTGATAATGGGTAATAAAATAAACAAAATAATAAAAATAGCAGCTTGAGAACGAAGCACCCCTATATTTAAGCAGAGAATCAACTGGCTTAAATAATATATCAGACTTGACAAGTTCTAATCAAAAATACAGCAAGCAACATTTGAAGCAACGAACTTCAGGGTCCTCTAAACAGCTAACAATCACACTCATTGCATATTTGACATCCAACTTGGCAACCAGCTGACCATGGCCTTTACTTCTCAAGGTAATGGAGGTGAATAATAAGCCAGAAGCTAAATTTTCTATAGCCGCAGAGAAGCCAAAATGCAGGATCGTTGCAGGTATATTATTGGACATTTCTGGATTGGACATTACGTAGATACATTAATATATTCGAAGATATAATATTATAAGATAGAATATTCAAAAATACAAAAAGTACGTAGATTTCCACTAAGAAGAGAAGGATACCACAGTACATGTACTGCATTGACTTTTTGAGGCATACTTAAGTTCCCACCAGGCATTACCAATATTCTGGCAATGCTTCTGCCTTCCAATCTGTGGCTGGTAAGAATTCAATCCCTGCCCACTTAGCCAAAGCTTGAGGTCTTTCACTTGTACTGGCAGTCATTGCCTGCCTGAAAGTTCATTGCCCTCAACAGCTCCAGCCCAACATTGGCCCTTTTGATAGATGCAATGCAAAAAGCTCTTCAGTCACATAAAAAAATCCTAGGTACTTAACATACTTCCAAATGGACTCTCACAGTGCAAAGAGACTAAACCTTTTTGATTGGACACAGTAAAAACTCATTGCTTGATGCAAAACAATTACAAAATTTTTAGATATTCCCTTGAATGAACCATTAAGTCTATTTATTAACCTTTATACATATGTATGAGTAATTGTTACTTGGAGTTAGACTTTAATCTATATTGACATGTTAATTGCTCATTTAGAAACAAATACCAGTTTTGGAAAGTAGGAAGAAAATTGTGTTTTGCCAAGACAACCTCAGGCACACTCGTCATAAAAAAAAGCTCTAAAAACAGTTGACAACCTACTTTTGCCACACTCACCCTGTAGATCTGGCCTTGCTCCTTCTAACTACTACTTGATTTGAACGATGGGACATTTCCTTAAAGTTAAAATATTTCAAACATTATAAGAGTTTCTACACACTACAAACTTGCTTATTGGTAATCAGTTTAGTTTGATTGTGTTGCATCTGCCCACATTAGGCAAACTAAACTATTTGGTTGGATAGTGATGCACAGACTGTCCAATATAATCAGCGAATTGCTTACTCCTTTTAGGAACAACACTTTTAAAACTTTTTTTTTATGATCTAGACATAATTAATAATATATAATGATTATTTTTTATATATTTATCCCAAACACAATTACAGAAAATCACAACTATTTTGATGTCAATCACCAATTTGGTAGTAGCAAATGTGTGGATGTATCATACTGAATAGCAGTTGGGTGATAGTTTAAGCAAATTTTCAATTGAAAGGGATTCGGATAGCTTATCCAATTGTTCAAGTCTATAATGTGCGGTGGGCCTAAAACATAAAAGCTGTAGAGTATGACTTTTTTTCAGTCACAATCCAAGTAATGGTACCATCAAATTAATGTAATCCTAGCCTCGGAATATAATTAACCATAATGGTTTCATTCAATTGGTTTTATTTTCATGACTTAAAATAATTTTTAGAATAATGTAATTTGTCATACCTTAAATCAATTATAGTAATAGACAGTAAAAACTATGTGAAGTTTGTAATTGAGTACAACAGCAAATCTTTGGCTACTCTATTCCAGTTTTTGGAGTAAATTGGGGTGTTTCTTTATATATTATATAATGGTGTTTTTTATAAATAAATATAAGCCTTTAGTTCCAGCAGGTTTATTTACATGGGAAGCTTTTTCAATTATTTTATAATCATCTTCCGCCCCTTAACTCACAGCCTTGTTATTTTTTCCCCTGTATAACATTACTTATCAATCCCATTTGATCAAGATACACTACTACTTACTATCTTCATCAAGAATTGATAATTAGTGTTATATGGAAAGAAAATAAATAACAAGGCTGTGAGTTAAGGGGCTGAAAATGATTATAAAATAATTAAAAAGCTTCCCATGTAAATAGACCTGCTGAAACTAAAGGCTTATATTTATTTATTAAAAAAAACACCATTATGGAGTTCCACAGCAAGCACGGTGCCACACTTAACAACATTTTGATATATTATATAGATTTATTTGAATATTCTAAGTGATCTTATTATTGCATATGTAACAAATTTGGTGATAGATGCATTCTGCATTAACTGTTTGATTAGAATGTATTAATAAATGTGAAAGTGTGTGTAGTACAAGTGTCGATGGCAGAATATCAAGTACCCCATCAACTCTCAATGGCGAAGTTAGTGTATGTATAGTTGCTTATATGTGTAAATGGTGATGGCCTGCATAGGCTGAATACCTCATCACATTACGTTAATTAATGATATGTAAATAAGAAAGGATATATTTAAGAATGAGTGAGAGAGTGAGAGTACTTAGGTTAAAAAGCATGCTTGAATGACCTTGTTGTTTGTAGCTCCTTCATCCTAATGTTGACAATGGTACAGATAAGACCGAGGTCTGACCCCAGGCTACCAAAGCTTGGCAGTCATCACGTCAGTTCTGAATGTTTACCATCTGCACATGTTTGCAGAATTGAGTCTACATGAATCAGTTCTGTGGTTTCATAATTGTTCAAGAAATTCAAGTACAAATAATCATAACCAAACACCAAGTTCTCAAATTGCCAACCAATTCTGACATGACTTGAGGTTCCATTAAAGCCTTTATACATAAAGGTAATAAATATGATAAAGGAGTATGTTGTTTAATATATTTAAAAGTTAGTTTCTACTCACAGTTTGTTATTGTTAACAATCCCGATTTCAAGCTTAAAGCTCATCCTTAGTTGAAGGAGTTACGAACACTTCTCTCGACATGAATTGAGAGTGAAACCGCCAACGCGACGTTCCAATGAGATGCTGGGTATTATTGCCGCTCAATTTTGAACATGTTAAATACATGAATTACAACACAACTAAACAAGATTGAAAATTTCACTGTTTGTCCTTATTAATCCCGGGAGTCTTTAGAGACTATAAAAACGGCATTTATTACAAATAAGGGAAGTCAGGATGTATAAAGTAATACCGTTTTCCTATAATTACACATTTCCCGCGTCTTTCAAATTCAGATTTGGAGGCGCTAACAGTCAATAGACGCAAAAACTACGCTAACGCTCTATAGTCGCAAAAATTACTGAATCGGTTATAGTTATAAAACTATTGATACATTATTGTCGGAAAAACTACAGAATTGGTTTCCCTGATGTAAAGATATGAAGATACAAATTTCACCATTGTATCTTTACTATAGGCAGCTGTGGTGTAGGTAGGAGGACGTATTACCGGCATTTGGCATGACCGCCAAACCATCAGAATCGAGAAAAGTGCTCCAAGTGAACGTTTATTTAGTGTACAAAGATAAGAAACCATAAAAACCGATTTTGTTTTACAGGTATGTGTGCATTAATAATTATAAATTATGTAAAATATTAGTAATCATTGTTTTACCGAACTCAGTCAATTTAAATTAAATGGTTAGGGGCGGTTAGGTTAACGGCTGATGGTTAATTAGTTAAAGACTATAAAAACAGATTTTGTTTAATAAGTATATATACCTGAACAATTATAAATTATGTCAAATATTAATAACATTGTCTTACCGAACTCAGTCAGTTTAAATCTACGGGTGGTTAGAGCCAATTATGACTTCTAAACATATATGGATAATATGATAATTAAAGAAGAAATTACATCATTAACAGCTCCCCTTGGCCACTTTATAAGTCGCTGAGAATCGAATCTGATTACATGACATTTGAAAATGTCAATGACAAAAAGAGGGAAATTCGAAAAGAAGTAGGTTGAGATGAAGATTGAATACACAACAGCTCAAATGGTTAGCGCAGCGGCGTATTGAGCTGAAGGTCGTGGGTTTGAATCCCACTCGTGTCACTAACTTTTTCATCTCGACCAAGACCTTAGATAAAAAGTATAATTAATTGAAGTAATATTAGTATTCTTACTAAAATTCAAAGGAGAGAATGCGCTAATACAACATATACCAACGATACCAATAGAAGTGGCTATCCAATTCAAATGATTGCAATTTCCAATTAAACTGGCTTTAGCAGTAATGATAAGCAAATCACATGGTCAATCTAATCTATCTATTATGTGAATTGAATTTGGATAATCCATGATTTTCTCATGGGCAATAATACATTGCATGCTCCAGAAAACCGAGGGATTAGTTGTTTGTACATAAAACATTCTGATAGAACAACCCCGCAAGGATAGGCAGACCAAAATGATCATTAACAACCAAATAAAAACATTAAAACATGAGGAGAGTGTAGACTTTAGGAAGGTTGAAAAAGAACAGTAGCCACTCAATTAACTCAAGTACTTTAATATAAATAATACATACACATAATATGAATTAGATACAATAAATATTATTATTTACAATAAATAAATATAATTTAATAATAAATACAATATATTGGAAGTATGCAATACATTGTATACAATAAATAAATATTATATACAATATAATAATTATATAAAAATATTGTGTACAATAAATGGTCTAAAAATATCAATAAAAAGAAAAATCTACCAGGCAATTACCCTAGAGTATCAAAAAGTCTGTTTTTCATCTTCCCAAGAATAAGAAGAATTTTTGAGTTTTCATTAAATATTAAATAATTTTAATGAATTGTGAATATTCATTATATAGTTTAACCAAACAAACTTGTGAAGAAAAACTGAGCAACTTGAGCAGTAGATGTACACTGCAGTTATAACATTGGCAGGGTCATAAGCAGGGTGAGGTAAATCACTGACTCTTACTGTTTCTGTATGTTTTACCTTTGTTATGTGTGAATGAAGCACATAACCATTGTTTTGTACCATCGTAGATTTATTTCATATAACATATCGGCCATTTGATTGTGAATCATCAAGGCCTGCTATTAAAAGCAAGTTCAAAGTGCAAACAGCAATTAATTATTTTCTCCTTGGTTCATAAGATAAAAAATAAACTAATAACATTTCCATGGTAAAATACTATTGAGTATTTACCAATACATCAACCTCATTCAGTCATTAATATACAAAATATTAATAAGAAAGGATTTAACAGAATTTCCATACGATCGTCACCTTTTCAACTTTTTTTCTAATCACCTAAAATTATCTAGAAAATTGTTAGGACACATGATCCATGATTTTTATTAACCAGCCATGAAGTCAATCTAATAAACTACATTAATTGATTATTGTATTGAGTGTATTGATTCGTATAGGCTCTAATCTACACATAATATATATACACACACAAATATACACTTCTCGCAGCCCTCTGGCAATTCCAGTTTTTGTCATTTAAGATCATTACCAGCAGGCCTCAAGATTCACTACCCACCCAGGATGTTGGTTATCCATGGTCAGACCTCCGTCTTATCCATTCAGCCACCACGGTTTAGCTTCAGGGGCTACCAACAGCTAGTCATTACAGCCCCCAACACGATCAGTTCCTAAATCCATTCACACTCTCATTCACTCTTAACACATTCTTTCTTATTTATATACCTTTCTCTCAATTGGGGTGGTGGAGTACTTGATAATCCTCCATCACCCTTTACTCCATTATATAACTAACCTAATTGAGGGTTGATGGAGTACTCCACATTCTGCCATTTGCCCTCTCACCCTACACATTCTCATCAATAAATACAGTCACTCTCAACACACACTAAGTTCACAAAACTATCAGTGTTATACACAGTAAAAAAAGCTTTTGTTCTTTAGCGTTTCCTCTAAAAATCAAACAGGAAACCCAAATACCTACTCAAACACAATTCTCATATAAGGTGGCATTGCTGGTGCTCTCTCTATGAAACAGAGGAATGGCGCCCTTCAATTGAAGGGGACACATCTAGCAATCTTTCTCTACTGGACATGCAGGCTTTGGGCCAGAAGTAAGTGTCCTTGTGTCAGCCTCACTTGGTCTATTCTTAATCGGGTGAGGATGAGCCCTTATTGATACTAGGGCATTGCTTGTTTTATTTATTTAGTAGAATAAATTTAAAGCCTCACAGAAACACCATTTATTATCATTTTTATTTTCACAATTTCTCTGTAACAACAATATTTCTGTGTAACAACAGTTACACAATATATTTTTATTATGACATTGATTTATGTCAAATTGACCAAAATTAATGGCTGACATGCTTTTGTTTCTTAAATTTACAAACAAAAAATATAAATTAGTCAATCAATCATGTATACTTTTGAACATTCTCTAAAGAAAATATTGGTGAAAATTGGTTTGGTTATTAAACACTAGCAATATTACAAACATTGCTTAAATTTAAATCAAATAGGTGGAACTAACAATTACAAAACATAATTTAATTCTAGTTCTAATACAGACATTAATTTGTAAATAACATTACATAGAAGTCAATTAACAATGTTTTTTCAATAATTTCATATTTAAATCTCATTAGTAAAGGAAAATTTATCACATTTAATCATTGATTATTATGCGTACACTCTTCTACAGACACCATTCTTATCTCTTCTTCGCCCAGGCGGACATGGCCTCATAGGTGCAACGATGAGGGCCGCTTGCAGTACTTTGCTTTTCAAGATATTATTTATAATCTGGTTGCATGTAGAATTTGTAGTAACTTTTGTCAATTTGTCCTTTTTCCTTTGCTGTATGGCTTCATGACGTGAACTGTTCATTTGAACATTTGGCTGTTCCAGCAGTGTGTTTTGTTTGTGTTTTTCTTTTTCCACCTGTGCATTACAGGCTTCAGCGCTGACCGTGGAATTAAATGAATTTGTTTTATTTTGATTTGTATCATCGCTGTGTTGTGCTGGTAAATAATGTTGCTGAGCTGGGTTGATTTCACTAGGTTGGCTGAATACTGAAGAATTTTGCGTGTAATTTTCATAACCAAAGTCAGTCTGGTTTCTAACAGTTGTTGCATTTGGGAGATTTAAATCATATTCGCTAACATTCCTGTAATTTGGAAAATGGTTTTGCCCTGTTTGATTACAATCTTTTTTATAATTATTAAGCACATAAGAGTGATTTGCAGTTGGAAAATGTAATTTGGAACTACTTTGGTTTAAAACATGCGTTATGTCAGTATACATATGATGTATTTTCTTAAATTCATTATCATTGCTGTTATTGTATTTATTTATTGGTTGAGTAAATACAGTTGCATTATTTTGATCTCTCTCGTGTTGCAGCAATAGCTCTGTCTTATTTTCATAAGATATTCCATCGTTAAATTGGTCTGTCATTTGATTTTGAAATTCTAATAACATTGTTTCATTTTTGTTTTGATCATTACTCATAACATTAAGTTTTGCCACATTACTTCGATAGTGGTCATTAGAGTCATTGTAATTAACATGTCTTCTACTGCGTGCCTTGACAGAGCATTCTTTTATCCATCGAAAAAAGGATTCCTTTGAATTGTAACAGAAAGCAAAACAATCGTTTGAATAACTTTTACTCACTTCACTATCGACGTCACGTCTTCTAAATATTTTGTAACAGATATAACCGTCGTATGATGATAGAAATCTATCTCTGGCACTGAACAAATTATTCACTGATGATTTGAAGTCTGATGCTCGTCTGTATCCATTATTTTGAGCTGCACTTAAAAAGAAAAACAGAGAAATCACAATTGTGGCAATTTGAATGGACATTTGACTCATTTTGTATGCAGCTTGTGCGTCTTACAATAGACCGAGATCAGAGGTTATCAGTATATTAATCGGCGATATCCAAATAGTCGATCTCTATTTGTTAGAAAACCCTAGTGCAATTTTATGCATTGTTTTGCAATTATCAGAATGTTAAATGATAATTTCAATCAAATTTACCCAATTTTTCAATTGTTAAGCTAAAACAAATAATAGATTTAGAGAAGTATTTTTCATGATTCACTAAGCCAACAGCATAATTGCATGTAAAAATGTTTTTAACTATAACCATTGCCTGTGTTGTTGAATATTTGGTCATCAAACATCACTAAACAAACCGAAGGGTTGAAACAAAATTCACAATCCAGCCCTTCAGAGAACCAAAAATAAAGGGCTAAAGGAGACATAAGTCATAAGTTTCACTGTATCTACCTGTCCTTTCACCAATATTTTACAATTTTTGGAAACATATGCTGTCTTATAGTGAGACAAACTGGGTTTCCAGTTGCGTCATTGTGTTCGAAAATGAAATGTTGGATGCAATGAAAGCAAATTTTGCATGAGTGTAGTATTTCCATAATTTATTTTGTCTTTTCTAGGGCTACAGTGTTTTCTTCTAATTTGCAACAATCCTTAATTTTTGAAAAATGTTCACTGTATATGGTGGCTTCACCATCTCGTTATTACAGGTTGCGGTTGGTAGGTACATTTAAAACCCTTACTCTACTCAGCACTTTAAGGAATTCCTTTTTTATATTTGATATCAAAGAATCATATTTGAAAATTCACTTTCTTGGAATGTTTTGCTATCGTCTTGAAAATATTTAGTCCTCTTAAACCTCTGTCAGGGATTTTTTTTTTTTAAATTTTCAATAATTTGGTTTTGATTATATACGGGCCAAAATATATCAATTAAAGTAAAATATGTAATTATAAGTAAAATCTTCCAAATATTTACAAATATCTAAAATATTTTGCAGTTTATTTGCTTCTAAATAGTATGAAATGGTAAATAAAAGTTTCAAAAACGGTAATGAGGTTAAGAAAATAATCTGGTTGTACAACATATATATCTGGTCCCTATGTATATCGTTTGCAATTTTGACAAATTATGTATATCTATCATACAGAAAAATCAAATTGGAAACATTTTTTGATCATACAGCACTTGTAATAAGTTATTAAACAGGAAAGGATTTAAGGTGTTATATTACATATTTTAAGCATATGTAATAAAAATTGTGTAAGGTTATTTCTAAAAAAATTTATTTCCAAGAGAGAAAAAAAGAATTACATATATACACTTATATGAATGAAACTATATATAAAACATATTACAAATAAACTCTTTGGCGTCAAATGCACGTAAGCAACCTAATACACGGTTTATAAACAATCTAATAAATATGTTCTACATTACCAATTTTTTTTAAACTTGGTATGATAATTAAATAAAACCTCCTTTTTTATTTATCGAATTTAAAAAAAATATATGTGTGTATATTAAAAAATTTATTTGATTGTATATTTAATGAGGCTGATATACAAACAAAAATGCAGTAGATACATATTTAGAAGAAGAAAAGTATTTAGTAATTCAAAACAACACATTAAAAAAAAGAAGATTCTTTGGATTTATAGCAGTAAACTAGAAGTAATGAAATATTCTAAATTACTATCAAAACCTATGCAAAAAAAAATATATATATGTTTTTAAAAAATTATAGTTTACAAACTTTAGTGAATTGCACAATAAACAAAGCTTAAGTGAACACACTATGATTAATTAAGAAAGAAATTTTTCATTGTACATTTGTAAAGATTACATATCATTTATATTCTACATTTATACAATTCACATATTATAAATGAATACATTTAATGACTTTTATACTGGTAAAGGAAATATAATTTTTTTTTCTCCAATACCTCAGTACAATGGTAACTCAGAAGTTAAAAAAAAAAACTTTTTTTTATCCAATTTTGCTTTGAAAAAAACTACAATTGTAATGGTGCCAGTTACATAAAAGGAACATGCCATTTTACAAAAAAAATATATATGTATGTATGTGTAATATATATTTTAGTCTCTAGGGGAAAAAATCCTGGAACTACAGCTTCTTGCAATGCCAACTCTTCCTCGAAAAAAGCTTTACCAGAAAATTCGAAAAATGCAATCTAAAAACCAATATAAAAAATTTAAACCATTTGAAGTCAATTTGTTAAAGAAGTTATTAGGAAGTTATTTATTTGTAATAAATAGTTGTAAATATCAAATAAATATAATAAAAATAAAAATTTGCAATACATAGATTTTTAAAAAAGAACTGTAGGCTCACCTTTTTCAATGTGAGTTTTTATCTTAAATGTAAAAATAATTCTGGTAGTCTGGGTAAGAAGAAACTGTTTCGGTTGCAATGCTCTGTCGGGAGGAGCATGGTATCGATGGAAGATCAGGAGTCCATGGAATCTTTAAAAAAAATAATAAAATAAAATAAAAGTGATAATTTTCCTTTTATATAGTTTTTACTAATTTGTACAGTTAATATACCTTGCTCCTCCTTAAGCGATAGTCGAGGTTGCGTCTCAACAGGAAATGAAATCCGAGGTTTTGACTCCAGCTCTTCTGTACCTGGAGAGGATAATCATCTGGGTGGAGTTTCCTCTGATATTCTTGGCTTTCACAAACCTTGAAAATAAAATTAACATTAATTGAAAATTGAGAAAAGTTTGTGGAGATTATGAAAACTCACCTCATAGAGTGAAAACTGTTCAACCCTTTCTTTACTGTTATAACAATTCAGTAGGATTTGAATGAGCTCGTCAACTGAAGTGTACTCTGATATAAGCAAGCTCTTGTATTTTGACTGAAAGTTTATTGAGAAAAAAATAGTTAACTTTAAAAAAGTTGTTAAAGAAATGTAATTAATTAACTTACACCGGGCATGAGGACGCTGTCATAAATTTTCACAAGCCCACCATTTCTAATTTGTAGTGCAAACCTGCAATAAAGACACAATTATAAAATAAAAACACAACATTTTTTAAGTATAAAAGTAACAAATGCATACTTTGAATCTCCTCTAGGACGACAAGACTGGAGTACCGCAGGCCTTGATTCTTCATCTAAGACAATTACCGTTCTTATCCCTAAAACAAGTTTCCAAAGCAAGAATTAAACAAATCAATGGAACATAATTTAAAAAATATTATTTAGAAAATAAAATGGTTACTGTGTACATGTATTTGGTTGTTAGGTTAGTTATGTTATAGATTATTTTTTCTTTTTATTATTAATCTATAATTGTATCAATTTATGTAATAAGCAGATAGGTTACAGGTAGGAAGTGTAAAATTGGAAAGGTCACATTAATAGAGGAGTTGGAATCAAGAGATAATTTGGAGTGGAATTTGAGGTAACAGGATTTGGCTTGGTTGGTGGCATGAGGAATTCAGAGGTCTGGGTGGAGAGTATGGCTACTAACAAAGAAACGATTTTTAACTAGAGAGTTTGGATCCTATTAAGGTTTGAATTTTTATCCCCGAACATTTCCAATCCCTAAGTCCATATAGAAGTTACAACTTACAAGAGCTATGTAAAGAATTTTTTGTTGTGAATAGTAAGTCTTAAACATTTATCTAGCAGTTTTTTAATATTCTACTTTTTGTTCAATTCTGCCAATTTAAGTCGTGTATGTGGATTCAATGTCAAACTTTTGTTGCTGTTTTGGTT
Organism: Cimex lectularius; assembly: GCF_000648675.2. Lineage (NCBI taxonomy): Eukaryota > Metazoa > Arthropoda > Insecta > Hemiptera > Cimicidae > Cimex > Cimex lectularius. Next base: position 87,870 of record NW_019392843.1, read on the forward strand.
TATCCGATGCGTTTTAGTTTCTCATTCTAATGTTCTAGCCATCTTGAGTGGTTAGTTAAAGGCCAAAGCATCAATATTCACCCAACATTGAAGTTGGATAGAAGCCCAAACATGTCCGACAGGACAAAACAGCGAGGATAAGCAGGCCAAAATGATCAGAAACGATCAAACTATATACAGGGCTTTTGTGTTTTACAGTAGTAAATATTGAAATGTCTATGAACATTTGAGACCTCTTCTTGAGAACTGTGGGGAGATGAACTGTAGTTACTGGCCAGATAGCGAGGAGCCAAAATGTGACTGACACCCCAAAAAACCAGGATAGGCAGATCAAAATGGTTGGAAACGTCCCAATCAATTAATTACAGGTGCATCACCTGCCGATGACGTGAAAACGTGAAACTTGCACCCATTCAATAAAGCTTATTTAGAGAACAGTCATGAATTTTAATGTTTAATTCTATGAAAATAAATGTAAGTTTAAAAAATCGAGTATTTGAAAATGTGGCAAAAAGGATATATCCATTATGTGTTACTGTGTTACTGAAGTGCAAATAATCTAGCTCATAGGGTTCATGGATCATCTAATGACTAATGTAATTATATGACTAATAGATTACATTGTTTTTCTTGATTGTTGCTTTGCCCTTCACATTATTTATCTTTATTTCTAACGTTTTAATTATTTGATTTAAAAAAAAGGTCGCATTTTTGAAACTCACCTGCTTTCCTGACCGTCACTTCCATTGTCAAATAGAACAGATTGGGGTCCCTGTGTCTCATTCTGTATTTGTTGAGGAGTGAGGTGACAACTTCCCTGCATGTCGTCTGATATGTGATGCCCAGAGTTTTGTACTCGATGTCCGGCCGAAGGCACCTCGCGTACACCTTGATCGTGCTCTGAAAGCAAACAGAAATTTATCCTGGCCCTGAACACATCATCACACAAGTCGTGGACGACTTGCAGATCAATTAACTAAAAGCTAGGAGTGAAATGATTTGACAAACTCGGTCTTAAGACAGACAAATTTTACACGTGGCTAAAAGCCCATTGGCATTGTTAACTATGTAAAAACTTTAGCGATTTTAAAGATAGTTTAAAACTTTTTTTGTCTAAAAATGAAGGGTGGTCATTTTAGGCTGAAAAAAGTATTAGGTCGTGTTCAAAAATTCTGTGGATGCTGGTAGTTAATTTATTATAATTTGCTGAGCGTTTTTGATGTATTTTCTTCAGTTAAAACCAAGATAAAAACATATATTTAAAACAAAATTTAAAAAAAAAATAAAAGATCTTTTGGGTTATGAGGGGTCGTAAAAAATGCCGAAGGGCGTGGAGCGGATGTGAACAAGATCTCTTTGGGTGTTTTTGAAAAGACCGGAAACTTGAACACACGTGGACACAGAGCTCTTCTTTGTCAGGGCGGAGCGGCGATAAATTTATCTGCCCTGACCACGGTTCGGCGTTGAGATAACCATCGACGAAAATATGGTTTATCCATGTGCCGCAAAAGGTCACGAAGGGCGACCTCGATCAATCCTAATCATTTCGACAGGCGTCGGATCGCTCCTCAGGCTGATCGGCATCCAGAGGGCGGTGTTTTCGGAGTCGGTAGTTGCTCACTAATAGATTATTTAGGATGAGCCCGAAAGAACCGTTCTCCGTGTAATCATGTTTAGTCTTGGCTCAATTATCCCATGGTTAACGAGTCAACTTGACAGAAAGGCCTGTTTAATACCGATTTCATATGGTAATTTAAAGCCCCGCACCTTTTTTACATTTGTCTCATCAAAATAATTACCCAAATGATGCTTTTAATATAAACCTAAAAAATAAATACTTAATAGTTCAAGGCAGACTATCGATCTGTACTAGTCTCCGAAAAAATCATTCATTAATCTATAAACTTATTGAACTAATTGACACTTAATCACTTTACAGGGTACTACTAAAAATTCTGTTTGGTTTACGACTGAAGTTGGCGAAATGACGAAACGGGTCTGACAGACAAATCAGCCAGAATAGCAGACCAAGATGATAGGTAAGTACCAAATTTTAGATTCATCACCCCATAGACCACCATGAGTGAACCTCTCAAAAGTAAAATCGTTAGAACGCGCCTTAAAATTTCTTACAGAGGAACGACCGGTTGGGTTTTGATGTAGGAACGGGTGCCACAAGTGTGGAAAGGTTGGGAAAGATTCGTTTGAAATAAATTGAAAATTGTTGCTCCGGGGCGAGTTTGTTACGTGCGGTCGAATAATCGCGTTTCCCTAATCCCAGTAGCTCGCCTTTAGCCCTACTCCCAACCGATAAACGCCTCGGTTTAAATTTGCGGTCGCCCGAGGGAAAGCTGAATCCTCGTAAGATGTAGGAAGCGATGACTTTTTATCCTAACAATACGCCTCTAATCCATCGGGACATTCTTCCATTTCCGTTCGGCCACTTCCGAGGAAGAAACCACAGGGCCGGGTCAAGGGCGTAAACCGTGTGATAGTGCGTACACTCAGGAATGTCCCGTCGAAGGGAAAGAAAGGGCAAATAGCCGGCCGACCGGAACGGACCGAGGAAAAAAGGGACGAAACTACAGAAAGAAAGAGGAATCTGTGTGGGAGTCTCACATGGATCGCAGTTCTTTCAAGGGCCTCGTCTAATGGCACCGGACACAATAACCACAGGTCATCCTTTAATCAGACGGAATGAAAAATGTCGTTACCATCTACCAGTCATCACCTACAGCTAAAAAGTAACAAAATAGCAGACGCATTGTCTAGTCACCATCATTTTAACTTTCACATCTGCATCCTCGTGCCAACTCGGCAATGATGAAACGATGACATACAAAAGTTAATATGCTCTTATGAGACTCGACACCATCAAATATCATTTGTAAAAATTTAACGAGTTAGTAAATAATGTCCCGAGGCTCTACTTAGTTTTAAAGCTTTTAATGAAATTCCTTTCTATCTGCAACGCAAATATAGCGGTGATTACCTAAGTAGATAATATCCATTATATAATACGGCATAGGAAAGTATACATAATTCTTCCCATTTGAATATTCGTATACAGCTGTAATATACAATAAAAAAATTAGAAAATTATTTTGTGATAATAAACCAGGTAGAAATTGATAGAAAGAATGGGGGAGATGAACCTTTAGTTTGGACGTTTCAGATCACTCTGGTTTGCCTATCCTCCATGTTTTTGGTCAGTCAACCATCATCATCCGACAGGGGGAAAAAGAGATGGCCAAACTATAAGCATCTTTTTTGCAATAAGTTTACATTTTCATTTGAAGTGCACTACAACGTAGGAGTAGCTTAAACGTTAGAGTCATTGAAGGGGATGATGAGTGATTTGTTTGTGTCGTGTGTACAAGCCCCATCGAGCTTAATTTATGCTCCCCGCGCGCCGTGATGTACAAATTTAAATGAAAACCCCCTCGGACAGGTGGAGTCGCGGTGACATATTGTGAAGCAGAACTAGACTCTCGGGACCAGCTGCCTGGACTTCCTCCCCGTGGCACGAGCACATGAGGGGATTGGAAACACGTGCATCCCGGCGAAACGGAAACGGATTCAAGGATCCTCTTACAACACCTGCAGCAGTGATTCAAAAACTTAAGTGCTCTTGAGCGTCCACCACCGGTGGTAGACGACAAAAATCAATGAAAACAGGTGTCTCAATTTTCTATGTTCCCTTGCATGAAATGTTTCACACAAAATTCAACCCTTCTCTGGCAAGCTGTGTTTTCGAAAGGACCTAATAGCGTTCCTGTCAAAGTCGTCTCCTCCTTTGGCAGACAGGCGGATTACGAGTTTAGCTTGGATAAACATTCCTAGAGGACAAATGGAGTCCATCACTTTCTTATTTAGGTATCTGGGCCTCCTTTCCTGAGGAGCTGGGCCGTAAAACGGACTATTTTCAAAGATTTTACGCCCCCTTCATTGTTTACATTCGACGAGGGAAATCTGTTCTATTCTGGTGGCGTGTTTCATATAGCAAGCATGCATACCTGAATTTTTCTATTTTTGCTTTTTAAAGACAAAATTATCGCTATCCTTCTAGAAACAAAATCTTCTTTATTTTAGTTTTTTAATATTTAATACTGTATCCGTTGAATCTGCAATGAATTCAAGTTCACATCTTCATTTTCTTTCGGTCATTCCTAGGAAAATATTGTGTCATAAGAATTTTCCTACTTGATGAAACTACCTTGGAATTGAAAAGGGACTAGTGAATCGTAACACTAATAGAACAATAATTATCCTTCGATATGGCTATCTCGCCCAGACTTGAAAAATGATTAACGAAAGCACTACTTGTTTCTATTGTTTCATGTCCAAGAAGCGGGTTGCTGATGAAGAATTGAACAAGATATTTACGTTGATTTGAATTCTTGAGACATGACATAAAATTTTGCCTAAATGAAAGCATTGTGACTCACGTGTATTTTTATTCGTAAATGTTTTATCCAAATTCAAAAATAAAAACAAACAGTCACTAGTGAAGAATGTTTTGATTTTATTCAAAACAACAACTAATTAAAGTCCTTGATCATTAATCTTTCTCCCACATTTATATCAAGTGCTTCGATTATTTTATCATACCGGTTAAAGTTGCGGATGTACACTGCAACTGCCGTTTTTTATTTGAAAAAACTTCTCACGTTGTAGGAGCAACAATGAAGAAATTAAATCTTATTTTCGTGTGGCAGCTGCGGCTATCGTTGCTACGATTGAAATAGGCTTGGAAACAATTTCGTAACCACATCCTACACTTTCCCTCCACCTTCAATAATAAAAGTCGGATCGTTCACATAAACGTACTCCAGTGTTATATCGATCGGAGGAACGTTTAAAATGAATAACATTGGGCCTTTCTTTAAAAAACCCGCACAATTACATTTAAAAAAAGTAGTAGGAAGTGATTTCGTTTTAATCGAAGGCCTATCTGCGAACGAGCTTAATTCCCATAAATTACTCTTGACTCATGCATAACGCCAATTTCAAATCCGATACCGGTTATTAATTCTTACATTTGGAAAAATATGCACTTTCATGTATTTTTCTTCAGTCCAATATTAAATTGTCTAATCAAAAAAAAGAAGTTTGACGTCTATTTCCACTTTATTTTATCATGACTTTCCTGATATGTGATGACCTATCCATTTCAACATATCATTTGATTCAGTACTTTAATGATGATGATGATGATGATGATAAAGATGATAAGAGGTTTGGTAGTCACTATGCCTGTTGGCCTTTTTCTAGTTTCTTAATTCAATTGACTCGATCCTTCTTTTAGGAAGTAGTAGGTCATTGACTGTCATTGCTGCAATTAAATTTCCCGGGTCCTCTTGGTATTATGGGGTCATGTCTCTGTTGAGCAGTTGCTTCATATTCGATTATAATACAGGTGGCAGTTTCTTCCTCCTCAATGCATAAATTACAAAATGTGCTATCATTGAATATACCTATGTTTTGTAGATGTTTTAACAAATGCCATCGGCGAGTATATATATCCCTAACACTTCACTGAGTTCTACCCTGTCTGTACCAATGTGCTTGTCACCTCTGGACTTCGTCCGCACCTCCTTTTGTTTGATCTTTTTATCCCAAGAATAGGTTCTGGGTCTATAGTTAATCTTAGAGATCTCTGTCCAGTTTGTCTGCTGATCCATTACGCAAATTGCTTAGTGTTCGGCACTCCAAATTAGGTTGTTATGGTTTTCCAGATTGTTGGAGGTTTTGGATGTATGCCAGACTATTTTGGATGTAGCTTTTTTTTAAGTGCTAGTGCTTACAGGACCGCTTGATTATTTTATGATTTTCTATGGAATATGCATTGATAGCTTGTGTTTGAGCTTGAAAGACCAAGGTTACTTCCCTAATGAGTTTGCTTGACTACATTTGAGCAAGCACAGAATATACCTAGCCCGCTTTTTTAACTTTTTCTGGAGTCATCTGGTTATCAAATACAAAATTGTGTTTCCTTTTCTCGTGATTTCTTCTTCCCCTTTGTAGTCAGTGAAAATATAAATAAATAAAATCTATATTGAATGATAAAAAGGTTGTGTCCGTCGGCTAGAACTCCTCATTAAGGTTTTTAACCAAATCCTAAAGCTGTTTCCCGTGTGTATCCTTCCGGCCTGGGCTTTTACTCACCCAGAAGTAGGAATCTCAGCCTGTTGGCCTTCGCACCGACAAAGGACATAATCCGCTGTTTTTTCTTCTTCCTGGCTCTGAGTTTATAAACCTTCGGAGTATGCAGTGTCCATTATTCTAGTTTTAAGTTTTAGTAATTCTGACATAAGTTTCTTCAGAGGTTTGCCAACAAAGCACGGTGAAGCGCCACCACTGAAGGCAGACCAAAATGATAGGCAATGACAAATTACATAATCTATAGAGACCCCCGAAGTACGAACTTTAGTCAAACAGAAACGCTTAAGGTCCTAATCGCTGGGTGTCGCGGAGGCGGTTTTTTCCCCAAATTAATATCAAATAAAATGTCATGGGATATGCCAGAACCGCTAGCCTGGCAAAAGCGAGTCGGTCCTCCTAACCGTTCGGCCACCATTTTTAAAATATGTTTCTTGCTTTTTGATACGTAGTGGGTTTCTTCTCTTATTTTTCTTATTATTTGAGGCGCAAGGGAATTACTGTAACGATTTTGTTTACTGAATATTTAAAGAATTGTTAAATTATTATATTGTTATTTAAAGTAATTTGCCTGAAAAATGTTTCAAAACTGGCTCCCGTGCTCAAAAATGTTCAAGTATTCAATGAAAATTATGTACACTTTGGTCTATGTTAGACTGATGTTTTTCTTATTATGTTTCGTATCTCTTTGAACATCCCTGCTTTGTATACACAATGTATACTTTGTCGTCCTTAATGACATATAGTACAAGCCCCGGGTCATTATCTATAGAACTGAATGTTTGATGTTGAATGTCAAAGTTGGAAATGTGAATATGATTAGGCCAGAAATTACCTGTTTAATTGATGGAAACCTTGAAAAAAGAGCACAGTTATAAGAGCATGATTTATAACGATCAAATTATTAAATTAATTAAAATACAAGTAATTTCACAAACTATCATAAAAGTATTTAATTTTGATGTTCAACAGATTAGTGTAATAATATAAATCTGTAAGGTATTTACTTTAATTTAAAATTAGGGTTTTGGGAACATTCAAATTTCACTTACCATCTTTCATTTGTAAGAGGGTTTGTGCATTCAACAACAAATAAATTCAGCTGATGGTAATTCAATTGAGCCAAACTAAATAACTAGGAAGAATACAATAAGCCAAAAGGCTGCAGTGCTTAGGGAATACGAAACCTCCGGTTCGTAGACCCGTTTGATCATCAGTGTACAGTTGTTAGTTATGGTATTTTTCTGACATCACTACCATACATCTTTAGTTATGGTATTATTCTGACATAAAAATATATTTTTGTCTTGAAGAGTTAATAGATTTTTCATAAAAGATAATTTAGAAAAATAGAGCCCACATTTCTTACCAGTAGACTGATATTTCAAAAGAACGTGTCAACCAGCTTCAAAAATTTACCCAATTCAAAACCAAAATTTTAAATTTATTCTTGTTCCTTCCTGGTTATTGGCTTATCATTTTATGGTACGTCGATTTCTGGGGCACCAGCCTTCCTTCTACAGTTTCGTTTCAGTTTTGGATTTCGTTGTACGTTCGTGACACAAACATCTCAAAAAGTTCTGCAATATTTTATCCTCAAGTTCATATTTTTTTAGTTTTCTTGTCTCTGTTATCCATAATTTAGTTATGTTGTTGAACAAAGTTAACATCAAGGCTAATTAACACATACACACATATATTGACAAGACAAGAGCTAAATATCAATTAGAGAGTGACAGTAAGTTTTCGATTCGATCTTAATTGTCCGCCGTTATAAATCACCCCTTCATATAACCGGCTTTCTGAAAAACGGCTTCGGGGCGATGATAGCCGAGACAAGGGAAGCAATAAAAACTTATTTATCACTCTCCGCCTCCAGGTATGCGGCCTTCGGGTATCATCGGCGAAGAAATCTCGCTCATTGTAATTATTCGCGAAATCGTTGTTATTATTATACCGGAATGCCTTTTCCAGAGCGGGCTGCTCACACGGGAAGGCGCTCTCGAAAGGAGGAAAGATCGAGACAATTAGAATGTGAGTATTCACTGTATTCCCACACTTGTGACCCACATCGGTAATGATGTGGGAGACAGTCGGATCTTAAAGAGGATTTTACTTAATTAAACCGAGGGGAAATGATCACAAAAGAAACTGAGATTTGGTGGAAAAGCTTTCTACCGACATGAAAATCATGAGGGTCGGTCATGTTTCCATGATACCAACTCCACATATCACATCATTTGTTCACCACCTATATAAACCAACCCAAAATAACAACTATTTTACACTTAGTCAATAAAAAGTAAAAAATGTTTGACATTTACCAACTATTATTTATAAAAAATATAGTAACATTCTTGTCGAGGACATCTGGATGTTAAACTTTATGATCATCCTGGTCTGCTTATCCTGACTTGCTTGGTCTCTTAGACCCGTTGGGAATTAGGCGGCCTTCAATGTACAGTCAGAGTATAAGTAGTGTGAAACACTAACACTGAAGTTTGCCAAACGCCGAGACGGTCTGACAGACTAAAACACCCAAGATAAGTAGAACAGGATGGTGGGGAAACAACCAAACAGAAGTAAAGGTAGCTTAACTATTTTATTTTAAATAAAAATGAATCTATCGTACACTAAACCGAAAAATAAGCAGAACTATCTACTGTGGTGTGTTACTTTAATGCTTTTTTTTTCATTCTTCTCTCGTGCTTAAACCCCAGATTGAACATGAAGATCTCCCCAAACATCAACATAAAATAAAAGCTTAGTCTAAATTTAGAAATATACTAGGCATCTGGACATGGGACATAAACAAAAAAAGCAGTACTGTCTACTCGGAAAAACTTGGTCGTTTCGCATAATTGGGGGTTGATGCTTCTCCCCGCTTATATCCCTGACTGAACCTTGACGGCGTAACTCCAATATGAGACACACTGAAGATGGCGAAATGCCGAAACGCGCCTGACAGATCAATCCAGCGAAGATAAGTAGATCAAAATTATCGGAAATTTCAGATTCATCACCTCGCTGACATTTCACAATAAAAAATTTTCACAAAGAAAAATTTCACAATACTCAAATAAATTTGCAATTAATGGTTTTCCCTAAATGAATTACTTAGTTATCGTTCTCGAATGTATATATTTTTTCTGGTTCTTTCTTCTTCTTTGTATGATATAGGTGTGTTGGTAATAAATTAACACCAGGAAGAGACGGAATTTTTCGCCCCAATCCGAAACCAGTTGTGGTTCATTAGGGCGGCGTCTCCTTCCGCCCTTAGGATTTTAAAGAGGCATCTGTAGCACCGTAGCATCTGCTTAAAAGGCAAAAAGGATCCTCTTCAAAATATCTCTCAAGGGCCTAACAAGATTAGAAGTAATCCGAAGCGTCCTATTCTAAAATTGGTACAACATCCATACCACATCACTTTTTTAACACGAGTTTTCATAGGGATCTAATTTTTTTAAAAATAAATTAAAATTTTAAATAAAAAAATAGAATATAATGGTAATTAATCGAGCTAATCTCATATAGTTTTTCCATACATGTAGGTACATAAGTGATCATGATATTTTTTTCTAATTCGTGCGTCTTTCCTATAACAATGCAGTTTTATCAGTCCCGAAGGGTCATGTTTAGATTAGTTATTCTTCTAATCATTTCCCATGCGTTATCGACCGGCATATCCTGTTTTTTACATTTTACAGCACTTGAAAACATAGTTTCTCATAATACCTAACCAATGTAACTCTTCTTGAACTATCTAAACAATTGCCTCGTTATCACTGAGTGAACCAAAGTGAACGAGTTCCAACGGAACACCCACAGGAAAAGACCTAATTTTATAGACCAAGGGGAAAAAATTTACAACCAGCCGGAATGTAGTTATGAGTGGTGCGATTATGCAATAAGCCGTAATCGTAAACGATCAAAATACCGTTTGCCAAACTACAGAAAGCCTGGACTCGATTACTCATTAATGAACCGCAAGGGTAATCTTGAAAAAAGTATATTACAAAAGCTCCTTCCTTTTGTCTTATTAATTTTCAAATAAAATTCGAGTAAAATGTATTTTTATTACAATTTAGTACACTGTGCAACAGAGAAATGGAATTGATATTGCCTTGATGACATCGATACAAATATAAAAATTAATGCGCCATTGAGAACTGTTTGAATCGAGAAAATAATGAGAGGGAAGAGCAAATAAACTGGGACAGGAATTAACCCTAGTAAAAAGACAGCAGCGGGATGAATGATTTTCATAAAGCAGATTCTGTGTGTTATTCTAAATAAATCAGAAAGAAAGAAAATTATGTGCCTGGTGTAATGATAAACAGGTAAAACCTGGGATTACTAGCAAGAAATCTTGATCAGACGGTCACCGATAGTTTAGACCACTGGTGAAATTGCCAGAGCAAACAGACCTATTAAAAGGTTTACTAATATGTGCATAGAGAGGACCTCCTAGTATAGAAACCTCCTGGGACGTACCAAAATATTGCAAGGACTGAAAAGTAAACCACAGTCAACAATCAGAGCAAAATGTCTGGATCGGAGTTCAATGGAACGAAAACCCAATGCGATTAGAGTATACCTAAAACCCACAGCTAACTGATAATGAAAGGAAGATGTTTAAATTCGACCAAAATTTTATGTAATAGAAAGTAGTGAAAATACAATCTGCAGGTACGCTGATCATAAAGTCAGAGGGAATGACCGGTCCTTAAATCAAATATTGAAAATCCAAGTGCTTGTGAAGAAATTCCTTTCCAAGCAGAAATTCACGCAAATCCGAACAGTTCAATTCAGAAATAATGAATCAAATGAACAAGCAGCCGTGAGATATCAGGCTTAAGTCCTTAAATCAAATATTAATAATCCAAGTACAGAAATTATACTTCCAGTAGAACTTAAAATAATAACTACTGAGTCCAATAGATAAATAGCATTCATGCATCAGTGGGAGGATTAGTAGGATTAAAGCAAATCTTCAGACTCCAAGGGCATATAGCAATTACTTTTTTTTTGCAGAATCTCAAACAAATCTGAACAGTCGAATTCAGAACATGCTTGTATGGAAAAGTCCTGGGATGCCCCTATATGATACAATTTTTTTAAGCTAAACTTCATGCTATTCCGAATAGACTCCAACAAAACTACACCAAATAGACATGCAGCCATTAGGCATCAGAAATCGAGTATCAAATGTTGGTGAATTGCCAAAAACCTGTTAGAAATGTAAAACCTGTCACCTCTACTGAGTTCCAGGATACTCAGGACTGCGAGAAATAAATCGAGGCTTCTTTTACAAAGAAATGAACGGCGTCAAAGCTGAACCATTCTGCAGCGCAGAGAATATGATGGGACGTACTCATAACGTCGATTAGAACTAGTCACACTCTAACTAGGAATCGCGAAGAATATAGAAAAGAAGAATAAATTCCGGAATGCGTAACAGAAAGATGGGAAAACTTAAAATATCACGAAACATATGAAAGCTCAACGATTCTACTGATGAAAATCGTCCGGGATTTGTAGCTCAACACAAAAACAAGCAATAAAATGTATACATGAGTTCACACTACTGGAAGTCTGGGCGATAGTATTTCTACGCTAAGACCCTCAAATGATACCTTTAACATTAAACAGTAAAAACATTTATAAAATTATTTTTCTGTTTTTGATGTGAGGGAAATAGAGACAAATATAATAATAAAAGATCGACAGAATGAAAAAAATAAAATAAATTGTAACATTTGTCAGACATAGCAAGATTAAAAGAAACGTGTATTTGATGCTTCATTCGTAGCCGTTTTCTTCTAACTAGAAGAGAATTAAAAGTAACGGAGCTATTCAATTCAGTCTAAGGATTAGATTGTAGGCTACTGTTTTCGAAGGAGTTGAAACAATCGACTTAATGGACAGTTGTGGTCAGGCATAGTTTGGATTGGCCTCATGGTCTAATTGAGCCTTCTCAAAGGGACTGGGCGATAACAAGAAGGTTCAGCATTAGGCTTTTAACAAATGGAACCACGCTTGCCACCTGGCTTGCTAAAAAGTCGTTCGGCAATTAAAAAATATCTTCATGACCAGACAGGGTGAATGGACCACTTTGCCCATCGCGTGATGCACTGTAGAAGGACAATTGTCATGGGAAAAACGGGTACATATTTCTCTGGCTTGTCACATTGCTCTAAATTCAAATGAAACCATTAACTATCGCCCAGCTATTTTCATTTTAGCCATGTCGTTTTTTGGTAAATTGAACCCTTAGTTTGGGCGTCCTTTTCTTTTAAAAAAAATCATTTAAAAACTTATGGCTTATGAAACGATTTAAATACATGATTATAAATAACTTCGTTTTTACTGCTCAAACAGACTAGATTTCCTTACAACCATTCGAAATATTCGTAATCTAATTGTATAAACAAAAAATATTTTCAAAAAGCAGTTTTAATAAAGTTCTGTTGATTAGAAGGCGGCCTTAGATATTTTATTCAATTCGTCATCGTTGAGCTGTGCTCTCGTTTATGCAACTTGTAGATATCGGGACGAGAAAAGGAATTTAAATCATCCACAGACGATGACGTAAAGACGAAGCGTGCCTGGCTGATGACAAATAGAGAGGATAGGCCGATTCAAAAATAACCGTATGATCATCAAAGTTACTTGACTTACTTAAAAGAAGTTAAACTGATATTTTCCAATCACAAGGGAAAGCTACGGGACGTGGGATCACCGTCAATTAAACGTTTTTATTCATACTAGGTCAAAAATTATAAGACATATGTCTGAGCGTTCATGCCAATGGACCCTAGAAACCGAGGGGGGAAAAGTTAAGAAATTTAACATGGTTAACGTGGTTTTCTCCCTTTGTTGTGCTTGTATTTCATAATGATTATATATCAAGACTTGAAATTTAGGATAACAAAGTATTGAGGAAGATCGTATTACACGAGATCGGATGTGCAAAACGATATAAAAATCAAGGGATGGTTTAAGTAAAGTGAAAAAGCCGAAAGAAATTGTTTTTGATGTATCCTTTAAATTCCTTAAATTCGAAGTTTATACATTTTTTGGTCTAGATTAATTTTCCAGAGCTATTTTCCCCAGTGTACTGTTGTTGCGCCTAAAAATTCATAACTCCTCTGGATTTTATTCAAATTCTACTCTGCGTTATGACAGCCTTTGAAAAGCTGAATTATTCGGTTTTAAGTCTATTTCAAGAAAGCTTAAATTTTATGTCGTTATATATGACAAAACAAAGGATGAAATAAACATTACATTCCCAAATGTATTATTTCTCCGGTTCTGATTTATCTACTGCCACATTTATGGCCATAGTAATGTGTAGTTTGTAGGGTTCTAAGCCTTTGTAAAGTTTCATTTGGATCGATGCAGTCGTTTAAAAGTTATCATTTTTGTTATTTTCGCGAAGGAAAAAATCGAAGGCATTTGAAGACGACAATTTTTTTTTAATTTTTTTTCCCAAAAATTTGTATTCAGGTGTTTTCTGGGTGAAAAAAACTGCAATCAACTTTGTTTCTTGGTAAATTTTTTTTAACGTACTTTGCTATGCCGTTCGGTCATAAATGATGTACTTCATAAAAAGTATTATCCTAAATCGATATTATTATTTTTCCTTTAATAGATTATTTTTTATTTTGGAATATAAATTTGAAAATGTTAAAATAATAGAAAAAGAAATATCAATGAAAAACTGATATGTATAGAAAAGTAGCAATATGCAAAAGGATAACTATAAAATAATTTGCATGATTTCTATATTGTATGTTGTACGCTTCTTTATAGGAAAAAAAAATTACTTGAAAAATAACTTTCATAAAATGTAAGTCAAAGGTTTAATAAAACACATTTTTTCTCGAAATTAAAAAAAACAGTCTTAGAAAGCGAACAAAAATAGGTCTATATGCGCATTGTTCTACTTGAGTTAACATACTTGTTTCAGAAATTATGAGGAGAAAGTAATAATATTGTAGAAAAGAATGATATCGTAAAATTATTATTGATAATTATACTTTACGCGTGGGAGCCGTTTTGTTTACAATAAAAATACTATATTGTATGTCGGTTATTAGACATTAGAGTTGTTGTACGATAGAAAAAATTGACAATAAACAAAGCCTGTCTAAATGGAACGGAAAAGCTTCAATTTGGAGGGTAACAATCATACTGATTAGCTAATTGAAGGTTCGGAAAGGGGAAGCGAACGATCCCATTTTGTTAACGGGAGCTGTAGAGGATGTCCATGTAAAAAGGTGGACTTTAATTGGCGGAAGCCGAATAAAACACGGGGGTGAGAATTTGTACTTTTATCAGATTGAAAGGACATAAATTTAAAACAAGAAGCAGTTTGGGATTTTTTATTCTGCGGTCAGATAGGTTACCACTTGTGGGGTTTGAACCAAGAATGCAGGAGGGACACAGGATAGTTAATTGAGTGTTAATCCGGTGCTAAACGATCGTTTTTATCCTTGTTCGAACCTCTGAATGAAATAATCAGTTCTACAAAAATCGAAAAATCAAGAAATGCGTTTTTTTAAATTCCGGAGGTCGTTTGAAAGTGTTCAACATGTCTACAACAAGCTTAACTACAGGTTGTCTAGTTAATTATTTAAAAATAGCATATACATATCATTTAATCGCGCCACATTGTTAATTTTTATATCGAACTTGTTAGAATTGTGGAGTTACATAAGCCAGGAATTTGCCACCAGGAAATAAGTCGAGCGCTACATCTCAAAAACAATAATTATGAATACCGCTGGTCGAGCTGCTGTCTCTCGAATAGTTTCTCCTATCCCACGAATAAACCTAGAGGTCCAACCACTTTACAAACTTGTTTTCAAATAAAAAATAGTGCGCCATGACAGGATTCGAACCCCGAACCGCTAGCGTGGGAAATATGAGTTGGACGCCTAAACCGTTGTCCATATGGTAGAAAATTATTACTACATTTTTACGTTTACTCCTTTATGTTGAAACAAAAATCATGTACCTACTTGTGAAATGTGAACTATATGAAATAGGTCTACTTTAGATACATTCACCAGCGCGTTGTCACCACAATTTAACTCATCGGACATTTTTACGAACTTTTCAACATTTTTTCGGATGCCTTCTTCTGTCTTTCGTAGCAATTATGTATGGACTGTATATGTCAGTTTAATTTGTAGCATTTCACATATCGTCCCTCCAGCATCTTGAATTTCTCTTTTGCATAGTTCATTAGTTACGAAATGTCCACTTCCATATCTTCTTCTATTTTCATTGGTGGCAAGACAGTCGCTAAATTTACATTGGGATCAAAGCTATAAACGGCTCTTTGTGGAGTCCAATTAATGATTCGGTGGTACGAATTATATTTTTCCCACTTTATGAAACACAGACAGAAAGACCAACACGTCGATTTATTTTCATTTATCCACACACGTCTTGGTTTGCCCGCTCAATAAATAAAAGTGTCACTTTCAAGTATCGGCTGAATGATCACATTTTTTAAGGTTTATAGCAATAATACGGATCAAACTCGAGAGAAAAACGTTCGCACTTAGAAGCCATTGTAATACTGGAGTGGAAATAATAACAGAAAACCGCCAAGGGACAAAAGAAAAAGATTACAGCTATGTTGTTTGACCAACTGACTAAACAGAGGCCGAAGTTTAATTAAAGGACTTGGCGTTTGATTAAGGGTCTAGGCATTTGAGCAAATGTTTATTCATACAGACAAATCATTGTATTTTATCTGTCTGCCTAGTCATTTCATTAAATAACTCTGCCTGCGACACATATAATTATTTCAGCAATTGTTAATGATTCAATCTATAATCTCCAAAAAGTTGGCAAGCTGTCCATGAATATTATTATGCTTAATAGTTTAAGGTAAACAGTTCTTTTGAAATTCAACCCATCGAAATTGAAACAATTTCGTGGGAGTAATCATCAATTATTCTGATGCGGCAGTTTCAGATTCTTGAACAGAGCCACCGTGAAGATCGTTGCTCCTCGGTCTTGAAAGAAACTGAAACAGGGAGACAAAAACATCGTCCGTAAAGTTTCAATTTCGTTAGGTTTGTACGCAATTGTGTTTGTACAACATGAATCCTCATTCCAGAATGACCCAGTTAGGCTGAAACAAGTTCAGTTTCTCTTCGCGTTACGATCATTCTCACCTTGTTCCTTCACCCGGCCGGGAGGAGTTTTCCAGATTTGTTTATAATTGCGAGACGCTTTCGCCGTTTATCTACATGTGCAAAATTCTGTTGTTGTTTTTTTCTTTCTTACCACGGGTCGTGTTTAGGCAATAATTCCAGTGGAACAATTGAAACGTCTCTTATCTGGAATCGAAATCAAATTGTTCGTTTTACCAAATCAGCAATGTCATTTTTCTTATTAACTCTTTTTTTCTTCTTGTCGTTCTGAACAAATTACAAGAACAACGGCAAACTGTAGCATGCCTACACCTACCCGTTAAACGTTCTCATATTTCCATCTGAAACGTATTCTCAAGATGTTTAACAACCCTTTAATAGCTTCCTACATAAAAACTTTCTCAGCAACTCGACCTAGGCTAGAATTATATTGGAAACTACGAAACCTAATTAATCTTCTTTTTTTAACGACTAATCTCGGTTGCAAAACGAGACATGCAATAATTCGACCCAAGCGGGTTCACAATGCGAATTGGAACACGAGTCTTTGCTAACTTCCTGCCCTCGAGGCGTAACTGTGCGAACGAACTCGAAGATTTCGACAAGCTGATTGTCTAACGAAGGAAACAACGACAAACATATGAGCGAGAATAGGAAAAACAAAAATCAACCCAATAAATTCCGTAAAACCACAAAGATCGGTTGTACATTGACAACTTTTTATTCCGGGCATTGCGAGTGCACTCATTCAATGAAGTCAAAAGAGAAAACAAGTTGACATAGATATAAAGGTAAAACTTTTATCCTTCTATACTATGTGTTGATTACAATCAATTAACGAACATTTCAAACAGAAACTATTCACAATTGTATCTGCAGCCTTTTTTGAAATGAAAATACTTTCTTGCGATAAATATAAATAATAATTTATTTTAAAAAAATCCCAGGTTTGCTTAGCTGTTCGATACAAATTTTTATTTCCCGCAATGTCACAATTCATCCCATTTAAAATTTGGGTGTTTCTTCTTCATCATGATAATTTCTGAATCATATAGTACATCGGTTTTCACTACAACCGAGCTACAAAATTCATAAAATAAGTTTTTCTTCCGTTTACTTATCCTTTACGCTTGACCAAATTTATTGTATTCCTTATTTCATTTTCTTCTCATCCTTCAATTGTCGTAGTCAAATTATTTTTACGGGTTCAAAATATTCGCTTCTTGATTTTTAACTTTGAAAACATTATTGTTTTTATGATAATTTTTACATCATTAGATGTATCACGCAGGTTCCTTTACTTGAAAGTATTTTTACTTTAAATATTTGCTATTATGCTTAGTTGTTTTATTTATTTTGATACCGTGTATCGCAGGTTCTCAAATAGTAGAGGAAAGGTTTTGTCTTTCCTTCACCATTAGCAGATGACGATGAAGATGATCAGAGAGAGGGCGGGCGTTTGGAATTCTCCAAGCAGCTGCCTTTTGGCTTATTGTACTTTTCCTAGTTCCTTAGATCAGTTCAATTGATTCGATCTTTCTTTTAAGAAGAAGAAGGTCAAACAGAAATAATAAACCAAGTCATAAATAATCATTGTGTCAGTGTGAATAGTGAGATGCTTTGACAACAACAGCCTCTCCACTCTTGAAGAGATGGCGAACTACTGGATAACTATAAAAGTACTGAAATACGGTAGAATAATGTTCAGCATGTTTATAATGATGATTAGCACATTATAAACGTGTTAAAAATAGTTCAAGAGCTACGTTTTTCTCTCTTAAACTGATATACTTGAGGATGATTTTGATGATGACAAGAAGTTACTAGGAAGTGGGGGTGTGTATTCCCCTTACACTTATTGCACTTTTCTTAGTTCCTTAGTTCAGTTCAATTAACCCAATCCTTCTTTTAAGAGGTAGTAGGTCATTGGCTATAATTGCTGCAGGTCTTCTTGTGGTACCCTAGGTTCTGAGAGGTTGCTTCGCAATCGAAGATACTACAGGTTGCAGTTTTTGTCTCCTCATCATAACCTATAAATGGAGTCACCATTGAATATACCCATGTTATGTATTTAGTTTTCTCAGATGCCATTGGCCGTCTGTACCAATGTGCTTGTCAGGTTTGGTGAGGGTTCTTTAATCATGAATGTACTGAGTGTGACACGAACTCTGTAGTTCGTCTGTATTTCTTTTTGTTTGATCTTGTTATCCCAAGGAAAGATTCTTTTCTTGTATACAGTCGTACCACTACGCTGAATTTTACCCTTTTAACTGCAGCAATACATTTCTTTAATTATGAGATCATCTTCACCCCCACCCAAAAACAAGGATGACGACGCAATGATAACGATAGGAAAGGTTGAGCTAAGGATGAGATAATTAATTTGCAAATCAAAGCCAAGTTCTTTTTAAAGTCCTAAAATTGGAAAAACCTGATACTGATCAATGGGAAGAGCTTCGATCTATCATTTACCTGCAGCATGCTGGTAAGGAAAAGGCCGAGAATATTTAAGAAAACGAGAAAAATACCAAACGTTATCCTAACTTTATGTAAAAGCTTATCGGCCATTTATTTAGTCACTGGTAGTAGTAAACTCGTTGAAGTACAGTGGCTGGACATCAAGCCCATTACTTCTGTTCTTTTAATGTGGACCAATACAGCCTTGAAAAAGATAGTAAAAAACGTAGACTGTTCCCAAGGTGTCATCAAGTACAACAAGCATATGTTCGACCTTGTTGATTGCTTGGTAGATTTTGGACAGAATATAGAGAACAATGATAGATGGCGCCATATATTCGCAAATAGTGAACATTTGCACTAACAATGCTTGGATTCGCTTCAGCAGCAGATTTTTTTTTTCAGACAACGTATTTATCACCATCGCCCACATTCTTTAATCTAATATTTACCGACAGTCCAGGAATAAAGTCCCTCACCTACGTCGGAACTGATTAGTTCATAAAGACCAGATATTCAAATAAGGCAGATCGTTATACGTTTTACAGGAATCTAAGCTGAGCCCACAAGGAACAACAATAGCGGTGTTAAGAAAGACTTATATCTCATCTAAATTGAGTACTTTAGTTCTATTTTCACGGCCGGAAATTTCAACTATAAATAACCGCTTCATGACTTCAGATAGTCCTGCGTCAATTAACTCTAAAAGGACCTATCCTAATCTTATTCTATTGCCTCTAAAAGGGTACTTGAACGTCGGATTTGGGGAATTGAAACGTTGATATCAAGATAATGATCATAGCAAAACAGTTCAGCCAATATTTTTAATATATTAAAACAATTATATCTGACAAAAGTTACAAAACAAAAGACACAAGCCTGTATTTTTTCCTATAATGTGAACGTTTTGGTAGGAAATTCTTCTAATTTAACTCAAAGAATCATTCACGATAGAAAAGAAGGTCCCCGGAACCTTCAGATCTCAAAAAATCCCATATTACAATTTTATTAACCAGTTCTTCCGGACTAGCGAGCGGATGGATGTGAGATTATTCCATTCTCAGAAATAGATAAGAATCATAGATCAAGACGGATGGATTGGTTATTAATTAATTTATTATTAACGGCACACAAAAAATTAAAGCATTGACCCTTTTTTGGGTTCGAGGTATGTTGAATTAATTAATCAAAAAGGACTTTTTCCTTATAAGGACTTTTTTACGTTAGTGATGAACCTGAAATTTGGCAACCAAAACCTCCATTTAGCAGACCAGGACAGTCGGAAAAACCAAATTACAAGTACAGACATTTTATATTAAAAATAATAATCCAAAGATGAGTACGTACGCGTAGGCACCTGGACATGGTAATTTAAACCGAAAAATAAGCAGTACTATCTACCCAAATAAATTTAGTGGTTACCGATCATTTCGGTCTGCCTATCATAGCTGAGTTGGTCTGTGTTGATGCTTCACCCTGCTAATAACCCTGAATGAACATTGAAGATGGCGTAACTCTGAGTTTATGATACTCTGAAATTAACAACCAATTTTTCCACAATAAAAAAGAAATTAATCCACATTTGCTTAGTGGTCATAATTGACCATATTATTTATTCCAATTAATTTTTACCTAAGGTTTTTAGTTGTGATGAAAAATTAGTGTCACTAGCGGGATTCGAACCTTCGGCTAGGACATTCGAATACTTGGCAAATAGAGGGAAAATTCGAATGGCTGTAAGTTGAGATGGTGAGTTGGTGTCCGAGAAAATCGAAAGTCACGATAGCTCAAGTGTTTCATCTCAACCAAAAACCTTAGATAAAAAGAATAATTAATTGGAATAAATTTTAAAAATTGGTAAATTAAAAAAACAGACACTGAACAAACGATTTAAAATTCTTTATTACCTACTCAACAGACAATCAAAATTACCATTAAAATCAAAACTTTCGACATACACATACCTACTCAAACCAATTTGGATGTATGGGTGCCAAGTATATGGATCGGCCAAGTATTCCAATATTCAAAGATTACAAAGTTTTCAATCCAAAATTTTAAGACTAATTGTTTCTGCCCCATTTTATGTAAACAATAATACACTTCACAGAGATCTTCAAATCCCAACAGTTTTTTCATCCATCAAAACATATCGGGTTGTCCGGAAAATAATGCAGGATTTTAAGTTTTCATTAAAAAAAATCTATACAAAATATTCTGTTTACGTTTACAGGATTACTCATTTGTATGAATGTCAACACTTATTAATCCTCTTCCAAATGATATTGTTTGTTTACCTCTGTAGCNATTAATCCAGAGCGGCTGCCAATGGGTAGCTTTCTCTATAACGCCCATAATGCCAAACACACAGTCTGAAATCCAATCTGCTGGTTGTATATCATGCATGTACAGTTGTAGATATAAATAAATGAAGTCAAAAAAAAAAAAAAAAAAAAAAATTGGTTGGTCTATCCGACGCCTTCAGCAGGCCCAACACTGAAGATGGCAAAATGCCGAAACTCGTCTGAAATATGAACCCAGCGAGGATAGGCAGAGCAAATTACATATTAAATAATGATAATCGTAATATGTAATTTGACAAAATAATAACAACAATCAGTCAAACACTTTGCGATCAAATCTTGGCGCAAACAATTTTTATATCATAAACGCATCCAAATTTGTACCGATTAATTCTGAAAAAACTGTCAATGCCTAAAATAGAAACTCGTTAAGTTTTAACTTATAATTGGCTGCGAGATCTTCTGAGATTAATCTGATCCCTGTGATGGGTTCGTATAAAAAATATAATCCCGACCATATTTTAATTTTTTGTATACATTAAAATCATCGGCTAAAATGTTTTGACTCGACATTTTTTTTTTTTTTTGCATGAGTTCAAATATGTGCTAACAAATTCCGAAGGATCCTGTCTTACGTAAAGGACGTCGACACAGTCTCGCGGTTGACCTAGAGAGAAAGTCTTTCGCGGTAGAGGCTGATTCATACAATCCGCGACATATAGAAATAACCCGACGGAATTGCGATGATGTCACTATTGAAGCAGCTCTAAAAACATCTTGACTCTTGAGTGCATTTTCTTTAATCTGTTAATCCGTATCATATAATTTGCGAAACACGAAGGCGGATATAATCCCTGAGTTTCTCATCGGAAGACAGACATAAGAGAGTAGTAATGGAATAATAGTATAATAGACTGGCGGACAAAAATAATAGATTCGGTAACATCTGTCCAAAGCGATAATGGTCGAAGAGGTTCACTTTCCCACGGAGGAGTTTTGTTTTTCTACCCTCGCGTTCTACCATAGGATGACGTTCGATGTTAAATCAAGTTCAATTTTATTTATCTAACTATGAAAAAACTAATTTACTGTACAATATATATCTGACAATTATATAAATATTCGTGTTTTTCAAAGATTCAAAGATTGTTGTACAATACAAGATAAATAAATTTAAGCACTGTCTTCGGAAATAATTTGTTGTCCTGCGTGAATTACTGCAGGAGACCATAAAAGAACCCGGATTTTTTTTAATGCCATTTAATTCCTTATAATCATCTGGATTTATTAGGTTATTGCGAATACCCTTGAGCGTGAAGCAAAGCATTATTATACTCTTACATTGATTGTACCGTTCGTTCATTGTCAAGTTGCTCGACCATGGGCTTGCCGGAAAAATGTACTTTCAGCTCATTTCAGCAATGATCAAGTTACCCTTAATTCACAATACTTCAAAATTGCGCTCAAATATTATCAGAGTTTTAAAAATATTGACCAGTTTATCCTACGAAACTCTCGCGATCTGTACTATGTATCTCGGCAGGCCCTTCTTATAACCTTGTACATGGAATGTTAGGAATTTGATCTTTTCTTGATAATACTTTTTTTAGTTTTTGGAAGGGAGCATTTTTGAAACTTTTAATGATGCGAAACGTTCTAAGTGAAGTGTGGTTTCGGAACAAAAGAAACCGAACAATTCCGCGATCGACGCTCTGGCGTCTCGCCACGCCCTGTTTATAACCTTATCGTCGAATCATAGTAATACGATCTTTTTAATCAATGCCATATTTGTAGTTTTTTTGAAGACACCTTTTTGAAATCTACGAAGATGTTCTAAAAGTATGTTTTTTACCTCGAAACAATCATCGTTTGCTTTCGACGATTCTGTTTCGCCTTGCTTATAACCTTAACGTTGCTCAAATCACAGTAAATGTCTTCGAATGTTATTACAGCAATGGAAATGCTTAATCTCTGACGGTGCAATAGGTACAAGGTATCTGGGAACACTTTTATTTGATTTTTTCTCTCGTCCCATCTTATCTAACAAATTTTTTCCTTGGTCTTAATTTATATATAATTAACAAACAGGATGTCAAACGAGAACAGTTATATAATTGACTGGATGTTTTCATCAAGCATGGCCCCAAACCTGAAAACATATTTCCCGATGTCAGATAAACATTATTATTTATTACACAATTAAATGAACTTGTTAACGTTAAAAATGATCTACTTACAGATCCATAGGGAGACGACAGTTCTCACAGGACAGACCTTGACTGTTCTAATTCACAAGGGGAAGGCAAATAGGCAGAGTAAAAACTGAAATTAGCCCAAAGGTCAAAATCCGAGACACAATTTAAAGAGAAAAGAAAAAAATAATAAAAAAAAGGATTACGACACTGGCCCGGTTAATAAAACGTAGCCGTATCGAATCCACAATGGAAACCGACTTAAACTTCTGCCGGCTCAAATCCGATTCAAGGTCCGTAAAACAAAGATGTGGACCAAGGTGAAGTCCTTCCGTGGAACTTAAATACGACCGGGCCAACGGTATTTACCTTCCCCCTCATATCTCTGGTTTGTACGGCACACAAGTGGTATCTTACGCCGGAGATAAACACCGTGGGAGCAACAGGGTCGTATTTCAACTGGGGGCAAACTACTTTATTAACCTGTAGGACTAATGTGATAATAGTGTTTATAGAACGAAGTCTAAATTTTGAGCAAATACGACACATACTACAACCTGGGGTTAAATTCTTAACAGTAACTAATCCATCTAAATATTTAAAAGCTTAAAAAATATAACAATACGAGAGTGAAGAAAAGATGAGAATCATTAATTGGATAAGCAATCCAAGTACGTCCTTACAAGATTTGAAAAACGGAAACTCCAGAATACATCAAAGGAAGCAGGAAAAGACTCAGAAATCCAACAAGTTTCTTGAAGGGGCACTGGAGACTCGTGGGCATCTGAGGATCATCAGCGTTAAACATATTCTGCAAGGAAAAAGAGCTGAAAATGGAAACGCTTTGCTTCAATAGAATGTGTCTTTGGGAGCTACAATACATTCCTTGAAGAATTAGAATCCACCAGCAGTAGGTATATAACCTCTTGAACCTCGCACAGTTCACCAACCTGAATGTACCCATCGCCTCGCCATTACTGATTAACAAAATGAGCATATTGAAAATAAAAACAAATTTTGATCAGAAATTAATTGCTATCGTACAAAATTGATTTAATTTGGTCGTTTCATCATATTGGACGGCTTATTCTATGTGTTCTGGTCTATCAAGTGCGGTTTCGGCTTTTCACCATCTTCATTAATGCGTCACTGTTATTACCTCACTCTGCTTACAACTCTGCTTGACGATAAAAGACTGGGGTGAAAGGTCTGAAAATAGAAGGCAAACAGATTGGTATCTGTCCTGAGAACCAAGCTGTTCTTAAAGCATTGGCATCACCATACGTGCAGTACGGGACTGTTTGAGTGTACTGAGAGAAGTACTACTAAAGAAAAAAACTGTTTCCTAGGGCACATGGACCATAAATGCCACGAAGAGGCTGATCATCAGCAGAACCAGTAGTACAAAATCCTTCTTTTTCCATAAAAAAAGGACCCTTGCTGTATAGGTCATGTTAAAAATACCTAGTGGAACAATACACCAAAGAGCAGGCAAAATATTACGCTAAGAAGAGAAAGGAGGAAATCTCGCCTAAACTTAATTCATACCTGCTGCATCAAGGCCAAAAAAACTCAGAATCATTGCAGGTCCCTAAAACTGGACATTGCCAACTTAATAAACACAGATTTCTACTCAGGGGTTTAGAATACCTGACTTCCCTAAATATATAGAAGCCATTATCAAGGTTCTGGAGTCTAGTAACAAGATAGATAGTAAGCTATAATCTATAAGTGGATGAGCACAGTAGTCCCGTTTCGGTGGTTGCAGCCTCTTAAGACAGACCTGAAGACCTAATGTCAATCGCGTCTGACAGACCACAAGAGGAACTCCCAAAAAATAGATTTTAGCTTGCTGAAAAATAATTTAGAAATCGTGGCGTCTCAAAACATCCTTCGCTTATAACGTACAAAGTTTTAGAATGTAGAAGTAGAAAGAAAGAGGCGCTCTTTTAAAAACTAAAAAGGTCGGATTAACAAGAAAACACCACGTTACTCCGACTCGATGGTTGCGATTATAAATTGTTTAATAAGAGAAATTAAGTTTATAAACAGGGCGAGCCGAGACGTATTGTGTCGATCACGAAGGTTTCGCAGGAGAATCTTGGCCTTCCTCAGGTAGTCTCGAGGGGAGAAAAACCAGAATTCATACACTGGAAAATGAACTTCTTCGTCCATTATCATAAAACAGTAGTCAGCAGTCACAAAAACAATTTTAATCAGGTTTTGCCTATCTACCCTAGTGGTAAGTCAGGGTGTCAGTAGGGCGAGGCAGGAATAGAACTAAACGCTGAAGATGGTTAAAACCTGAACGTGTCTACTAGGCCAAAATAGAGAATTTAACAATCAAAAATTCTGCAAAAACATAGATCAGTAATTTTAATTTTAGTTTTAATCAATAAAATAACATATGTAGTGAAATAGGTCATTAGTAGTTATACATTTATTCTTGGTTGCTTGTCAGGTTTCTCATCCTGAAGGACAGATTCTCTGTACGTTGTACTTGTTGGCATTGATCCTAGTTTTAGAACTTCTCGGAACAACATTAGAACGAAAATCCCGTCGTTGCGACAGCGGATTTGTTTTGTAACGAACCCCGAGTGGAATTGGAAATAAAATTTCCGTCTAGACTTGCACATGGCTGAATCACTTTCATTTGCATTCGGGAAGGGGCCGTAAAAGATAATTAAATCATCTCATTAGTCCAGATCTTTTTAAGTGTTTACAGCTTTTAGCCAGTAATGACTTTCCGTCGAACATTCGTCTGGTGGTATTCCGGAAAAAAAAATCACCTCATTGGACAAATTTGCTGATGGAATTGGTTTCTTAACGGGTGCTACGTGTGTCTCGTTTAGACAACTTCCCGCTGACCTGAGATTCGAGACTTCTTTTTTTTTCTTCGGTCAGATATAAGTCCTACTTTACATTCCTGCCTATCTAGCAAGGGAAATCTTTAAGCGGTAGCTCTGACGCCTTTTCTCCTTTCTTTACGAAACATCTTGGGAATTCCATCGAGAAAAATGCCTCTTGGGAAAAGGTTTTTTTGCAGCCTTTTGGTACGTGTTGAAATATTTCCGGCTGATTTGTAGCACTCCAAATTTGCCACGTCCCAAATAAGTTGTATAACTCAATTTACAAGCCCCGATAGAATTTATCGTACGAAGCAAATCAAACCCACTTCCAAGCTCTAGACACCCTGGGGAGTTGCACGTGCATCCATGTCGTATGCCTAATTGTATCTTCATCATGAGTGTTCAACGTAATGTATCTAATAATAAAAAGAAAATTACAGTTTATCCTGAATGAAATCAAACAATTTCAGACCATTAATCATTTCCAAACAACCGATGAACACCTAGAAAAATTCCAGTCGTTACACAAAATGGAAATTTTCTTCCAACTACTGGCAACACTCGAAGACGGAGTACGTGTGATGCAAGAATGATTTGAAAATACTAATGGTCAAAATCGTATGCAAGCCTGCATACCGAACTGACAAGCCAAAGAAAAGTAACCAAATGGAACCCAGACGACACTTGTCTTCGCTCTCCTGATGTGCTTCTATTTTCGTTTTTATGGTCTTTTCTGGCCAATAACATTTTTAGTTTTGGACGGGAGATCTCATTGAAAATTATTGTAATAAGATGTGAAATGTTCTAAGCGAAAGGCGAAGGGTTTTTACCTCGAAAAACTTTCATCGTTCGCAATCAACAAATTTGTCTTGGCCCTGCTTATATTCTTATCGTCGTGCTGTAATAACATAGTTTTTTTTGTCAATACTTTTTTTCTTTTGTAAGGCCCCTTTTTGGTTAATTTTGTCGATTCGAAACGTTCTACAGAAAGGAATTTTGCCTCGAATCAAATTATATTTGCGATCGACGCTGGCGCATATAACCGGACGTAACGCAAATGTAACGTGGTCTTACCTGGTTAATGCGATATTTTGTTTTTGTAAGGGTGCCTCTTTCAAAACCACGAAGATGCAACAAGTTAAAAGCAAAGGTTATTAAGGTTATTAGGACTCGCCTGCCCTGCTTATATGTATATAATCAGGGTTATAGCCATAACTTCTTGTATCATAGTAATATGATATTTTCTTGTCAATGCTAAATGTTCAGGTTTTGGATCGCGCCTCTTTGAAATCTACGAGGGTGCAAAATGTCCTGAGCAAAGATTTTTTTACGGTTCGCGAACTATAGCATCTTGCCTCGTCCTGCTTTATGAAAAAAGAGTAAAAGTAATAAAATATAATGGGCCTATAATTTTTTAAATATATTTTTAAGAGTAAAATTCATTGATTCGTTCACCACTATATATTACGAAATTTGTTGCAATTATTCCATCCACATTTCCCACTCTGACTCACGTTGTATGCAGAACCTTCGAACCGGTCAAGTGAGCGTCAAATTCTTGAAGAAAATCGGGCCTCGAGCGGACGTAATTCGGTAGTAATTAATACAAGAGTGGTTCTCAGAATGGTGGGGACCGGTTTTGCATGTATTTACTACATTCCATCCTCGCGTTCTGCGAAAGGGCGTACGACGAAAATCGCGAGGTGTCGCGCTGTCACAGCCCCACCGGCAATGAATGCCGGTCCTGGATGGAAGATAACTTCTGCAAAACCCTTTGTGTCATTCTATTGAGGGACTTAGAATTTTTGACAAAGCCCGTTCGGATGGAGGCTAATCCCATCTGATTGAGACACCAGCAGTGCCGCTTTTTTTCCTCTCTCAATATTAAACACTATATTAAAGCCCACCAATTTTTAAATGAAAAACATTGATTAACATTAAAAAATAGATGTTTTTACATTAAAATATCGATAAAATTTAAGCAAATAATGTATAGGGGTTATTCCCGAATGCGTCAAACTTCAAGGGGTATTTCTATAGCCAAAATGCAGCAAAAATCTTGCTCTTGACTCCGGTCTTATTTTGAATAATAATATTATTGTGGCTGTGTGTTTATTTTTGCGTTAATACTCGTTATTTGTCCATAAAAATGGCTATATTTTCTGAACCCTTTCTTAAAGCAAATATGAGCACACTGATAAAAACTTAATTAAATATATCATTAGGAAAACATACCATGTCGATCGTACGTTCTAATTCCCTTTTATTTGTAACAGCTATTGTACTGCGGATAATTACAGAAGCGGTATCTTAAGCAAGTGGGGAACTTGCAACAAATTTTTCAATAAGCAACTTTCGCGAAATAAATTTTTTGTTCGAAAAAATTTTTATGCTCTTTAAACTATAAAATCCGTCTTACTAAAAACAAATTTTTCTTCATTTAATTTGAGATGTTTTTTAAATTTAAAATAATTTGGCGCTTAAAAACCATATGAAGTTGAGTAGAATTTAAGTAAAAAATTAAATAAAATCAACTATAAAAATAAAAATTCTTCTTTGAATTTGAAATTTTTTAAAATATAGTTTTTCCGTCATATTAACCTTTTTAATTTCAAATTAATTAACTCTAAATTTAAATGATTTTTCTATTATTTTTTTTAAATTCCAAGTTAAAAGTTTTAATTACAAATGAACCCTTTTTGATGTTTACGTAACCTTTTTTAATTTTAACTTAATCCTTTCTCTAAAACAACAAATACTATGAGATTTTATGAAATGTAAGCATATCAAGAAAAATGCCTGTGTATTTTATTTTTTTATTTTACTGACATTAAAAGAATATCATTTGACTTTAAAAAATCTATAAAAAGAAGAACATTTATTTTATATTTAATTTTGAAAATTTAATTAATTTTCCTATTTCTTTAAAGAGCCCAAATATTCTGTATTACAAAAATTTGTAAATACCCAGGAATTTTAATTGGCAAGCTTATATTTCCACCCATCTTCTACGAATTATTGCATTAAAGAAATGGTTTATTTGAGATTTTAAAAAAAGCTTAATTTGATGCGAAAAAGAGTTAATTTGACGGAAAACAGCTATAAAACATTAAATCGGATTATTTCGTTAGTCTTAATTTTTTAAAGAGTTTATCTCCATAAAAGCAATGTAAATAATTCTTGAATTAGTGTATTATTACAATCTCAGGAGTTAATAGTACATTTATAAGGAAAAACCATAATGTGCATACGATTCTATATAATTATTTCATTTAAGTGAAAATAGTTCTCACAATTTCAACAATATAACAATATATCTGATTAAATAGAAATAATATTATAAATAATTCTCATAGTCGCAATATAATAGGAATAGGTCCCATATTCACACGAAATATGAATATAAAATAAACCAATACTCATTTTCACATGTAACCTTATTCCCAAGGTTTCAATATCGAAAGAAAAGTTGAAACTATTCGCACACACAAAAATAAGTCAAATAAAAGTTATTCTCATAATTTAACTATATTCGCTATACAATGGCCTGCTCGTGGCATTTCTTTCTTGGTTTATTGTCCAAAAATCTTAGATCGGGACTTTCTCGTGTAGTGCCATTAAATAAAGCGTGCATTTTATGACTATTCGGAGATCGTGAGATGCCATCTGGTGTGACGTAGGTTTTAGAAAAACATTTTCTTTATCGTGCCAACGTTTCGATCTTTATTGAGATCATTGTTGTTGAGAGACAACACGACAGACAAGAATGACACATCTATACGGAAAACAAACACGTTGAGCCCTGAAGATGATCTCAATAGAGATCGAAACGTTGGCATGATAAAGAAAATGTTTTTCTACACGTCACACCAGACAGCATCTCATGATCTCCGAATAATCATTGCCTAAGGTTACTAAATACCACACATACATTTTATAGTGATATCTCGAAATATGAAGAGGTTCGGTGTTGTAATTTCTTGAGGACAGAGATCTTGATACAACAACCTTGAAGTAGAAGAATGAATGGTTTAAGGAATAATTGAAATTAATACCGTCTAATAAAACAAAAGTGTAAAACAGTTTAATATGAGAAATCATGGATTTGTAAATGTTTTCTGCCTTCCTTGAACGAGTAGCAATATTTAGCAATCTTTCTGATCAGATCGTAAATCAAGGCTTAATAAAGTGGTAGACGCTCTACCGAAATCATAAGTACATCCCTGGACTACGATCGAGAAATTTTAACGATCCTGAACCATTCCAAACCGGATCTTTTTTCGTGACGGCCGGAATAAAAGGGATCGGACCCTCGGAACGGCGATTGCCCCTGTTGGCTCATTTAATTAGAAGAGCACAGGAGGAAGGATTGGCCCTCACATCCTCAGCAGCCACCTTGGTTTATATTACTCGAGCCCTTCCCATGACGATCCGGCTAAAGGATTCCATCTAGGGTTTCACGCCCTATTCCACGGATCGGGTTAAGAAAAAAAACCTTCTCGAAAAGGAATGCGACGTTTTTGGCAAAAGTCTGGAAAGAAACCGACGCTTTCCCACGGCTCCATCTACTTCCTCCTGTTCCCCATTGTTTTTCCACAATTGCGCCGTGGCGACCTTCTCCGTCCTTGCTCGTCCGCCCTACATCTGATACCGAGCCGTGGATTCTATGGCCTTGGTTTAAAATTGAAAATTTCCCATGATTAGTGTTCGGACGAGGCACTGAACAGTCCACCCGACTTCCTTGATGAGTCAGAGGAAACTTTAATCCGCGTATTTGGAATCCCCCAAAAATCCAATAAAAATATTTATTTAAATCGATTTAGAATCAACATTCAGCAGTTGTTTGTTGAGCATGTAAACAGTTTTAAACTGGCAAAATAGTCGTGGGAGGCCATGTACACAACTGGTATCAGTCGTCGAAAAATAAAACGATATCAGAGAGAATAACATAGAAATACATCATGGTACAACTTAATGACAGTCTAGGAAGAAAACGGGACAAACGATCGGGTCGTCCGATTGGAAGAGCAGGTTACAAAAAAAAAAGGAAAAGGTAAAACAAAAAGATCAGGTTAACGACACAAGTTAGGCCAAGGTAAAGCTTCGATACCACGGAAAGAAAATAAATTAGAAAAAAACCTATTCCTTCTTTCCATCTGAGGCCCATTTAAATTAACAATTATTTTCGAATCTACTATCTAAAAGCTGAAAACGTACAAATTAGAGGTCACACGTGATTATTTATTATCAAAACATAGTTAAATTGTTTAGAAGAGATGATTTCGTTAGGAGATAACATTACAAAGAAGTTATAGATTGTTAAATTATTTCTATTTTCAGTTAATTTATTAGAATGAATGTAATTTATTAGTGTAAAAGGAAGGATAACCCCGCCCCGAGGAGTATACCGCACTCTGGGGTGTCAATGTGACTAGACTAATATGTTTATGGTGATGTATATGTAGATGCATAGAATACGTGTGTGTATGATGTAAGAATTTGTCAGTTGACAATCTGAGCTACGAATGAGAGGACATTTTAGGACATCGACTTAGTTTTCCTACAGAAGCATTGAGTCAGTTATGAATCGAGACGCAGATTGAAAAATACGCGTCAAAAACAGCAAAAATAAGTAATAGCACGCAGAGGGTGCATCAGCTTTTTGACAGCCGTTAAACTTCCCACATTATTATCATTATTTTCTTTCCTGTACTTTAGTGTAGTCCTTTAATGTACTTACTCATAATTAGAGTGATACGGTTAATAATATTATCGGGAAAAAGAATTACAACAGCTTTAAACAAATTGAATCGTGAAAAGGCCACGGGGTCGGCTGTTCGCGCGGGATTGAATAGAAAATTAAGGGCAAGATTATAATACGGTGACAGCCGGTGCATAAATAAATGTCGTACAATTTTATGAGGTTGGGAACAAAAGTGTGCAATCATTTATTCCCGTGTTTGCAAGGTGCGTTGTTCAGAGATCGTCCGAAAACAAGAATACGGGCAGTCAGTTGAGAAATCCAAAAAGAGAAGAGAAGAACCCTTAAGAAAAAGGGCTACCATTAAACATAATTGATATAATGATTTTTTCAAGGGTGTGGTGACGACCTATTGTTCGATGAAACTTTATGGAACAATAGATCCACTTATTAAGGGACTGAGGTTTGTAGGTGTTGGGTAATTACAAGCAAACCAATTTTTAATAAGGTTTTCTTGGTAAGAGTCGACGTAGAGGTTACTGGACTTTTATATCAGGTAAAAATTTGTTTTGATTAAAACATTAAAACAGACGTTACAAACTGTTATCACCACTACTCGACAGAGGATCCAAACTTTCACTTAATTAAAAAAGATTAATATACTCCATGGTTCTCAAAACTATGTGGACTTCTGGGAAGCTCTCTGGGAACTCTTGGAGGTCAACCAAGCATTCCAACTCCCAAAGCATCCAAAGATTCCAATCAAAAGTCTTATGACAAAATTGTTAACGGAGACATGAAGTGAAGTAGTGTCAATCCGTTCAAACTATCAATTTTTTTTAATTTATTTTAGAGAACATTCCCCTGTCCGAATCGGGTTTTAGTAGTTCTTGTTATCATTTGAATTATTGTGCTTTATAACCGATTTTTTTACATTATTGTGTATAGGAATACACAACTGAAACAACAATTGATCAAACTTGCCTCTAATAATTATTCTAACAATTTGTACTGTTTTATATTTTGCTGCCTTTTATATAACCTGCAGAAAATTTACGGTAGCCAAAAACCCGATCGTTTCGCTAATATGATAATCATCAGAACATAATTTTTGTACCGTGCGAAAGTCGTTGATCTTCGTTTCCACACTTTATCTCTATAAAAAATAGTCAACATCCACTTAGATATCGTATCGATCAAATATTTTTATTTGACAACTAGATAATCTTCTCTATCTTAAAATATCCCAGAAAATTTACAAAACAAAACCCTTCTAAAAGTGATTATCCTGTTTTATATAAGGCAGTAACAATTATCATAGAAAACGTTTTTGATACTCCACTATAGGCCCAATGGTCGAAATTGAAATACAAAAAGCCATCTCCAATAACCAATAACCGGTTAATAAATCGCTCCGTGAGATAACCCTTTCGGTTTTAATTGATACATTCTTTATGACAGGCTTGATGTTTAATGTTTTATTTAATAGAGCTGAGAAATATTATCAGCAGGTGGGAAAGAATAAGCCGTCTCCTTCCTCTGAAACCTCTCGAACTTTGAACATCCTCGCGTCACATGACTGAAAGAAAGGCCCTTCCTTAAACACAGAACCCGTTTATCCCGTGGGACAGTAAGCCAGGTAGGTCTCACCTACCATTTGCCGGTGTCCGATGTCTGGACCATTGTAAGATTTCTCCTTCCCACACAAACGCGCCGGCATACATCAGAACAGACATATATATATCTTTTTTTAAGGAAAAAAATATAAAAAATCTTTTTTTCTCCAATCCATTTCTCACAGATCCGTTGGCGAAACTTTTTTGCCGTTTCTTTTTATTGAGGAATTAAAATGATAGCCAATTATGATAAAGCGTTATCAGATTTTTTAAAGCAAATCTTTGAAGTGATTTACTTACAGCAAAAACAGATTGTTCATCAAAAAAATAAATATTTTATAGACAGAAAAAGTCATATCCGTATACATCATAATCATATACATAAAAAACGACCTGGTTTTTGCATGAAAAAGTGGGCAAATTTCAAAATGCATATGTTATCAGCCTTTTAAGTCACAGATCTGTGCTAGGTCTTATTTTTAAGAAAGTTTTACGCTGAACAATTTTAAAAGTTTTCCTAGCTTCAGCGTTCATCAGTTAATTAAAAAATTCGGGAATAAATTAATTTTTGCACTTTTTACGAAAGCTTTAAATTGTGCCCATGGGGCCAGAAAATCGTATTTGAAGCGGCGGCCTATAGGATTCGATAGGAAATTTTAATAAGCTTTCAATTGGTCATCTTCTACTTTGCCCGATCTGTCAACCGTTTTCGAGTTATTCGCGATTTTTGCGCAAAAACATAGTTTTTACGTGATCATGGAAAAAACCGATCCTCTCAATCCCGATTTTCAAGAATGCATAAATTTTGAACTGTCTCGTTTTCCTAAATTTTACGCTGTACAAATTTTGTTCCGAGATCCTTTTCAAAAAACTGTGCAGGAAAACGACAATTTTTAGTTTTTCTTACTTTGTCTTTTGGGATATAAATGATTCTGCTGCCGATAACCACTTGTTCACATCTTCACGGAAATTCGACTTTCCTTCCCATTTCGCAGGTGATGTGGCAGTTTGGCTTCGAATAACGTATTGAAACAATAAGTTTATGTGTGTTAAAATCAGGAGAGGGAGAGGGAGGAGGGGGGAGAGAGAGAGAGAGAGAGAGAGAGAGAGAGAGAGAGAGAGAGAGAGAGAGAGAGAGAGAGTGGTACTTATTGAGTACCCGGCCAAATTTCAGGTAAATCGACCCCCCACATCAAGAGAAAATCTCGCCATTTATGTTAACCACATTGATTATCATTTACATATCAACACATAACCTATCAATTATTTATAATAAATGGACCCCAAACCGACCTACACAGATTTTTGTAAGCTTGGGGGAATTTTTCTTTCTGTTTCTCGCAGAAATTAAAGTTTAAAAAAAGACCAGTTCAGGGAAAGATTTTTTCCTAGTTTTGAATTATAATATTGAATAAATGTTTTAAATATTAAAGGAAACGGAAGAACAGTCGTGAGCTACAAAGGGAAATTCGTGTGAGGGAACAAGATAGCAATAAACTTCTAATAGCGGGCCTCACGTTAATTGAAAAGTAAAAAACGTGATCGTAAAACCTGGCCAGGAGTTCACGAATTCCTTTAGCTTTAAGCACCTGGTAGCATTTTGGTATTTATTTGGTTGTAGTCAATTTGTGGACAAACGGTAGGGTCGGACTTATAAAAGGGAAGGAAAGTAAATAAAACTTACTGTCGGTGAGTTAGTTTCGTTCAGGCTCGAGTAGCTGGAAGACCTGCTCAGGCTTGAATAGCTGGCCGTCGAGCTAAGGCTAACAGTATCGTGCGACCTCTGCCTGTAAGGGCTCAGCTGCACATGCTTCAGCATTCTCCTGGAAGTGAAAACAGAAAATAAAAAACTTATATTTTTATTGTAGGTATATGTTGAAAACTGAAGTTTGGGCGAAGCTCGTGATGTCTGTAATAACTTTGACCGAACAATTAAATTGTAAATTTACAAGGTAAAATTAAAACTCTCGCTTCAGTTATTTTCGAATATTAGCTTTACAAAAATATGTGACGCCAGTTCATATTTGATAACGTAAACAATTGCGTGACAGCATAAATATTTTTGTAGAAGACGCGTATAAACTAGAAACTCGTAAGTTTTAATTCTGATAGCGATATGTAGTTTCTCGGCCGTCTTGGCATAAGGGAGAAAGTTAAAAATCTAATATATGTTTGACTAAATAAAGATAAAATTGGTTTACTTCAACGGCTCGATCATATTGTTTCAATAATTATAATTTATTCTTTAAATCTGTAGTAGAATTCGTTACTCTTGTTCATAGTAGTTTATTAATTATTAATTTGTTGTTTAACTTTTGTGGGTTTTGTAATATTTTTTAACTGGAAGAAAGGGAGAGAGAAACCAGAGAGAGAGAGAGGGAGAGAAAGTGAAATAGAGAGTGAAACACAAACAGAGAGAACA
The DNA here is from genome assembly GCF_000648675.2 of Cimex lectularius. Taxonomy (NCBI): domain Eukaryota; kingdom Metazoa; phylum Arthropoda; class Insecta; order Hemiptera; family Cimicidae; genus Cimex; species Cimex lectularius. Next base: position 123,747 of record NW_019392843.1, read on the forward strand.
AGAGAGAAAGAAAGAGAGAAAGAGAAAGAGAGAGAGAGAGAGAGCATGTGAGAGAAAACCTGAGAGAGAGAGAGAGAGCATGTGAGAGAAAACCTGAGAGAGAGAGAGAGAGAGAGAGAAAGAGAGAAAGAGAGAAAGAGAGAGAGAGAGAGAGAGAGAGAGAGAGAGAGTAAGGGAGACAAGGAATATAGAGATAGACAGGGTGAGTGAGAGTGAGAGTGAGAATGAGAGAGAAAGTAAGGGAGTCGAGGAATATAGAGATAGACAGGGTGAGTGAGAGTGAGAGTGAGAGTGAGAGTGAGAGTGAGAGAGAGAGTGAGAGAGAGAAAGTGAAATAGAGAGTGAAACACAAACAGAGAGAAGAAGAAAGAAAGACAGAGAGAAAGAGAGAGAGCATGTGAGAGAAAACCAGAGAGAGAGAGAGAGAGAGAGAGAGAGAGAGAGAGTAAGGGAGACAAGGAATATAGAGATAGACAGGGTGAGTGAGAGTGAGAGTGAGAATGAGAGAGAGAGTAAGGGAGTCGAGGAATATAGAGATAGACAGGGTGAGTGAGAGTGAGAGAGAGAGAGAGAGCATGTGAGAGAAAACCTGAGAGAGAGAGAGATTGAGAGAGATATTTATAATCAATGCTAATATGATATTTCATATCTATGGTAATTACACGTACATATGAATATTAAATTTGTTGTATTATTACGTATAATTAATAAAAGACTGCTAGTAATATAATATAAAAGGGATGTTTTGTTGTTTGTCAAAAAAAATTTAAGACCACAAACAATACTATATTAATTTTATTGTCGCGGTTTATATAATTTTCCTTCGCGTCGGTTTCTTGCTATTTATAAAAATATACCAGCGAGAGGAAACGGGCCGAAAGAGTAAACGAGTGTTGATCAGTTCAATTTGTCACATGACACGCAGGCCAAAAACCACAACTGAAATTATTCAGTCAGCTAGTGTTTATTTAGTAGATTGGCCTTTTTGACTTGTAGCTTTGTTATTTTTCAACAGAACCATTTTGACAGGTGTGAACGACCACGACTCGAACTTGAATTTTTTAAATCAGTTTTGTGTTTGTGGCATAATCTATATCGACTGTCCCAACCTCATGGCCTGTAACTTTCTTCTTAACCAGATAGCTTGAATTCGCAATGTTCGCAACTTCCCGGTGTAAAGTATTTAATGCCTACCAGGTTAGCTGAAAGATCAAGTAGCCGATGGTATCGGGTTCAATAGCCCCTACGAAGAAGTGGGCAGCCGAAGCCGATTTCAAAGCCCTGACAACAACTGTCAGCAAGAAATGTGGACAAAAAACCCGGGAGCAACAAGTTAAAACCCCGTGTGTTTGTAATCGGCGGCATAATCAATTGAAATAATTATAATTTGGAGTGTCGGACTAGACAGCGTGGGGACCGGTACGGCGGTGGGCGTACTCTCACACCTTCGTACCTGGACCGACAACGCCAAATACGGAGCAGGGTTCAGGGCGTGGGCGCCGGTGGAGTTATCAACCGCGAAAGGAAGACATTCTGTCTGCCGAATCGGAGAATTTTAAAAGGCCACAGGATTTTTAGATACTTCTGATTTAATATAACTATAAAGGTGCTTATTTGAATTTCAATCACTTAGCCATTTAAAAAGGAAGGAAAAAGTCAGTAGGCCATTTGTTACATTGTATAACGTTAAAGATAAACACAATTGAATTCTCATTCTCCTCTTCTTCTTCATTCCTGTTTGTAGACTTATTTTATGTGTTTTTAAGGTGGTTTTTTTTAAAGAAACCCACAACAAATCAAACCGAATTATTGAATACATCGATTTCGGGGGCACCAGCCTCCCTCTTCAGTCTACATATTCAAAAATTACAGAATTACTTATTAAGAATATTTTTATCAATCTAATTTTCAACAAATCATAGTTTAATAGTAGAATTGCTGTAGTAGACACCTTCATCGTTTCAATTTTGGAAACGCATAAATAGCGATACAGAGAAGATTAGCTGGGCCCTGCGCAAGGATGGCACACAAAAAATCATCCCTACGTGTAGTACGTATAAACGTACGCAGTATAAACTTTACTCATTCAAAGTGGTAAAAAGTTAATCTACAATTTCTTTTTTTATATATAATTTTACATTATTTAATTTTATATTTACACATTTGGAAAAATTTAAACAAATACATTTTTTGTTAATTATTTTTTTAAACTATTATTTTATCACATTTACTTTTTTTACTTTAAATTTTAAATTCTGTTGCCAATTTTGGTACGTTTATAAAATGATTTTATATTGTTTACACATTTTATTTTTTCTTGTATGTTTGTATTGTTGTCTTCTAAATGTGGATATTTTCTATTAGTTATTATATTAGTTTGAAATCATTCTTTTCTATGATATTTTATCTAATTGTAAGATCTTAACGTCATCGGAATTAATTTTATGCTCAGTTTTGTTCCATGTTCTCTTAATCCAGTTTTTTCTTTTATTCTTTACATCTGTTTTGTTCACTCTTTTATACAGAAACTGTGTCGTTTTTCCAATTTTGCATAAGAATTGAAACTTCTAACGTGTATTGCACTGTTTTAGTTTTGTTACAGTCACTTTTATACTTTTTCACCATGTATCATCATGCTTTACGTCTGCATTCTAAGCTTAGTTTTATTAAGTGTATTAAATATTAATTAATTTTTTATGTCTATGCAAACACTGAGAAGCATTCAATAGCACAAAGGTAAATGTAGTAAGAAAAAATAACTGTTTTATGAGTTTCCAAAAATGAAACGGTGTCTCTTGCAGCAATTTTACCATTAAACTATCTTTTAATATGTTCATGAGTAATTATTTAATTTTTGAATATATAGACTGAAGAGGGGAGGAGGCTGATGCCCTAGACATCGATATCTTCAATGAAATGATGGATTGAATGTTTGTGGATTCCTTATAAAAGCAAAACTTAAAAACAAACACAATTGAAGTTCATAAGTATTGAAATTTTCAACAATTGTATCAATTATAAAGACTTTTCTGGTTAAAACAAAAATAAATTCTTAAATAAACTAAACATCACAAAACACCACGTATTTATAATCAAACGTAAAACCCTATTAACACCTATACTGAAATGTTGTTTGTATTTACAGTATTGCTTTGTTGTCCAATTTTTGTTTACAAACAAAACTTATCTCTGTTCACTTATTTTGTAAATAAACAAGCATTATTTCATTAAACGAGATAATTTAATAGCAATCAGCTTAAATACAAAGTACAATTATTGTTTTGGTGTAGAATCCTCTACTTATGCTTAATTACTCTCTCTATACACGGTTAGCTTTGATTTTAACCTAAGGTGGTATTTCGAATTCAAATAGATCCCAATTCCAGTTCATTCTTAAACACTCCAATAATTAATAAATATATGTAAGGAAGTTTTAGTTTAGAAACGGCCAATGCCGGATAACATCAAAACCTAAAAAACGAAATATACTTCGAATCTAAGACAAAAACGGAACGAACTACTAAACGACATAACAATTAACACCACTACTCGACATACACCACGATTGTCAAACCAATGTGGACTTATGGTGGTCGAACTTTGTCGAACTTCAATAGTCAGACAAGCATTCTAACCACAAATGCATCCAAATATTTAATCATAAGTTGAGGAGAAAGAGAGAGAGAGAGAGAGAGAGAGAGAGAGAGAGAGAGAGAGTGTGTGAGAGAGAGAAAGCGCCGGACAGACGAACAGATAGAAAGAGGAGAGGATCAGAGTGTGTGTGTGTGTGTGTGTGTGTGTGTGTGTGTGTGTGTGTGTGTGTGTGTGTGTGTGTGTGTGTGTGTGTGTGTGTGTGTGTGTGTGTGAATGGACACCATCTGACGAATGTCATTAACATAATGGTAACCAAAATATTTTTTTTAAATTAGGGTTACCTACTCTTCTGGAAGGTAAACTCGGGAATAACCTCAGTCTCAGTCTCAGAACTCAGTCCTCTTTTTTTTCTCACTGTACACAGCATCACCAATCTCAATTTGCGAACATGACGATTTTTTGATGCTGAACAAATGTTAAAAGAACTCAATCACAACACATAAGAAATGGTGTGCAATAGGGCATCAAAATGCCTATCGTGGTTGTTTCACCTCCCCCCAATCGCCCCCAAGCATCCCAAAAAAATCCTTAAGTTTTTGGGTTTGATTGTGGACCACATATCCCAAACACAATCGGAACATGAGAAAAATTGCTGAATATTCTTGGTTTCATTGGGTTTTAATTATTAGACTTTTGGAATACTGAAGATTTTATTATACCTGTTTGTTTGACTGTATGAAAATAGTTTTATGTGATTATTTTTTCACTGTTTTGAACTTGAAATTTTATTTCGAGAACACTATCAGGAGATTCGAAAAAAAGGCAAATTGACGATATTGTGATCAAGTGTAAGTTACTTCATTTAGTTGCTCATCTATTTTACGAGCACGTTATGTTTTTACGAACATAAATCGCGTACAAATGCCACATCAGTTACTATTAAACCACTTTCTAAGCAGCATGAATTGTTTTATTCTTGGTAACAAATTCAGACAAAAAGAAAAAAAGAATACTCAAATTATTAAATTGTACATCACTCTCAATATTTTGTTTAAAAAAGCATAAATCCGCAAATATCAATAGTGCTTATGTTGCCCCGAATAAATCTGATGAAAAACCCCTAGCTCAGAACCGACAACTCTTAAGAAAACAAACATTTATAGATCAGCTTTACTCGGATGAGGGTCTTTATGAATAGTCAGAAATCAAACGAATAGCGTAGTCACCATAACTTTAAAGTCGAACGGAGATATCTTTAGCTTACACATATAATTTTTAAAAAAATGTTTGATTATCTTTTAAGCTTCTTCTCAAACATGGTCGAGATATTTTAACAAGATTTCTGCGTTAACGTCTGATGAAATCAGTATTATGGATTTATTATTTCCGAAATGATTCAGACAGTTGACAAATACAATTTATAGGAAAAAGCGAGAGAAAGCAAGTTGAATCACGACGGAAGTGTTTCCGAATGTTTTGGTCGATTGTTAAGCCAGGAGTCATCTCGGTCGTCAACAAGTGCGACGCAGAAGAGGCCCGATTGGACTTGTTTTTATATTAATTACGCATCCAAGCTTATTCCTGGCTTTTGCACGACTGCTTCGACGAATACATCGTCGGCCACTCCCGACTTGTGGGAAATGAAGCGTGAAACGATAAATCATTGGAGCAAGCAAGGGGCGAAGGAAAAACGCGCTAAAGCTCGACACGTAGTTCCGCGGTTTTCGAGGATTCAGACAGAGAAATGGTCACCGTTTCGGATCCTTCGCCAGTTCAGTTTTAAGGAAGATTTTTCGAGTCGTTCAATTGTATCCTTGAAACCGAGAAATCCATTGTGCCCGGGATCAAGTCAAAACCCCCGTTTCAGTTGGCTGTCGCCGGAACTATGGACGCGTGCCCGACCCTGCACTAATTGCCGTCCATTTCAAAAGTTTCCTTTGAGCCTTTTGTGTAATTTTTCCTTCCTCCGCAACCCCATAGGAATAAATTAAGAAATGAGTCTGGTTCCAGTGTTATACCTTGTTAAAATATCGTTTCTATTTACACATGATCGTAAAATTAAGCAAGCCATGTTTACTACGAAGAATTATGACACTGAAACTTAATATCAAGATTATGGGTACAAAGCTTTTTAATAAAATAATGTCTCACAATAACTTTTTTAAACAATTAACACCTCTGTTAGCTAAAACTTTGCACCTGTTAGGCATACTGTTTATAAGGCTGTCACTAATTTCATAAGGAATTTCACTAAATGCATGTTGCAACGCTGCACTTCGTAAGGTGGCCTGGCTGCGGATGGTGATCGAAAAGCCTTCTCTGCAATGTATCCCACATGTGCTCAAATGGGATTGAGGTCTGCAGACAATGGGGGAAGAGTGGCAGATGAGAAATTCCCAGTTTTTCTAAACATTGATGAACAACTCGGCTCTATGAGGTCTGGAAATATCATCCAGAAATCGAAAATCCCTGAAAATGAGATCCCTAGTTTAAGGGATGTATCCCTCGATGATTTCTTGGACATTAAGGAATGCGGTGAGATAGCCTTCGACAGTATGGGGTCCAGTTCGTCCTCCAGTGTAAATCCCTGCCCAGACATTATGCCGCCTCCTCCAAACTGAACTTAAGTGAACGCGGACTGTGGCATTGTACGAATCGCCTTTCTCGGTAGACTGTTCCGCGCTGTTATCTCTGTTGACAAAGGTCCGGCAAAACATCTTGTACTCCATTTAGGCGGGCATTAGTGAAAGGGTTCTGTCTTACAGCAATGACAATATTTCAGTCCTCCCTTACCAATGAGCTGAGATCCACTACCAGGCCCCCTCTATTGGCACTTCCAGTTTCTCAAAATCGGGCCCGGGAAACTACGCTATGAGAAACGCCAAATGCCTTGCAATCTCCACTTGCTGGAGACCCTCAATGATTCATTCTCACAATAATATTGTACTTCTTGTTCAATATGTGTCTTTTCATGGTTAAAGAGAATGCAACTAGATTAAAATAGAGAAAAGACAAGAAAAGTGTGTTTGTTTACCAAATGCGTAATTTTCATGCTTATTATTCTTAAGTATATGGTTATTAAAAATGAGGATTAACATTTTTTTCATTTTTGTTTGTATTTTCTACTTTGTTTTATCCAACTAACAAGAATATATCGGTCAATTTAATTGAAATTAACAGAATTATAACTAATTACAAATGTCCCTATTCATTTTTGACAAGTTTACTATGGCATGTGTGATTAATAAGCTATTTTTCTCATTGTATACAGATATTAATATTTAAAGAAATTTTCAAACGAACTCTCACCCCGTCGTGATATAAATTTTAAATCTTACTAAATTTCACCCTGTTATATTTCAAACTGGTAGGATTTCGTGTAGAAATCGTTTTTAATATCGTATCCTCGCTTTCGTCTAAATGAAGAGCGCGTGTATATTGGGAGTGGCAGCTTTCGGTTTCATAATTCTCTTTCCGCTCCAATTTTAATGATCAAAAAACAACAATAAAACAATCTTTGACAACCTGAATCAATCGCATTGTACGAGTTGTACCTCGATTGAAATTGAAATTGAAATTTACAGTTAATTTTATACGGAAAAGGAGACGTTCTCTGGGAATTCGTTGAATTGAGGGTAAAGAGCCGGTTTTTGACATTTTCATTTTAATGCGTCAACCCGTGTAGTGTGGTCAACAAGAAGAACGTTAGACAACGGGTCAATGGCCAAATTGATCTAATCATATTAAGTCCGTATATTCTCGCTGTTTAGCCGCGTTCGACCATTAACCCAAAATCCAATTTGATTATTTTTTATGTTTATCCCGCAAGTTATCTCAGGCCTTTTCCTCCGAACTGGACGATCGTAATTAACGACGGTGGAGGATTGACAAAGACGGGCGCGTGCTCCGTCCAATTGACCCTGCTTGAACTAATTGTTCTTCATTGCTCACGGCGACCTTGCAGGGTTGAAACGCATCGTTTGAACATTAACCTCAGCAACAGCGAGGCAGTACCGTGAAATGTTTTTTGCCATGTTTATTCATAAGAGATTTTTGTTTTGGTCTATGTACAATGAGTCACAGCATGTTAATTATGGATACGGCTTTACAACATGGGCTAATATTCTAATTACAAGTCGCTTTGTGTTAGTCATACTTGTGGAAAATTTCGCAGAACCTTCCTACACAACCTACTCTCGTCTTAACATGAGAAATATTTCTATTGGGATTTTACCTGAGTCCAGGTGAGATTTTTATTCAATATTTTTCCTATTCAATCAGACAGTCATTGACGCAGTTGGCTTCTCTATAAAGAAAGCTTAAGTTTTATCAAAACCCGACATGAGATCTACTCTCAATTTCGTCCTATTTTCTGCCTTACGATTCTCCAGCGAAAGTGTAGCGGCGCACGAAAACACAATCACAGATCCAACTTTTTTTATAACAGTCCCTTGATCGTTTGTCATGTGGTACAGCATTTCGGCATATAACCGTCTCCAGTTGTAGTACTGCGAGTTATTTACAGATTGTCGTAACCATCTTGGCCCACCAAATCTCGCATATTTTAAATTCAACAATCGCTTTGTGGCATTTCTCCTTATTAATCAACTAACTGTTCAAATTGACTTGTTAAACTGTTCCTTGACCGTCTTCAGTCATTCTGGTCCACCAAGTTACACTGGTTGATCTGTGTATTTATCAAATTTGGTGAAATGACTCTATTTACTATCTCTGTATTATCGACAGTGGTCATAGAACTCATAACTATTCATCCAGCCTATTCTGCAAGCACGTTATGGTATTTCTGCGCATTATATCAACAGGTTCAAACTGTTTTTTAAACCGTTCCATCCTGGTCTGCCAAATTTCACTAATTGGTCTTATTTAGATTGGTGTTATTTAGACTGTCGTATCTTTTTTAAAATTTTGTGGAATCTGAACTGTCTTTTTTCTATCAGCATTGATCATAACCTCATACCTGTTCATACTGAGGTTTTAAGCTATTGGTCAATGATTGGTTACAAATCAACCTGGACAAGATGATACAAAACTAAACCTATTAACCTTGAAATATGCAGTCTTGCAGAGCAGAACTGAAAATATAGTGACTTAAGCTGTTGCCTGACCATCTCTGGTCATCCTAGTCCGTCAGATCTCGCTGGTTTTCTCTAATTGGGACATGTCGCCACTTTCAGTGGTTTGTCAGATTGGTTTTTAGACTGTCATGACGTTTTTAATTGTTACGAAATTACTATTTGTTTGTTCTATCGGTTTTTATTGGTTTCTATCGGTTATCTCCGGCTAGTCCTGGTAAATCTCCGTTTTATCCGATAAACTAATTTCAGCATTTCTCTGTCTTCAATGGTGGTCTGTGTGATAGTTTGAGAATCGTGTCCTTTGTTTTGTAATTTTGTCATCGTCGCTTTAGTCTTTGTTAGGTCGGTATTTTTAAGTGATTTATCTCAACGTATCTTGTTTTCTATTATATCCACTACATAAACATAGCTTTACAATCATAAAGACCGACTTGTTAAATTGTAGCGCGACTGTCCTTGGTTATCTTGGTCCGCCAAATCCTGCTGTGGTTTTTTCCCGGCACTCCCAAACTTAGTTGTTGATCCAATATTCTGCCGGTGATTTAATGGCTCGATGTCTCTCCTTGTCTCTTTACCTAAGTGATGATAAACTAAACTTTTTTAAAATAAAGAATTAGACGCTTTCCAGAACTCAAATATTTAATATTTTTATTATTCAGATTTTGACTTTTAAAACTAATTTAGCACATCTAGAACAATGAACTTCAAGAACACAACAAAAACATACATAGCTAAAAACTATAACAATGAAGTATAATATTTGTAAAAGACGTACGCTGGCTTACAAATCTTTAAGAACCTCTTTGCGAAATTGCTAACGAATTTCTTTTGGGATGGAAGATGTTAGGAGGCGTATCAATTTCACGGCTAGGAGGACATCCAGGGGGGTCACGGACCTTATGAAAGGAAAGGTGGCCATCTCGGCATTAAGGAGACGGTTTTTACGCCACCACCTCGTTTCCAAGTGCATTACCCCGTCCTGCCTTCGCCATGTACGGCGACGAGATATAAGAAGCAATTCTCGTTATGATACGTCGAAGCGAATTATTTAAAAGGCTGTAAATATTTATTGGGTTGTGTTTCACATCACTCCGGCCGAACGTGGTTTTAAAGTATAAAAGACGTCAGGAAAATTAAAAAGAAAAAATCTATGGCTAGTTGCACGCAAGTGGACTTCGTACAGGGGAAAACTTTCGTCTTAAATGTACGGTGGATAACTGTTGACACGTTTTACAAATCCGAACTTGAACTTGATGACATTCTAACGACGGGGCGTATGTGGGTTAACGAATGTTGATGAAATTCCTTCCTGGCCGACTGTCCGAGTCTTACACAAAAATGAAGTTGCAGAATTTTGAATATCAAATGCGTAAACAATAAAAGTAAAAATATGTGGGGTTTAGTGACCGTTAGTTAATGATTATTTGGAAATCATAAAATGAGGTCTGGTGTGACGTAGCTTTTAGAAAAACATTTTCATAAGCACACTTAACAATACAACAACATTTATACATCCCAGGTACTGAAGATGATCTCAATACAGATCGAAAGGTCGGCACGATAAAGAAAATGTTTTTCTAAAACCTCGACACCAGACCGCATTTCACGATTTCCAGATAATCAATAAAAGTAAAGATATTCCAAAATCTAAGGGTTGTCCAATAATCAATTCAGAAGAAAACATTAATTATTACTTTACCTTCCCCACCCCTTCAAAATCCAACGTATATAAACAGCAATATCTCACTGGCACTCTCAACACGACACACAATAATGACACAATTACGCAGAAAACACACACTTCGAGTGAGTAAACAAACACTTTGATTGGATCCTAATGTATTTGTTACATTTAAAAAATGTTTGTAAATCCCATGCCCTGAAGAAGATCTCAATAAAGATCGAAACGTTGGCGCGATAAAGAAAATGTTTTTCTGAAACCTACGTCACACCAGACCGCATCTCACGATTTCCAAATAGTCATAGACTAACGGTCACTAATAACCACACACTTAGATTAACAGTTTAATTAATTTAAATAACAATTAATCTTTAAAAACCTGTATTTTTTCATTATTTTAAAATATGTGTGGTGTTTAGTGACTGTTAGTCGATGATTGTTCGGAGATCGCGAGATGCGATCCGGTGTGACGTAGGTTTTAGAAAAACATTTTCTTTATTGTGCCAACGTTTCGATCTTCATTGACGATTATTAGACACGGAAAACAAACACTTTGAGCCCTGAAGATGATCTCAATAATAATCGAAAGTTGGCACGATAAAGAAAACGTTTTTCTAAAGCCTACGTCAAACCAGACCGCATCCCACGATCTCCGAATAATCGCTATCAGAAACGTCCAAACAACCAAATTATCATTTCTTATTAAATACAACAAAATTTTAAAATTATATGAATCACATATGTTCAGCTTATTTTTATATTTTAAATTTTCTGTTAAATTTTACAAGGTTTAAAATAATTAGGAAAAAGGGTATAAACATTTGGATACATGTAAACGTGGAAAAGGTTTAAGGCAAATGAAAAACGTTGAATAATAAACGCAAAAGCTTAAATAAAAATATAAAAAATTGAATGTTAAATACAAGTTGACTTCGTTTTAGAAGACTTGGACGCTGTTTAGCGTAGCAACTGATTATTATTACTGGTAATAAACTGAATATCAAAACGAAGTACGGAAAACATACTATCTTTTTAAAGTCCTTCCATGGAAGAAGTCCAATCCATCCGCTCGTTCAATCCGCTGTTCGTTGTTTGATGCAGTTTTTGGGTAAATTCGAACGTTCCTTATATTTTTAAGTTTTGGGAATATTCTAGTTTCAATAGCAAAATTATTTTCGTAGAAACCACGAGAAACGTTCTTGAATTTTTTATAATTCTGAGGCCTACCGAGTAACTGTGTTCCCCCAAAGATCGGCGTATTGTTAAATCTTTAAATGGAAACCGACCTCTTCGGTGTGATTTCATATTTTTGATGTTCTGAAAATGACAAGGTAATACAAAATCTTGTATAAAAACAGTCGGAGGTTTTCTATCTGTAAGGTACGATTAAATGATTCATCATATCATCATTTATGATTAGTACACCTCTAAATCAAGCTGGTCGAAAGAGTTACGTAAATGCCATGCGTAACCTTCATCTTAGCCGTTGATTTGCAATCACGCCAACTCGGTCGCAACCGCATGCCAGCCGGTGAAAAGACACCTACGTAGACTAACTGAATAAAGAAAGTAAGAATGCAAGTAAAGCCAATAAAGCCAACAGAAATGAAATCCGTGAAATAGAAATAAATGTTTACTAATTAATTAATTAGCCTAATTTATTCAAATCGAATGAGATTGCCATCCCTGAACTTGGATAATTTGATTTTACGCAATCACTGTCGGACAAGCAAACCAAGATCTTTTCGATTATTTGGGTATTGTTTTTAGGTTATATACGTAATAATATATAACATCATTTATTACAGTCAATTTTTAAGTAAAAAATAAAATAAAATAAAATCCACTAGACCTCCTCACACTGCCGTAAAACAGCTCTAATTCGACGTAATTTACGGATAAAAAGTTTTTATTATTACTTTCGTTTATGATTAAAGAACAGTGATATTAAAAGTTCAAATCTGAATAGATTGTAAATTGTAATTAAACAATTAGAAAAAGAGCCAGAAGGTTAAGTCCCGTACCGAGATACGACCTTACACTTTACCAATAAACTGGGAAGAGATTGTAAAAATTGATTGCAAGGAATAAAAGATTTAACGGGAAGCGTATCAATTCCTCGTTAACTTCTCGGACTTTTAGCCAAATAAGCTTCGTATAAAGATTCCTTATGAAAGTGATACAAATATTCCACGGGGTAAAACATCTGACATTTTTCTTTTTAAGTACATGGAGGTTTTCCTTATACGTTGAAAACGTAGAAAACTTTTCTCCTTTGTGTTGAATTGATCAGCAATTATTGCTTTCGTGTTCGATCATCCCTGGTCTGTCCGACGCGTGTCGGCATTTCTCAATCTTCAATGGTTGGTCTGTGTGATATTTTATAAGTCGTGCTTCGTTTTAGTTTTTTTTTCTTTTTATCAACCGACCGGAACTAACATCGAAACACCTAGATTACGAAAAAACAAAGACGAGGCCGACACATATTTTTTTTACATCACTTGTACAATTACAATGTACTATTACAAAAAAGATACGGCTGACAAAATAACGAACAGAATTTTGTACAAAAATTAAAGCCGATTAGATTAAGATAACTTGGTCCTCATACTACCGTGTACAGGTGAGCTGCTTTAAGCACAGATAATCACCCCACTTTATTCAAGTCTTTTGATCTTTGAAATATTGGGCTTTTTGAAACAACTATCTAGTTATTTTTAAATAAATAATTTGTTTGTAGCCTGTCTATCAAAATAGGCACGGAGGTCACATGTTAAGAGAAACCAGCTCAATCTCTAGGCCATCTTCGTTTACGGCAACGTGTGCGGCTTCTCTGGTTGGGAATAGGTGGATATGTCTTGGGCAGTTGGGTTAGCGTGGATGGCCAACTTGGTGGGAAACGTTTGAAATGGGGTAGTGGCGTATTAAGTTTTGAAAGTTTATCTAAGGAAGAATAAGGTGCTCTGGAGATTGGAAGCTCACAGTCCCACTCCGTACGTCCAGAATGACAGCAGAGTTGAGTTTTGGTCAAAACAGTTTTCGGTCCTAAATGTCTTTTAGTTGTCGAAGATTTCTGTTAAATTGCTGCCTCTTCAGTATTGTGTGTCGAGTCCACATCCATGTCTAGATTTAGTCCTACATATCTGACTTGAGTGAATGTATGTAGCACCTTGGTGTTGATTTTTTCCTCATTCAATCCTTTCTTCAACTTTTTGTACCAGTATTTGCCTGGTTTAATTTAATTAATTTTAATCTAACTTCTGTATTCTTGTCTTAGGTGTGCTTTACTCCATTTTAGCAGCTATCCGTACAGTGCCATCACAAGGTATCTGATAAAATTACGTGTCATTATTGCACTGCCATTCAAAGAAATTGTCTTTCCTGGACGTGGTATTAGTAAAGTTTACAAAGTTAAGTTTTATTCGTGATCTCCTGTTACTGTTCTCTCACATCTGTTCCTTTGTAGCTGTCCTATAGAATTGTGGGGAGGGGGTGGAAACACAGTATAATTTGTTGTGACATTGTTTCCTTGGGATAGATATCTTGGGTAACAGGAAGAGGACGGGACTTAGGACTCTCCATTGAGTACACCTGCTTTTACGCCGAGTAATTAATACCTTGCTTAACTCTGAACAATCTTTCTGGTGCGAAAAAAGTTATATGCAGTTTAAACCTTCACGCTAGATTTTTTCCTCCAAGGTTTACTAAAATGTAATCACAATATGTCATAATATTTAGCTTTACTTTATCAAGCTTTACACTTGAAATAAGCCTAAAGTCTGTCAGATACATAGCAGCGTAAACATTTTAAAACGAGATTGTAGAAAAGGGGCGACGAAATTAGGGAGATGGAAGAATAAAAAGATCAAAAGAGGAAAGCGTCTTTGAAAGACAATGGCTGATTGGGCCGGATGCCCGTCCTCTTCTCTGCTCTACTTAACCGTCTGAGCGAGCATTCCCAGTTTTGTCCTGGGTTTTCTTCCCTCAAAGTGCCCTTTTAAGTCCGTCTCACCCCACATCCATGGGCGTACTCCCGCAAGATCAGGAAACAAACTCAGGAAGCGGAAGTCACGCACCGCGACCCACCACCGCCCCGGCACCAAAACACGTACGGAAATAACCAGCCCTCGTTTCAAACCATTTTTCCAACCCCTCCGACTAAACGTGACAAATTACAACCCGACCCGGCTTCTATTAATAATCATAAAGGAAAACCAAGCACAATAACACCTGTAACAGATAATTTATTCCCAGTGGGAGCTTTTCAACTCTGAGGATATTACAGCGGCTCCGGCTCGTAACTAACTGTAGTTTACAACTTCTGGAAGTTGGTATATTTTGAAACTCGGAAACTCATTTAGGTTACCACAACAACCATATTTCCTCTATTAACATTCGGCCGTTGAAAGACACTGGAACTGATTATATTTCTAAGGTTATACTTCTAAGGAATTCCAAGTTCTGTTGCTTCCTCGCTCTGAAAAATATACCGGCCGAATAACACGGAGAATAATTTTAGTTGAACAACTTCCTGTCAGTTCGACGGTTCGTTATCATTCCTTACCGATCCTACATCTCCATCAGCGAAATCATTGCCCACTCAGCATATTTATCTTGAAAACGAGTTATCAAAAATCAATAAAGCCGGAGAAAATATTAAGAGACACTTCCTAGGAATGACTATAATTGCTATACGTTTCTCATAAAAACTAGTCGTAAAAGTCAACCATTAAACACCGTTTATTAACAAATAAAATCCTAAAGAATAAATAATACAAGAAATAACTAATTACGTTCTATAATTCAAAAAGCGATAATCGTGTTGTTTTTAAGTCGAGATGTTTTGTAACGCAGCTGTCGGCACTAACATGGTCTGGGATCTGCCAACTGGTGCAAGTATGTTATTTGGTAAACGCAAAATAAACAGAAAAGTAGAAACAAGTTAGATTAAAAAGGATAGATCAACAATCAAAAGTAGGATATCAATTCGATTTCATCAAGACACTTTTGTACAAAAATAATCTATCAAGCCTTTTTGCAAAACTAAATTATTAATCTGTATTAATCACGAATAGGAATTTACCAACACATACTCAAAAACCTATAAATAAACAACCTGAACACGTTAGTATATGGCAAATGAAATTATCAAAAGGTCAGTCAATTATGGTCTTCGTCTTAATACCACAGTATGTCAGAGATACGAGAAGACTAGAAACAGGAGGTGATGGCGCGTTTTGGCGATGGACTGTCCTATGAACGGTAGCGGATTGTGCATAAAGCGCGCTTTTATACAGCGCAGAGTGCCGAAGCCATGCTGGAAGCGGGAAAACGATTGATCATTCTCAAGGAAAATGAGCCGCAAGGCGAGTTTATGAAAAT
Organism: Cimex lectularius; assembly: GCF_000648675.2. NCBI lineage: Eukaryota > Metazoa > Arthropoda > Insecta > Hemiptera > Cimicidae > Cimex > Cimex lectularius. The sequence goes on from NW_019392843.1 coordinate 139,500, forward strand.
AGTGGAAGAACAACTGGGAATGCCATACCCAACGGCAGGCAGGTTAATGAAGCCGCCAGCACTCCAATCAAAGTCATCAGCGCTGATAAGTTTGGGAAAAACCAAACTCAACGAGCTGATGCTGGAAGACGACGAAGATCTTGCCCAACTCGCCGAGGCGGCACTATTGTCGGTCTTACACTGGATGAGGTCGACCGCATCATCATCATCATTCAGGGAGATCGGCGGCTTTTCGTAAAGATGAAGCGGCGCTAAAACGTAGCCAGCAATTGGTAGAAGAACTCGATACAACGATTGCTTCTAAATAAATCTAAACGAAAAGAAATGGCCAAACTATAGACGAAGACTAGGGGAGAAAATCTTTCGACTCCACCAATATAAACAATTTACTTTACTGAAAAGAGTTTCCTCTTCTTTTAACTTTTATTTGCAAAACAGTTTGTTCATAAGCACAACCAGGCAATGGAAAATAATAGTAATAATAAATCTCTATTTGCAAGAATGTACATTACTTATAAATTTAAACAAAAAAATAATATTTTGAGTATATCCCTGCCTGCTGTTAGAAAGCAAGTTTTTGGAGATCATCAGAGAAATAAACAGAATATATCTTTACAAAAGCATAATGAAAAACAAACATAATACAACATAAACGTGCAGCATGGAAAAAACCAAATTAACTCTTGGCTTTAAAATATCTTAACTACAATTGAAAAAATTTGAAATACTACATTTTTTGCCTTCTTTATACCTTTGGAAATTTTGAATAATGATCCTCTCTTTATAAAAAAAAAACTAAGTGCCATATTTAATAAAAAATTATAATATTGCTTAATTTTTACATCGTAAAAATGTGAGTTATCCAATAAATTGTGTCTTGTGTTATATACACTAATGTAACTTCTTACAAAATTATTTTCATATCTATATATTAACATGAACATTTCAGAAAGATTTGGTATAGAATCATTACTTTAAATTCTCTGTACAATTTTTTCGTTTACGTAAAATAATTTTAAGAAGTGAGTTTATATTTACATTCAGAGTCTTAGTGTAGCATTTATTAGTACCTACCAAGGAAACAATTCCTTAGGCTATTATGGATGTTGCAAGAGAAGATATTGCCCTTAAAAGTTCAATTTTCAAAAAGTTGCGTAAAATTCCCAATTTATAAAACAGCTTTCTCAGACGGGAAACCAAAGAATCAATATGCAAATTAAATTTCAAATTTGAGTACAATGACACACTAAAATATCTAACACTGGAGGCATAAGGGGTACACAAACAACAACAACACACACTATTATCATCAACAAGTATCAAAAACAAATTTTAAATCATTAGCATTTATTATCTTTTTTAATGAAAAGTGTAATAAATTACCCCCATTATATTTCGTGGTACGATTGACCAAATAACTTCTTTCAATTAATTAATTTTTATGTAAGGTATTGGTTGAAATTAAAGTTAGTGTCACCTGCGGGATTCGAACCCACGACTTCGGCTCAATACCCCGCTGCTCTGACCACTTGAGCTATAGTGACTTCGATACACTCGGAACCTTCTTCACTTCACTTTCTTTTCAACCAATGCCTTACATAAAGATTAATTAATTGAAAGAAGTTATTTGGTCAATCGGACCACGAAATGTAATGGATTTAATAAATAAAACGAAGTATATCTTCGCTAAAGCTCTCCGTGGCCAAAAAGAGGAAAAATTCGAAAGGTAGGTTGGGATGGGGAGTTTGTGTCGAGTGTGAATCGAAGTCTCTATAGTGTGGACAGAGCAGCGGCGAATTGAGCCGAAGTTCGTGGGTTCGAATCCCGCTCGTGACACTAACTTTTTCATTTCAACCAATACCTTACATAAAGATTAATTAATTGTAATAAATTACATTTTTTTGTGTTTAAAAGTAGAAAGTTTGAGTTTAACCAAAAATTAATAATATTTTAAGTTGTTTGTAAAGTGTTTTTTAAGGTACTCAGAACCATTCCATCAGATCCATTTATTGAAGATTGCGTTATCGGGGGCGATCGATATCTTCAATGAATAGATAAAATGGAATGGTTGTGAGTTCCTTAAAAAAACAACTTAAATACAAGTTAAAATAAATGAAAACCAAGGAATAAAGAAAAGGAAAGTAAATAATAATAATAGGCTTTAAAACGCATTCTCGGCGTTTTAGCATGGAAATATTTACCGTGTAATGATTAGTACATTTTAAAACAGTCGGCACTGAAGTGATCCTGTTCCCGGCAGTAACACCTGAGCACGCAAAAGGAAAGCGTGATAATTCAATTTGGACAAAAGAGTGTCTAATCCTCCGGGACGAGGCACGGTAATTACAACGCATCAAATCGCGGAAAGCCTTTCAAAACGTTCTTCCCTCTTTGAATTGAATTGAAGATTGAAGGATTCAAAACGTACCCATCCACAACTTTCACATTTCCTCTATTAATTAAGATTGCGGAGGTGAAGAGAGAAACTATAATTGCTTATTGTCTCGGCGGAATCCGCTTTAACACGTTTTAAAACTAAAAAACAAGAAAAATGTGTTTTACCACATGCATTTGAAGCCAAATACGAAAAACTAAATAATCTCAGATCATCTTTAACCTTGAACTCCTGAGGGTCATATTTAATTATTTAGGGTCATTATTAACAACCTGCCATATATTGTAAAACAGGTTAGTTTTAGCTTTCGTATGGCATTCTGATATATTTAAACCCAATTAAATATAAAACATATGCTAAAGATTGCGTGACGCAGAAAAGAAACCATGTTACGTACGAACACTAATAGAACGGCCATAAATAAATTCGTCACATCAACTTTAAAGCATGGGAAACAATAAGTCTAAATTGTGAATCTATTTTGTTTAAAAAAGTTAAGTTTATTAAAAATTCTCACTTAGATATTCTTACCCAAGACGTGTCACTTTCATGGAGATACATTAATTAAATCTGTCCGTTATGGTCTGATACTAAAGGACAGTAGTGAAACAGTTTTTATCCAATTATAAAACAATATATGCCAAGTGTTTTCTGGGTCGAGTCATTTGATCCATGATGCTGACCAATCGAACTGAACTACTTTACCAAGAATATTCGCCATCTTCAGTGTTTTCGCCTTGCTCAGTTGTTATCCCTGACTAGTCACTGACGATGTTGACAAGCGAGCGAAAGCAAATAGAAATGATCGGAATCGACCAGTTAATGGTGTGTGCAATGAAAAAAAAAAAGACAAATACACGAAACAACATACGCATGGATATATTCACCTCTCTGATAGGCGACCAAACGGGTTGAACTGTTGGCAATGTACAAAGCTGTAGAGTGATGTCTATGATATCCCAGAGTACGTACGAAGTTTGCTGAAAATCAAGTAACAATCGAAACTTAAAATCATCCAATATATCACCAAGCTAAGTGAAGGTTTTGCAATGGTACAAGCTCTTAGGCCCAAAACAACCGATTTAGCCAAAACAGTCTTTTTTGGGAGGATGAGATGCTACCCCAGGCTGTTTGAAGCAAACCGGGATGACCATTTAGCTTAGGTTCAAGAGGGGATAAACCAAAGTCAAAGATTTTGTTTGCCTCAATCTGCTCCGGGCACAATCTGTCATTGCCTGGTGTTGTTTCGTGAATCCTGGTGGTTAAGTAGCATACAACACATATTTGTCCAAGTCCCATGCCTCTATTTTTATAGAATGACCAGCAGCTGCTATTGAAAACATTGCGGACCCAATGATTCATTTTCTGCTGATCAGAACAAAGCCAAGGGGGCCAGAAACCCCTTCATTGACATTTTTAAAGGTTTATTTTGAGAAAAAGATAAATAAATTGTCAGAAGCGAGAAAAAACGTAAGGCAATTGGAAGAAATGTATGATTAACCCTTTCAAACAATCCAATGATACACCAGTTCATCAGAAATTACGTTGTCAATCAATTATGGCGCCAGTACATCAAAATATAATATGGATTCATAAATATATTATAAGGTATTATACTTGTCACATAATCAGACCGTACCCCCTGAAAAGGAGTCTTTACTACCATGGTTCACAAATGGCTAAACATTTTTTGCGTGCAGTGTGGTTTGACATTGTTACAGTCATATTCAGTCTCAATCAAACCTTTTGTTTCGGTTTTAGATTCCGGTGTGTTTTGGGCCTTTGGGTAACTTAATGAATAACATGGCCAATAAGAGTATGAAGAGGCAGCACAAGTAGAACAATTGGTTGCAACTGAATTCTCCCAGTAGCTAATAAGTTTCTGATAGGTGACTTATGAAAATATCACAACACAATGAAGCAGCGAATTACACGAGAGAGCATATAAATAAAAATTTACTCACCATCAACGATGTCTCAAAAAACTTACAAAGCCAAAGTTATGACAGCGCAAAAGTCCCACTTCTTAGTTAGGTCGTTTCCTATCATTTGGTCTGCCTATTCTCTATGTTTTGGTCTGACGTTTTTGGCTTCTTGTCACCTTCCAAGGTGAGTCTGCGAATGATCGGAAACGACCCAACTTCAGGGTTATCACACAGCAGATCCCAAGAGGAAATCTCCCCCTCTCCAAAAAAAATCGTCTTTTAGACAAGCTTGAGGCGAAATATTTACGGACTTTTATGTCCCGTATGGTCATTCTCCTCGACAAAGCTACACCCTTTGAATAAGCAATGACAGATCATGCATTCAGAGAGCAAGAGACCGTTTTGCATATCAATTATGCATCCGAAGCATCCTTTTTACTTTTACTGTTCCTCAACGCGCACCTCTCACTAAATAGTAAATAGAAAAAGACACAAGGTAAAGCAAATTATGCAATTCTCTCTAAACCCAAACTTGGGGCAGCAGGAAATTTTACAAGTGTCAGCATTTTTATGGAATCTTCTTCACGGTTCTTATTCGAACTTATCAGGATTAAAATTAACGACTCCAACCGTTCGATTTATTGTTTGGAGTAGAGTATAGAAGAGTGGCTTTGATTGCTATTGGAACAATGCCCGCATTATCTGATTACTTCGCAGAACTTGATTGTACCGCGTTCTAATTAGGATTCCATTGCGAAATGTCTATGATATGACGAGGGGTTAAAAAAAATTGTAACTGAGACATTGGATAATTTCCGAAAAAATTACAATGACGGGGCGAAATGGGCGGAAAGGAAGTGATGGATGCTTTAAAAAGGACGATCTATGGAGCCGATACACGGGTGTAACCTATCCTCATCCACTGCCGGTCAATCTCGACTACAAAGCTGGACGTGTGCGCTTCTCAACATTAGCCATTTTTAAAATAATTAAAATATCAACGGAAAGAAAATGTTTTAGAAGATTTTTTAACATTGTTCGCCTTGGAACATTCACAGTTATTACAAAAAAAAAAAAATGGTCATTTTGTGTGAAAATCTAAAAATCAAGTCTGTTGAGGGAGGTCTTGGAGGAAGTCGAGCGTTTTGGCTAATTTTGTCAAAAACTGTTCTTAATTTCATTTCCGAACACTTCTTCGCTTCCGAGACGAGGAAAAAATTAGTGTCCCAGAAAATATATACGACAAAAGTATTTTATCATATTATGCAAACATAAAAAATAAACAACCACGCTCCAAATTAAACAAGCAAAAAATTTAAATGTTAAATAAAATTATAATAAATAAATTTTATAAAATATCAAATAGTCGTTCAACCTCTTCACTCTCCAGAAGACGGAGTACTACCAAATTAATTAATACCCGATTTTAAGTTGGTTTATAGTTATTACTTTTATCGTCCATCATAAACTTGTTAGAAATTGTTTAATATTATTTTCTTTCTCTTTTAAAATGACGTACTTGATGATGATGATAATAGTGTGGTCTGGTGTGATGTCGGTTAGAAAAACATTTTCTTTATCGTGGTTCGATCTGTATTGAGATCATCTTCAGAGTTCAAAGTGTGAGTTTTCTGTATAGATGTGTTACTGTTGTACATCGTGTTGAGAGTGTTCTGATATTGAATATGGCCCTGTAGTGAAAGTGTTTTCTCAGTTGTCAATGACCGGTACATGACCCTTGGATTTAACCCTGTAACTGTATGCCAGTTTGGACAATAGTTCTTTAAACATGAATTCACTTCGTCTGGCAATTCTGGATTTTATCCACTTCTCATTTTGAGTACTTTGGATCCATCCTGAGGTGGAGGCGTTTGATCTCGTTATCCGTAAGGTATAGGTTCTACGCAGTTATATGATCTTAATTCTTTCATGCACTGGCACTCAAGCTATTATCAGGTTGTGTTTTCCCAGGGTTTGGAGATTGTGGATGCTTTCACGGACTACTACTGACCGATACGATTACTGACTCCGTGAAATTCGCATTTTATAGGTGGTTTCAAATGCTTTCAAAAAATTACTGCAAGATCAAAAATCAGATTAAAATGATAAACATTAATTGGCAAGCCTTGGAAAAATGTATCAAATATTCTACAAAAATTGATAACTTTTATTACCTTCTTAAGGTAACATAGCCCAATAAATGGAGTTTCCAATTAGCAGCATGGGTTTACTGAAGATGAAACAAAGGCGATCTCGAAAACTTATTTTTTGAACAAACTGCTTATAATTTATAGTTGATCAAGTTCCTGATGCTATCTACATTAATATTATTACCCAATAATCTTCTCTAAGAAATATAATTTCTTTAAAAAATGTTAAGAATGCCGTTAATTAATGGAGCAAAAATGAATACAGTCGCCTTCTTGAAAAGGTTGTGTTCATTAAAAAGTCAACCGGTATCAGTGGTGATTGCAAATAAAAATTTGTCATTATAAAACTATAGATTCATACGTTTCGTTTTATTATGTTAATTTATAATATTTTCCTGGAAATTTCTACGGGTTTAGATGGTTGTTTGTTGTCATTTCTAATCATCTCTGATCCCCCACCTCTCTTTATTTGTGCATGCTTCAATTACACCATCAATGTGCCCAGCCGACCGACGCGGTATTTCATAAACAAAGAAAACAACTTCTGACATCGTTGAATAGGTGGAATGTTTCACAAACGTTAACAGACGGGCCTTAGACGGTAAATGGGCAATTTTCAGAAAGATTGAAAAACAGACGAAGGATCTAATCTTAAATTGGACTTTCAGGTCTTACAAACGTGTGTACATCCGAATAAATTTCGCGTACTAGTAGGTAGGGATAACAATATTAACCCATAATGGCATCGATAATCGAGTCTTGGACGAGAACTTTCATCCTGAAATTCTAGGGCATTTGGCGAGTCCGAAGGACGTTATTAGAAACCACTTTCATCTCACTGACGAATTAAGTTAAATGTGCCGGACGCTTTCGATTAAAATTGGCCTTTCTGAGTTTTGGAACGGCATCCGGCCAGAATCGAAGAATCGAACGATTTCCGCCGGCCCCGGGTGTTGAAGACCTGCCCTGCAAGGGCTCACTTCCGGACACTCGCGGAACTAAGGTCCCTTGAACAATCCACCTGTTCCGATGAAATACTACTAATTACTTAGACCGGAACTGCATAATTGTTTGCCCGGAGAATCGTTGATTATTATGCTAGTGCTTACCTACCCTTTTCTACGGTGAAAACACTTCTATCCTGCAACAAATAAAAATAAAAACATAAATACCACAATAAAAATGTTTTATGTTTTATTAAAAATAGTTACTATAAGTAGCAAGTTAAAAATTATTCATATGAACAGGTCATTATATTATTGTACATGAGGAGTATGCAGAGATTTGAGCTTATGGGATGTCCTCTTGAGACATGCGAGGAGATGGATCCAGAAGTTAGATCGTTTCCATTTATTTTTATATTCCTACGTTTGCTGTTTCATAAACAGATACCTTCAGAATTTCAAATTCAGTTTTAGCCATACACATTACCGAGGATTACCCAAAACCTAAACGCGCCTCACAGACCAATAGATCAAAAATTATTAAATTACCCTCATTTTATTTATTAAAATGGTAGAAAATATCTAAAGTACCATTAACATAGCTTTTAACAAATAAAAATTAATATTGAAATTAGAAAGGTTTTATCATTGAGGATGGCGAAAATCCTAAACGTGTCTGGTAAGCCAAAATGACCGGAAATGAGTGAACTAAAGCACGTCATTCTTATCTATTTAAGCGATAGGACAATATTTAAAGTAAACATTAAACATAGCCTTTTACAAGAAAAAACTGATATTGATTCTGCGCATCTTTGAGGATGATGAAAAACCTAAGTGAGTCTGACACACCAAAACAATCGGAAATTATTAATCTATGTCGTTTTTCGTCATTCTTACCCATTCAAGCGATAAAACATACTGACACTAAAAATCACCGAAGATAACGAAATATCAAAATGCGAAAAACCTAGCAGACAAATAATGATCAGAAATTATTAATCCAGATCATTTTTCGTCATTCTGATCTATTTAAGCGTAAAGACAACACTAAACGTAGCTTTTTATAAGCAACAGCTGATGGAACGTAATGATTAATTTATATACATAACTTTGAAGATCAAAGACTCAACTCAAAGGTCTTAACTTTCTTTCAGAAAAACCTGAAATTTCAGTTCATCAAAACCTAAAAATTCCAACCTTTCTTTCTCGATAAAATACCAAATTCGAGCCTTTCTGTCAAAACAAAACTTAAATTATCAGCCCTTTACTCATGAATACATTTAAAAAGCCAGCCTTTCTGCAAGGAAAACCAACAACCTGCCAGTCCTGCGAGATTAGTACCACCTTTCTTTCTTGATAAAACTATTTCTAACAACCTCGTTGTTCCCTGCATACAAAAGCTGTTCTTACAGGAAAACTCTCATCCAATAGCCTTGCATGAAAAAGCCGCCTTTCTCTCATGGAAAATCTGAAATATCAGTTCATCTGCCAGGAAAACTATAAATACCAATCTTTCTTTCTTGGTAAAACACGAATGTCATGGTATTTTTCTCTATCATGAAAAACCTAGAATATCAGATTATCTGTCCGGAAGAACTGTAAATACCAACCTTCTTTCTTGATAAAATATGAATTTTTCCTTGCTATTATGAAAACTGGAAATACCAGCTTTTTCCTATAAAAAAAAGAAATGTGAACCTTTCTGCCAGGAAAAAGAACCTACAAATTTTGCATGAAAAATACTAACCTTTTTTTCTTGATAAAACTAATTCTAACAATCTAGTCTCTATTAAAAAAACTAAATACTAGTCTTTTTCTGACGACACACCTGCAACATAAGCTCTTCTGTCAATAAAACCTTAAGCATTTCATTCATGGTAAATGACGATATACCATTATGAAAACCTTGAAGTACCAGATATTCTCTTATGAAAAAGTTCGATATGATAGCCCTTCTGCCAGGAAAATTTAATTTTTTTTAATATAATACTTATATTTTTAAAAAACTTTCAAATTTAAATCTTTCTTTGATTAAAATTCAATTTGCCCACTATTTCAAAGGGGATTCCGTACCAGGCCAAATAAACCGCCTACCAGTAAAAAAATTCTTGGTAAAAAAACACCTCCTACCAGAAAAATAATAACCGGCCTCCTGTATTATACATAAGAAAACTATAGTTATTCATGAGGACCAAGTCCGACAGTAGTCTTTATGTGTGGGTTCGAGTAGGTCAGTCACAGATGTTTTCCTTTCTAAATGGGCTTCGTCTTGACCGATCCATGGCCCTTAAATAAATAGCCCCGACTCGACGGAGAAGGCGAGGCGTGGGAGAGTAACTTACAGGACCTTTAAAACCAGTACGGCATTCCTGCGGTGGCCGATTGATGGGGAGTCAGGCCGTATTAAGGGTTGCCTCCCCGCAAAGAGCCCTCTCCTCGATTTCATAAACTTTTTCCTCTTGTTATAAAATTCAGTGGTCTGGGATCTGGCTCACGCCCGTCCAACGTTTTTTCTTCTCCCTTTGGACAAGGTCTCATATTTCCGTTACGAAATACGCCTTCGAACGCCATATCTTTTCATGTTTAAGGTGAAGACATAAAAACGAGAGAATTTTAAGGCCTTTCTCTTTAATTACGACTCAATCCTTAGCCTTAATAAAAAAAACTCCCACGCGCTCTCAGGCTCAAAAGTGTTTTTACAATACTCGAAATCGTGGGTATTCAAAGTTTTTAAAAGCGGTAACAAGGTGTCCCTTGAGAAAACGTGCGGTGACGCATGGCGCTCCGGGAGGTCTGCTTCTACCATGTGAAAACCATTAGACACCCCTGTCACCAGTAGCACAATAGTATTTTCGAACTGGATATATTATAACATTCAAAAAGTCTATTCTCACTCTAATGGTGTGAACAGGCAAACTCAAGACACTTGATAATCTATCATCTAAGAAATCAAAAACTAGCTTTTTACTCTAATTTTCCTTATATTAATAATATACCAACTAAAAACTTTACTTTTCAACTATAGCTTTAAAGTTTAATTCAATGCCACAACTATTGTTTGTTTTCTATTTGTTTTGAACGTTTCAGGTTAAAGGTCAAAGACATACATAGTACCATGAATCATAACAGTGACAGTAAAGGACATTAAATTTACTAACGTTTATTTTTTATGTCTCTCGGGCACAGAGATTTTAATTGTTCGTCTATTTTTAATACACGACGGATTGAGAGTACAATGGATCATATACAACGTAATTAGTGGCGGAATTTTTCGAAGAATGGGGGTGTTTTAAATTTACGACCCGCGATAAACTGTCTGCGATTATTCGCATTAAATATTTGCTTTTGAATTAGTTAAGAAGCAAAAAACTGTGATAAAAATTGTCGACGTCTTTTTACAAATACAGAGTGAGACACATCGCCATTATAAAAAGTCAAACAACGAAAATTTTGGAATTAATTATTAAATAAAGTTAAATAATTTTAGTAAAGGCCTTCTGATAAAGGCTATATAATAATAAAACTTGATAAAGCAGCTTTTCCGCCGCTAAAAAACTAGAGTTAACATATTTTCTGCGAGAAAGACTTGAAGTACCAATGCAGCATGAAAAAGAACTGCCTTGCTCTCATAATTCAGTCTGAAAAAAACCTTGAAATACCAGCATTTCTGTCTTGATAAAATTAGTTCTTTCCTCAATACAATATTTTGTTCCAACCTTTTTGAAAAATCTCTCCTACCAGCCCTGAATGATAAATAAACAGCGTTTCTCTCATGAACGAAAAATCTGAAATATCAGCTCGGAAAAACTCGAAATAATTGCCAACTCCATTAAATTCACTAGTTTTCGTGGTCCGCTTGACCAATTAATATCATTCAAATAATTAAGGTTTTTTGTTGAAATAAAAAAATCAGATGGGAGGTTGGTGCCCGGGTGGATCGAAGTCACGATAGCTCAAGTGGTAGAGTAGCGGCGTATCAAGCCTAAGGTCGTGGGTTCGAATCCCGCTCGTGACACTGCATTTTATCTCAACAAAAAACCTTAATTAATTGAATAATTAACAACTTTTCACTCTTGATAAAACTTTAAATAGCAGCTTTTATCTCATAAAAAGGAAACACCAATTTTTCCGACAGGAAAAATCTCAGCTACCTGTCCCGCACAATAAAAACCAGCCTATCCTTCTTGATAAAAACTACCCTATTTTCTGTTTAACCATCTATTCTCCATAAAAAATTGAAATACCAGCTTTTTTTAATGGAAACATCTAACTTACTAGCCTTGCAGGATTAAAACCTGCCTTTCATTAAAAACCTGAATTATTAGCTCAGCTTGATTAAAAGAAGTTATTCTCTCGTGAAAAATCTAGATTATCAAAAAGCCAGCCTTTTTGCCATGACAAAGTGGAATTACCAGCCCTTTCTCTCATGAATACATTTAAAACGCCAGCCGTTCTGCTAGGAAAAACAACGTACCAGTCCTGCAAGATAAGTTCCTGCCTTTCCTTCTTGATAAAACTACCCTATTTGTATTATAACACTCTATTCTTCATTTTAAAAAAACTGAAATACCAGCCTTTTTGTCTGAAAACACCTCACCTACCAGCCCTATATGATTAAAACCAGCCTTTCATTAAAAACCAGAATTATTAGTTCTTCTCTTCAAAATCTTTAACTGACTTTTAATTGGAACTTTTTTTTCTTGGTATGTCATAAGCTACCAGCCTTTCTGCCACAATAAAACTATGAACAACTTGATTGGATTTGATATTCGATTTGAAATACTAGCCCTTATGTTAATAAAAACGCCATTAAAAACTATTCAAACCGTCTATCTTCAAACAGTTGTTTATTTATCATCGTAGTATGTTGTACATAATTTTTAAAATCATGATAGTAATTAATTATTATGTACAATCGGGTTTTCAAAGCACGTATGGTATATTTTACAATGTTAGAATGTATCACGGTAGTAAAATTAATAATTCTTAAAGCCTTTTTATCGATGCTGGTCCTTTATCGATGAATATAATGCAAGGAAGAAATATTCAAATCGCGAGATTTAAGTACCTGCCGTGTCTTGTGCAATAAAAGAACAAAAATAAGACATAAACATGGGAGTGCTATTTATGGACCATGAATTTCCCTTAGCAGAAACAAGAGCCTTAACGAATCCACTTTACAGATTGACTGCTCGCGTGTCGAAAAGAGAGAACAATGAAATTTGATGCTTCATCTAGTTAATGGAATAGGGGTTTTAAGGTTCGGGACGTTTCACCATGATTAGCGGAAGCCAGGGCGTGGGCGAGGATTTGGCAGGGGCAGATCGAGGATCGATAGTGGGACGATCAGACTTGTAATTTGTAACTAAAAGTCCAAACCTCATTTGAAATATTTCACCTACTATCCTTGGTTACATAATTTTTCGATTCGATCAGAAGCCGGAGAAATAACTCATCGGCGTACGTGGGCACGACGGTGGAGGTAGGCGCGTAATTTCCTGCTTGTTGAATATAATTTTATGTTGCCGTTAAACGTCGGCCTCTTAAAAGTGTTTTGGTCAAGATTCAAAGAGAAAAACCTTCTTATGGTCTTTAGAGGGTAACTGGCCTGTCGGTAATTAAATCCTCATATAGGGTCACTCGATTTACATCGAGCTTTTAACAAAAAGGCTGTTTCGGTCTTTCAGACGAGTCTCGGCTTCTCGCCATCTTCAGTAGTCATAGTCAGGGATATAAGCAGATAAACCACCAACACTTTTTCATGACAGAAATAAAATATTCTATTTTTCCTTCAGGCAGACATCTATTCATTATGACGCTGTTTTAATGTGTCAAAAAGGCTGTTATTTTCAGGGTTTTTTTTAAGTTTAAAGCATAGTTTTATTTTTTAATTTTCTAAGAGAATGGCTGAAATTTCAAATTTCTCATGAAAGAAAGGCTCTTTCATGCATGGATGGTAGATCATGTTTTACTGACAGAACGGCTGGCATTTCAAATTTATTCATGAGTTAAAAGCTGGTCCTAGAAAGAAACTATATTTCTGGTTTTTCAAGCATCTTTTTCATCAGCAGGGCTAATAGGTGAAACCTTTCCAACTTCTACAATTTTTTATGTCGGAAAGGTTATTATAAATAGTGTTAATCAGATAGAAAGGTCGGTATTTAAGATGTCACAAAACAAAATTTTTTAAAAATTTCTAACAAGTGAGCATCAGGCTTGGCTCTTCAGTGCAATTCTAATCTGGGTTAGAAAGTTGAAACTTAATTTATTTGAAAAACAATACATAAATATCTTGTGGAAAATCCAATATATAGTATGAAAATGCATTTTTTCACCTTAAACGTGAAAAAATGTAAAGAGTAAAGAAAAAATATATTGTAGCAATATAACAATGTGTTTATTATATTATGAAATATCATACAAATAAATTATTAATATTTTTACAGATAGAACACCTGATTTTATTTTTCTTGTGAGATAGACTGGCATTTCATGTTTTACTAGAAAACAAAATTTATTTAAAGTTTTTCCTGACAGAAGAACTGATATTTCAGATTGATTATGAGCTAAAGGCTTATGATGAAGGGCTATTAGGTGAGTTTTCCAATAAGAAAGCATAACATTGTGCATATTTTATGCAGGAAGGTTTCTTAGAATTAACTTTATCAAGACGGAGGGCTGGTATTTATCATGTAGGACTGGTAGTTTTCCTTGCATAACTGCGTTATTACAATGTTTTTCATGAGAAAAAAAATGGTAATATTTCAGGTTTTTCATGACAGAAACATTGGTATTGCAAGTTTTCCTGAGAGAAAAGCTGTTACTTCAGATTTTTTATGAGAGACTGGTTTAATCATGTAGGGCCAGTAGGTGAGGTTTTTCCTATCAAAAAGCTGGTGTACAATTATTTTCTCGAGACAAAAGCTGTTATTTCAAGTTTTTAATGACAGAAAGACTAAAATTAAATTAATTCGAATAATTAATTTGATCAATTATGATCCCTAACCAAATTTGGATTATGATGAAAAACAAGCTGATTTTTATCATGCAGGGCTGGTAGAACGTTTTCGTGGAAAAACAAGGTTGGTATTTCAGGTTTTTGATGAAAGAAAAGCTGATATATTTCAAATTTGTTGACAAGAGTATTAGACAGGAAACCGGTATCTGGCACATAAGCGTGAGGTAACGTGTTCGAAACATTAAAAACTGAATAATTTGAGATAATTAAAAGTAAGGATAGTAGATTTAATGTTACTCAAATGTCCATTTAAGATTTTACCTGAGGACTAAGAAGCAAAATTTTGATCTGTTCCCTTCCACATATGTAGTTATAAAAACAAAAAATCCACTCTGACATAAATAACGTTTTGATACGCCATCCATTGAGCGGGGCGATTTAAATTTTTAAACCAACGCCCATAAATCAGCCGAAGAGAACAGATTGCGTGAATAACAATACGACCCTTTGGCTTTGACACCTGGAACGGATTCTCCGTCTGGCCCGCTGTGAATTATCGGGTATTTTCTGGAAAAGAAACGTCCCCATCGTCTAGTCTAACCCGTGGTAACGCCTGTGCATAGATTAGACGTTTCTTAAACTCAGATCATACTGACGGTGTAAACAGCGATAAACCTAGGTGAAATTAGACGCGGAACGCGTTTTAAGTCCCATCTAAAATCCACAAATCAGTTTCCTAGGCCGGTTAATCAACTCCTGTTTTCGGGGGGAAGATCCCGCTGCCCACTAAGGACGGTCCGTGTAATTCAGATGGCTAATCGTCCTCTGGGGGGGGTCCTGCCGGAAAGAATCTTTATTCCTTTTAAAGAAAAACAAATATTTCACTCTATTGTTAACCCTGGCGATTAAATTTTGATGAAAAGGACGCCTATACACACAGCCGGTTATTATATTATAGAATTGATATTTTTAAACATTAGCAATAAATATTCAATATTTTTTATAACTGTGCCGTTTATATATGTAAATTATTGCGTAAGGCAGTCACGTTGTTTTTTCCTTCGTGATACAATCCGCCATTATCGTCATATCTTTGCTTCATTGATTTATAAGGGATCAATGTTATTATTGAGAGAATTTTCCCTGAGGTTTATGGAGAGATAAACTAGCTAATGGTTTTTGAAATTTATTACTTTTCAATCATTTAGTCCCGCCTATTCTCTTTTGTCTAGACGATGATCTCTTAAAACATTCGTTGCAGTAAGCTTTCAAATATATTTTCTAAAAGAGATTTTTATGCCTAGCGTTCGTTTTTAGCAAATCATCTAGTACAAATTTGTCGGCACAGATTAGCATTTTCCCGTAAAAGCTCCCTGTTTTAGTTTGATTTTTCTGTCATATTCCAGCCTTAAAAGGGCACTTTCCCCCAATTTTTATCCTTTAGACATAATATTTTATAAATATTTGTTCATCTCTTTGAAAAAGGTCGCCTCAGCAAGTTCCATATATGGGTTTATTTCAATAACTAACAACATACTAAGACTTATTTTGATTATCATTTTTATATTTGTATATATACAATTAACAATGTCACGGACAGATTGTGTCGGGTAAATAAATAAATTTTTATTCGTGGAAAAAAGAGGAAGTACAAATATGATGGAATCGCGGATGAGTGAAGCCGCATGAAACAGAGCGTTTCCTTTTTCCTAGACAAGGCCGGCCGACAATACGCTCTCGTTATGTTGCCACGATTAGTTTTTTTCCACCCGACAAACCAGCCTGTGGGGTTGACTAATAGTTTTCAGGGGCCGAGTCGCCCTGGTATGCTCGGGACAATTAGAGTGGGCTAGTACAAACAGTCTCGGTTATATTTAACAGTCCGAGGTACAAATAGAAGCATTTGAATGGCTAATTATGCCACGATGCTTATAGAATCATCTTCATAGGATGCACGGAAGAAAGAAGCTCAATTTGATATCTGGGTCTTCCGGCACGAGGCATGCTCTAATCGGTACGAAAGTGAAAAAGAAAACTTTAAAGCTCTACTTATTCCTAGTGGAGAGTGAATCCGAACAAAAATTGTCTCAAATATTATTTAACTTACATTCCAGAAAATGTGGGAATCTTCTTAAAAATTGATTTAAATCGATGCATGAGAAACATTCGGAAGTGGACCAGCAATAAGTGGATTGTGTACAAGAACGCACAAACCGAATCATCCCTCAGCAAATGGCTTTCTAGCGTTTCGGCTTCACTCCATCTTCAGTCAGGAATGTAAGACGTAAACTAGGGGGAGACTAGACTTCCCGTAGGAAACAAAGACAACAGATAGATCCAATTATGCGATCATCAATTCCGATCGTTTAATATCTTCCGTTTTTTGTTTTGGTCAGTCAGCCCGGGTTTCGCATCCCGCCGTCTTCAGTGGTTAGTTAGGGAACCATCAGCCTGAAGCACCAACACTCTTTATTCCCTTTTTTCAGGCAGAAACTTTGTTTATACTTTGTCATGAGAGAAAAGTTGATGTTTCCAGTTTTCTTTTTCGACTTTAAATCTTTAAGCATCTAAGCTTTACTTTATTTGTCTAAGAAAGGTTGGTATATCATATTTTTTATAGAAGAAAGGCTCTTTTTTATCAGAAAGATAGCAAGTAAGGTTTTGCTGACAGAACGGCTCACACTTCAATATTTTTCATGAAAGACAGGTTTTTGCTTTTATCTTGTAAGGATGGTAGTTAGGTTTTTCTATAAAAATGGCTGGTATTGCAATATTTTTCATGATAGTCAGGATTGCATATCACGTTTTATCAGGAAAATGTTTGTTATTTTTTTTAAACGAGTAAGATTGCTTTTTTTTATTTGAAATGTTATTATGATAAGTAAGCTGGTTTTTATCATGCAGGACTGGAAGAAGATTTGGCAAAACGGCTGGCATTTCAAATTTTTCATTAAAGACACTTTTTATCATGTAGGGCTGGTGGTAGGTGAGGTTTTTATGACAGAACGTATACTGAGTATACTGCTGCTTTTCTCTTCCTATTTAAATATTTATTTCTTGTATTTATTATGTAGGGCTGGTAGAACATTTTCCTGTGTACCAGAAATAGGTAGTTTGTGTGTAATAACGTACTCTCTAAATCGACCATCAACAGAAGACCGCTTATGCGTTTCGACTTCCCGCCACATTCAGTGAGGAACTCTTGCTAACTGCGTATGATCATGCGTAAACCAGCGTGAATGGACAACCATAAATGCGATAGTGTAGAACACAGATGCCTTTACCCAACTTTCAATATTGCAATGACACTCCTTCTGCATTAGGTTTATTCTTGTAAAGGCTTACGTATACCAGGATAGTCACGTCTTAGTCAGTCATCAGTGGGTTAGAAGGTCACTAATCAGCGAAACCCTCAGGGCCTACAAGACTATAACATTTTCTCCAAAACTTATTAAACAAATCGGGAGATAAGTGTTTTTGTTAAGATTGAGCAATAAAGGAGAAATGAAGTAGGGGACTTAAGCGCCACATGCATCTCCAACGTTTCCATGGGAATGAAATATAACAAAAAAAAAGAGGGATCTTTCAGGCCAGTCATCACTAATTAAAGGAACAAATTATCCATATACGATTTTACGCTCTACCACCCATTGAAAATATAAATCTCCTTTCCGGTCATTGTTCATGAAAACAGGAAGACATCTGCGTCTTGAGATATTTTTCAAGATGGCACATGTAAAATTTCGATCTGCATTTTTCTCTTCAAACGCTCTTGTGATTTGATTAGTCCAATTTGTTATATGCACAAATGAATTTTGGTATAAGCAAAAATCTATATTTGAGAAGAATAGTCTTTTTTCAGAGGAAACGTGAAATTGAGTAAATCGGCTAAACCATCACGACTGATTTGTACGGCCTGTAGCCGTCGTGTTGGTCGTGTGTAGGTCCAGTTTCAAAAGTTTAATTTCAAAATATATTCTCCCCCTAAAATCAAGTAAATTTACATGGACATGATATCAACGATTTTAATTAAACTTTTTTTGGTATACTAGGTCGAAAATCGTAGACACGAATCCAAGCGTTCTTTGCCAGTGGGCCTTAGGAGCCGAGAAAAAATAAATATTTTAAGTAATTTTTTTTTGCTTTATTGATGTATATCAAAATTATTATACATAGATTATATTATATGATTTGTCTTGTTTTTTACCTAGAATAAAAAAATAATATGCAAGATCGTATTAAATGAGATTCGTTGGATGAAAAGTCACATAAACGTAAACACTTTTCCAATAAAGTAGGTCAAAACCCGTTTTACTTTAAAAAAAAATAGTTTTAAGCCCCCAGTAAAGCCCTTAAATAAGAATTTTTATTGCAAGCAAAACAATAGAGATTTTTGAACAGGATTAACCAAAGGCAGTAATAGTAGTAATACCTCTGGATTTTAAAGAAATTCAGGTTATAAAAACCTTTGAAGGCTGAATTCTTCTCCTACATGCTATACCAACTAGGTTTAGATTTTATGTTATTTTATGTAAGTGTGAGAAAATTAGTCTATAAATGCAAAAATGTCCCCAGCTCCAGCGAAAACGAGAAACTTCAAATACGCTAAGTAAACGAAAACGTTCTTTAAAAAACTAAAAACAGACTTTGAAATTCATGAAAAACATAATTTTAGTCATTTATTCATAAACATGAGCTTTTATTTGCATGAGCCTGACGCTCATCTCACTCTGTCGCTTTTGTAAATCACATCAAAGGTTTTTTTGCTGATAAAACAAATAATAACATACAATTAAATTAGGACATTTCTTCAAAAGAGACTTAGTATGAGTACTAAATAAATATCTTCCGTTCTATTGGAAAAAATACTAATAAAACCGCTTTTTTGAAAGAAACACTTGTCACAAAATGAAATCCAGTTTTGAAGAAAGTTAAAACTAATAAAGCTATTTCTTTTTAATTTATGACTATTTGCCAAGGAAGCTCTTAAAATACAAGCCTTTAAATGAAAAGTAAATAATCAAAACCTTAAACCTTTTTTTTTTCAACGCGATGAAAATTCGTATTTGGTGATTTTGGGGATGGTGGCTGCTGTGACAGGGTGGACAGGGTGCTTAAAATTAAACTGAATTAGTTTTATCAATACAAATTTTTTTAACCTAATTCACAGCGAAGCGCTCATTTACTTTTGGTTTATGTGACTTTTGATATGTACATAATCTAATTTAATACAAACTTGCATGTTAATTTCTTACTCTACGTAAAAATACAAATCGCATGATTCGCAATAATCTTGTACATGCACAACGAAGAAAACCGTTTAAAAAATGAACTTTTTTCTAGGCCCCTTGGTCACATTGGCAGGAACAAGAACACAGGTCTAATACTTTTCGACCTATATATTTATCATTTTAAAAAAATCATTAAAATCAGTGATCCCACTACCGAAGTAGCCTCCTCTTTTTGTAAATAAAAGTTTAAATATATACCGACTCACTTCTCACCGTCTTCTATTTAGAATGACGTCAAGTGAGAAAAACTTATGGGACCCTGTTTTTAATTAGGTTCAATTAAGTCAATTATAAGTCCTGCGGAGTGCAAGCTCCGGGTCCCACATTTAGTAATGTACCCTCCTGCCTGTGTAGGACATAAAATAGGAACAACCTTGATAAGGAAAATACCCGATCTCGAAATACAATACTCCTTTAACGACGAACAGGTCGCTTTCGCACGGCCGTCTTAAAACCGCATGTCCGGGTGGATAATCTACCCGTAGGAGTAGAAAGAAAAAAAAAAGTTGGGAAAAAGTCTGAAACAATCTGTGGAACGGTGTTTTATATAATTTCCATACTGTTACCCGCTAGGCTCGGATGAATTACTGACACATCAGAGCAACTGAAAGCTTGCAGGAAAAAAGCGGGCCGTTTGTGAGAAATTGAAACGAGACCACGGCTTGAAAAATGACACGCCTGTCATTTTTACCTCGATTATGCGATGAACTTTTACTATTCCAATGGATATCGCTATAAAACGTTTTCTTAAAATATGATTGACCATAAATAATTAACTTTTTCTAACTACGATTAAAATAAGAATACATAATTTCCATTTCATTTTGTTTACTTTTTATAGTTAATTTTAGTGCGTTAAATGAAAGTTCTCCGTGACTATTTATTAATGAAATACTTTTGCCGTCCTTAAAACAACATACATTGATAGGTTACACATTTCAATTCGAAACGAGTGCTTTCAAGATGACAGGATATCTTCAAAGGTGAATACTGACGAACGAATACATTAGGAGGAATACATTAAATAAGATCCCATCTTTTTAGAACAGGCTTTTTGGTTCGCCAAGTGTACAGGGCACACTAAGGAAGTGGTCGGCAAAATAAACAAATAAATAAAAAGGTAAAGCTCGTCCACCCACAACCCCGGTCATTATTTATGCTCGATTCGCATTGGGTGTCCTCTAAAAATAACGTGGTTACGATTGTTCTACGCAATCCCTCCCATTCGAGACACGATTAATACAGATTATTTTCTCATGGGTGGTAGTCAAGTCTCCCACAGTCTCTCGGAGGCAAATAAATTTCATAGAACTACCCGAAGAGAAAAATATGAAAATGGAATTCCAAATGGTAAAAAATAGAAACTGACGCACACGGTAAATTGTATAGGAGGAAGCGATCAGCATTTTTAATTTTTTCAAAGAAACAAGAAGCTCACACAGCAGTTTACAAAGATAAATTGTAACGATCGCTAAAATTTCCAGTTCTTGATGTAAAATTGTTACCACTTTGTGTTTTAGTAGATAAACTATTTAACTCGACACGTCGACTTTTGCTTTTAGGGACCCGACTGATTAATTTATAGCTTGATCGTCTCGTATCGTCCTGGTCAGTCAATTCTCGCTGTAATTGTCTATCAGACATGCTCAGTCAATTCGCTGCTCTATCAGTCAATTCTGTTTCTGTCATTAAAATATCTTTTACAATCACACTTTCTTTAGGAGCATTGTTGTTTTGTAAAAAAAAATAGGGCACTCTCAAAATTGAAAATTCTTGAAATACAACCCCTTAAGTAAAACAAAAACTTGGAGTCAACAAAAACATTCATTTTGCCAACAAAAAATTATCCGAGTCTGCACGTCCTGGAAAACTAAAAACC
This sequence comes from Cimex lectularius, assembly GCF_000648675.2. Lineage (NCBI taxonomy): Eukaryota > Metazoa > Arthropoda > Insecta > Hemiptera > Cimicidae > Cimex > Cimex lectularius. Next base: position 161,042 of record NW_019392843.1, read on the forward strand.
AGTCACTTTTGAAGTAAAGTAAAAAGTAATCATTATTTATTTAAAGAAAGAAGAGCATTTGCCATGGAAATGTAAACATTCAAACGATCGAAAAACTGGATATATCAGCTTTTCATTTAAGAAAGTACTGAAAATCTCCCGCCTTGACGCCCCGAAAAACAATTATTCTGTCAGAAAAACCTCACCAAAACTAAAATCGGTCTTAAATCAAGAAAAAACTAAAAAAAAAACATTATTTATGTAAAGAAAGTATCGGAGTAATGACCATTTTGACATGGAAATGCTTGAAATACAAGCTTTTAAATGAAAACGTAAATATTTGATAAACTTGAAAAACCCCAACTTTTTAAGTATTTATAAGAAATTATGAAAACTACCAAGTAATAAAAAAGCATATTTTTTTTAAATTACGATCCTTCAAATTATCTCAAAACTATCTGTCTTTATGTAAGATAAAACAATAAAATAATAATCACTTTGCCATAGTAGTTCTTGCTATACAAGTCTTCATACAATTAGAAACGTAAATTCCACGCATTCTTAAAATACAAGACTTTAGCTTATCAAAAGACCAGAAAATAAAAACCACTAAAATGCGAGTATTACAGTTGCAGAGTCAAGCTTTCGAGTATTGTATCTCCTTCATCAGGACTTTAAAGCTATTTCTAATTATTTGCACGGTTAACAAATACAAACACCTACTTACACTTTCAACCTTAATTAATTTATGATTTTGCTATCACCAGTGTTTTCTGCGTTACAATTCAATTGTAAATGGAACTGAGTTTTTTCTTTTTTTTTTAATTCGCTTTATCCCTGATAGGTCGATACACGGTTATAAAACTTGAAACAATAACCCCTTTGCCATAGAAAAACTTGCACTACAATCCTTTTAGTACATTATCGAAAATCATCTTGAAAAAACTAAACAAACAATATTAAATTCACTAATTTCGTGGACCGCTTGACCAATTAATACATTATAATTAATTAAGGTTTTTAGTTGAGATGAAAAAACGTTAATGGCACGAGCGGGATTCGAACCCACGATCTTCGGCTAGATACGCCGCTGCTCTACCACTTGAGCTATCGTGACCTCGATCCACTTTGACATCTCAACTAAAAACCTTAATTAATTGTAATGTATTAATTGGTTAAGCGGACCACGAAATTAGTGAATTTAATGATTAAAATGAAGTACACTTCACTAAAGCTCTCCGTGGCCATTTCATTTGTCGTCGAGAATCCAATCCGATTACACGACATTTGAAAAATGGCAAAAAGGAGGGGAAACTCAAAAGATGGGGTTGAGATAGGAAGTTGATGTCCGAGTGGATCGAGGTCACGATAGCTCACGTGGTCGAGCAGCGGCATATCTAACCGATGATCGTGGGTTCGAATCCCGCTCGTGCCATTAACGTTTTTTCATCTCAACTAAAAACTTTAATTAATTGTAATAAACAAACAACCTTTTGAAGTCATAATCATAATTTTTGTCTTTAAATGTGACTCTTCCTCTGGCGCACAATCTCTTACTCATTCTGTCAATTCTGTAAATGATACGAGATTATTTTAAATAAAATAAACGATATGAAATAATTAAAGTGAAATATTTCTTCAAAAGATACCGCAAATTGGTGCTAAATCAGTTTTAAGTATCAGCCTTCCAATTGCAAAAAATAATAATAAAAATCTATTTTTATGGAAATACCTGCCAAAATATAAAATACAGACGGACAATGAAGTAATTATTAATAAAACCAGTATTTATGTTTTAAAAAATGCTAAGACAACCATGTAAACACTTTAAAAGGAAAAGTAAATGATGAAAAATTTAAAATATCAGCCTTTCTGTTAGAAATAAACATAAAATAATAACCTTTTATGGCAACACGCGCACTACAAATTCGTAAAAAAACTAATGTAAGGAGCATTTTTGTCATGAATTCTTGAAACTCGAGCTTTTAAAGTTATTGTAACACGCTCACCATATTTCGTAAATACATAGAGAACCAGCCTGTGGAAACCATTTAAAACATGATTTTTGTCATGAAATCAAGATACGAACTTTTAAATTATCGCAAAACTTTAAATACCAGCAATTCATTTGTTAAAAAGCTGAACATTAGCTTTTGGAAGTCACTAAAAAATTTAAATGATTAAATCATTAATATTATCATCACATTAACAAATCATTTTTGTCGTGAAAATTTGAAATGAGAGCCCTCAAATATTCGAAAAACTTAAAATAGCAGTAATACATTCATTAAAAAGCTAAAATCCAACCTTTGGAAGTCATTTAAAACATCATTTTTCTCATGAATTTTTAAAATAAAAAAGTTAGGGAATAATTTTAATATCATCTACTACAAACTTACTTGAAATAATTACCACATTACCATGGAAACTTTTGCAATACAATTCTTCAAGTAACAAAGAAACACTAAATACCAGCCTTTCTTTCGTGAAAAACTAAAAACCAACCTTGAAGTCCCAAAAAACAGAATTTTTGTCACGAATTTTTGTCACGAATTTTTGAAATACCAGCCTTCGAGTAATCGAAAACATAAAAATGCGCGCCTTTCCATTTAAAGAAAGAAATGAAATCCAGTTTGAGGTCACCATACCTCTCGAAATGAGAGCTTTTTACGTTATGACAAATCACGAACGTGAAATAAAGAAAAAGCCTGCAACCGCTGTAGTTCAAAAGCTTGAAATCACTATTTAATGATGTTAATAAATTTCATTAACGTTGGCACGATAAAGAAAATGTTTTTCTGAAACCTACATCACACCAGACCGCGTCCCATGATTTCTGAATAAATTTCATTAACATTTTTCATTTAAAAAAATACATCGTAGATATTTGCGAATATTTTAATTTGCATACAGCCTTTCCTTGTTAAAATGCAAAAAATTAGCCTTTACAAGTCACGAAAAACTGCATTTGAGTCGTGGATTTTTGAAATACGAACCTTCAAGTTTTTGAAACTTCATTCATACTTCGTTATCTCGATATCTTTAAAAAATCAACTTGCCATGAAAATCCTTTACGATTCGACTCTTTAACTGTAAAACTAAAAACTAGCCTTTGGATGCGTGTCAAACAGTATTTTTGTCATGAATTCTTGAAAAACGGGCCTTTTCAAGTTATCGAAAAACTTTACATACTAGCCTGATCGAAAACGTCTTGAAACAACTAACAACGAGTATATTTTGTCATGAATTCATAAAATACGAGCCTTTTGTATCAAATATCAAAATATGTCAATATTCTCTGTATATATTGAACAACAATTGAACAATGATATAGAATTAATCAAACAAAAATACTAAAAATTATATGATGGTTTAAAAATTAAACCATCTGCATCAATTAAAAGTCTAAATTGAATAAAAGCACTTACAATGTTTATTTATAGCGAAAAGCTCAGATAAAATTAAGGGGAAAAATTCTAAGAAACATTCCTATTGACCTTTAGCTATCAATCTTATCTGTATGGAAAGGTATTGAGAAGTAAAAAAATCTAATCTGTTAAACAAATATAACTTAATTCTAGCACCACCTTGATCTGAAGACGAAATGGATTTATATATTTTTCTGTACAAGATGTGAGTTTGAATACAACTGGACGACACTTTTAATTGAACCTCATGATAAACACAAAAGCCTCAATTAGTCTCATCCTTTTAAAATGTACAATTCATTCTCGAAATATTAATTACACTGTTACAGATGACAGATGTTAAATGTCCTGTCAACTGAGATCTTGTCGATGGGCTTTTTCATTTCACAACCAACCAAAATTATGACAGTATTCTTGAAAATTGTATTAAAAAAAAAAGGTGGACAATAAAAGTTCATATTTTGTAGAATTTCTGTTATCAGTTTACAATTATGGTTGCGGAAGTTATGGACGTTTGTCGGTAAAGATTAAAGCGGTACTGAGGCGAACCGTTTTCGATTTCACTGTTAATGCACGTTCTTCCCCCCCTCGTAAAAATAAAATGAAGGAAAAAACATAACAACGAAGCGGAAGTCGAAAAGGGGTTTTCCTCCCTGTTGCGGTGGCTTTGTGGATTGTGAATCTCAGCCCCGGCTCTTGAGGAAGGTGGGCGCCACATGTTCTTCCTCCCTGGTCGTCTCGCTGCGTACAAAATGGTACTAATTCCAATGCCAGACGGTGGACGTGATTTCCCCTTGCAATCATCTCGGTCTAATCCAAATGCACAACTTTGATAAACGCGAACTAAACACCAGTTCAAAAGAACTCATTCAACTGCAATGAAAAAAAGACGGAAAAACGGCAAATGTGAGAATTGACGCGCGTTTCTACGTCTTACTCTGTCGCTAGTGCAAATCTATCGAAAATATTATTTTTAAATAACATAAAAATTTCCTACAATCATACAAGCACATTCCTTCAAAAGAGACCCAAATTGAAACGAAGTCCAAAAAATACCATCAAAAAAATGACTTGATTTTATTTTACGTTAAGCTGGTTTTCAACATTTAGATTCACATGACAATTCAATTATTTGTTTTTACACTTTACTTTATCATTACATTTATGAAAGAAATTGAAAATAAAACACAAAATAAATAAAACTAGCTTTTATGTATTGAAAAAAGAAGAAAACCATTTCATTCTTGAAATTCGAGCATTCATGTAATCAAAAACCTTATAAATTATTTTTTAAAATATAAAAACTATTAAAACGCGTAGCCAAGGAAAACTTAAGTTATAAAAAAAAACTTCATATTTCAGCCTTACGGTTAAAAAAAAACTTTTCCATGAAAACACTTGCATTATAAACTCTTAAGTGACTGCAAAATCCGTGAAAAAAATAACCTGCTTTTGTAAATCATGTAACAAAACATTTAAATCTTAACTTTTTGACGTTCGAGCCTTAGATGTCAAAAAATGTGAGCCTTTCCTTCATTAAAAAGATGGGAACCTCCTTTGGCGTCGGGAAAAACATATTTTTGCCATGAATAATAGAAATACGAGCCATCAAGTTGTCGAATAACCAACCTTTGAAGATAATGAAAAACCGCATTTTAGTCACGAAGTTTTGAAATATGAACCTTCAACTTAGCTAAAAACTTTAAATGTGCGTCTTTCCTTTTTGGAAAAAAAATAAATAAAAACCGAAATATTTTCCGTTATGAAAAACTATAACCAGAAGTAGAGGAAAAGGTTGCGTGTCTGCATTTCAAAATGTTAATGATTTTAATTACATCATCTTATGATAACATATTTTAAAATAAATCTTATACATTTTTGAAGATTTTAACATAAATTTAATGCATAGTTTTTTTGTACTATGGGGACGGTTCCAGTACTAGTATTTAAGCTATCAAAAAATTCAAAATACCAGCCTTTCTTTTAAAAAGCAAAAAACCAGTCATTGGAATTCATGTAAAGAGCATTTATGTCCTCGATTAATTATCTACGAGACCTCAAACTATGGGAAAACTCAAAATATCAGCCTTTTTTTCGTTGAAATGCAGAAAACCAGCATGAAAAACAGCATTTACATCAAGAATTCATGAAATACGAGCTTTCCATTTATTTAAATATCAGCCTTTCTTTCATTAAAAAGTAGAAAAACCGCCTTTGGAAGTCATGTAAAAGTGCATTTATGTCATGAATTAATGAACTACCAGAATTCAAGTTACGGGAAAACTCAAACAGCAAAAACTCAAAGCATTTGAAAGTTATAAAAAACAGCATTTACATCAAGAATTCAAGAAATAAGAACTTTCCAACTGTTTTAAATATTAAGCCTTTCTTTCATTAAAAGTAGAAAAACAGCCTTTGGACGTATTGAAACCGCATTTTAATTATCAAAATTTATTCTAAATAAAATTAAAACTTATTTAATGCATTAAAACTCTGAAAAGTTTTTTGAAATAGAGTAAACTTTAAATGTGCACTTTTCCTTTTCGAAAAAAGTGATACCCAGCTTCACTATTTCCTGAAAACTAGGAGGTCACCAAGAAAAAGGCAGGATCGCAGGCATTTCAAAAACTGGAAATTACAATTCGATAATGGTTTTAATTAACATTTTATCTCAAAGAAACAAATCTTTGAAATTTGTGCAGATCTTATTACGAATTAAATGAGTAACCTGCAGCTTACGCGAGAAAAAACTAAGATGAAAAAAGTTTAATAAGTTTAAAACAAGTTTAATCGACAATAGTTAAAGCACACAACAATCATTTAAGCTTGCACTAAAAGCATTTAAATACCAGCCTAATCAAAAACATCGTAAAAAAACTAATAACCAGCATGTTTGTAATGAATTCATGAAATACGAGCTTTGAACTAGTCTTAAACTTAAAATTCAAGTATTTCGTTCATTAAAAACTAATATCTTACTGCTAAAAACAAACTTTAAAAACTACTTTGCCATAGAAACACTTTCTATAGCGAGCTTTCAAATAACCAGAACGATTAAAATTTCAGCCTTTTCTTCGGAAAAAAACTAAATAAACCAAGCGAAAGTCATCAAAGGTATCGAAATACCAGCCATTTTTTAAATACAAATAAGATCCAGCATAACACTCAAGAAAACTCTGAAAAACAAGCCTGAAAATTGGCAAAAAGTCGAAGTAACAGTCTTCCCTTCATGAACACTCTAAAAACTAAATATGAATTTACAAAAATCGGCTTTTTTTATCGTGAATTCTTCATACTATGAATCTAAAGTACACAAAAAAAACTTAAAATACTAGCCTTCAAGTACGAAAGTTCTTAAGACAAGCTAGCTCAAAATAATAACAATACTTAAATTTTACCCATTTGTAAAGATTGGATTTCCTTGTCATTTTAACTGATTGATTTTTAAATAAACCAATTTAACCGAAATAGTATTGAAAAAATAAAAATAAAATGATTACTTGAAAAATTGTTGTATGGCCTATGTACGTATTTCTCATCAATTGATGATAGATATATAAAAACTCATCAAGAAAAACCTCAAATGTGCTTTACGTTAATGAAGTTTCATATGAGAAATACGCACCAATCGCTGAAATATTTCATGAAATACCATTTATTAATTTTACATTATATTTTTTTTTTTAATTTATATTTTCTTGCCTAGGTTTTTTTTTTATAATAGAAACTTCGATCTTGTTGTTGTAATAAATATATCATCCTGGCTCTTATGACCGGCATTGGTTAAGTCCTTATGGAATATGCATGATTCAATTAATATAATTTTTGGATCAACAGTATTTTTGAAAATTTTCATTACAAAGTAGAAGTACATAATATTCACTTGCAATTTTGTTCAGAATATTGGAAAAATAAATTCTTTTTTTATTTGTCTTTCTCTTTTTTTAAATAACAACAGCAAATAAAAACAAAAAAGACTATCTGACTGCATTCCACAAAATCAAATACCTCAAAAAAAGAAATAATTATTTGTTGTAGTATATTAACATGTTGTAATTAAAATGTTAAATTAATTATGATTACGGTTTACGTAGATAATCGTTATGGGTATTAGGATTAACAATATCCTGTTAACTGGTTTGTGGCAAATCTACATAACTAACAGGACTTGAGTCCTTATTTAATAAAAAAAAAATTTTTAAATGTAACATTCAACATGCATTGAAAAAATTCTATATATATTACGCTCATCTTAAAATTGTTTATACATGTAAACAAATTTTTGCTATGCTTAAATGTACCAAAAAAAATTATATACACTATTATTGAAATTTTTAAAAAATGAACTTACCGGAGGAATTTAAAGGTAAAATCCGCTTGAATGTTTGATCCCGAATCTTGCACACTATAAAAAATTAGTTATCCATTGCGAGAACACAAAGACTGAGAGAAGACTTGATCGCGTACACAGAGTACGAATGCCGGCTTCCAACTGAACACGAAGCACGTCGGGGAACGAGAGCGGGACGTCGACTCCCCACTTTCTTCTCTTTTTACTATCAACCCTACGCCGAGTAAGGACATCGCTTCGCTGGTGCGGAGTACAGATTACAGAACCCAACAAGCGACTTGTGAAAGAGTGGAGATTGGACGAAAGTAAATCCTCAGTTAATTGTGTCAGGGTGTATTTACTTCTCCTTTTGTTTTCAAATCCTCTCGCGAACTGTAAAACGAAAATATAGTGAAAATCTTAAAAAATTTTGTCAGTTCTTAAATTATTTGAATTAATTATACTTTTTATGTAAGGTCTTGATTGAGATTCCACGACCTTCGGCTCAATACTCCGCTGCTCTAAACATTTGAGCTATCGGGACTTCACCACTAAACATAAATCGATTAATATTTACAATTATTATTATAAATTAGTTTATTTTTGTCATGTTTTTACTGTTCGGCTAGAATAAAGTGGTAGTGTTATTGATAACAACTCAATCATAAGAGTGTAATAAGACGGTAGATCAAGTGGTAAGAGCGGGTTCGAATCCCGCTCGTGCTATTAACTTTTTCATCTCGACAAAGACCTTAGATAAAAATACATTATTTGAAATAGTTAATACGGTCAATTATGACTGCTAAGCATATATGGATTAACATAAGAGCCATGATGATTCTTTCCCAGACGAAATTATTTTCGTGTACAGTACACCCTATTTTGAGGTCATTTATTTTGCATGCTAGATTATTATCCAATGATATTATTACAAAACATTTTTACATTATATTGAAAAAATGCAATATTTCAATCAAATACGAACTCAAATTAACATTCCCACTCCGAAACAATAAAACATAGGCAAAGAGCAATACTCTCTCAGTAATTCGAACTATTTATTGCAGAGGAGTATTACTGACAAATTTGGATTCTTGCATACAAAACGTTAGACATGTAGGGACTCACCCATAGTTGATATATTAAAAACGTCAAGTAAATCATATTACGAAAAGGTAATTTTTGTTCAGAAAAATAGTTGGTAGGGCTATAAGGTTGAAGGGACAAGTAACGCGTAAAAATGATGCCCTTAGTCTGAAATTTGATGCCCCCAATTAGTCAAAGGTTGTTTGTGAAGTGTTACAACTATTGAAAAATGGAAAAAACAAAGATAGAAAATTCGAAAGGTTGTACGTTGAGATGGGGAGTTGGTGTCCGAGTGGATCGATATCACGATAGATAAAGTGGTTAGAGCAGCTGCGTATTGAGCCGAAGGTCGTGGGTTCGATTCCCGCTCGTAACACTAACTTTTTCATTTCAACCAATACCTTAGATAAAGATTAGTTAAAACTATAAAGAAAACAGACCGCGTACGCTGCACTCTATATTATTCGTATTAACAGAAACATTACCAAAAATATATTAGAATCAAAAAATATATAAATATATTAGAAAATAAAATAGAAAATAAAATAATAAAATAAATATTTTAGAAAAATATATTAGAATCAACTGTCAATTTTTCTTTAAAAATCGGTTGTTGTTTGAAGATGAAGGATTCACTGAACAAAAGAAATTCTCGAAAATTAGTATGGTCTAAGCTGGTCTTGGTCTTTCGTACGACTCTCCCTCTCAGACACTCTTTTACTCACTCACTATCACTCTCTCGCTCTCCCTCACTTACTAAACATGGTGTTCCAGGGTTAAATGTCAATACTGCCACGATGGATTCATTAAATATAGTTTAATGTGTCACCAGAACGAGGTTTCTGTCTTGGCTCTTTCCTGGGATATTAACTTTTTTTTTAGTCAAAAATCAGATTTTTTTTACATAAAATCGTAATTCGTCAACTTCAGCCTCATTAAGATACAAATCTCACCTTTATTCTGTAAACTACATCAAATTTTCCACAAGCTTACATTTCCGTTCAAAAATTCCCGCTTCCGAATACACATTAGCTGCTCAAAGAATAACAAATGTCAAAGGCCATGTTTTATTGGAAATTGATACTCGTGTAATGACTTTTCCATAAATCTATTCGGGGATTTCACCAAAGTTGCCTTATTTTATAATCATTCCAAGGACATACTCACTTTTACATTTTTTAGAACTCTTCTTAGTGAACTATCCATTCCAAGGTTGAAAAACGAGATGTCGAACCCAAAGAAAGCAGCAACACAAGACCATTGTACATGTATTTTTAATGAAAACATTTATAAGTTGGTAACAAAAATTAGATATATTTTTACACAAATTTTGATGGAAAGGTCATTGCATCTCTACTTGAAAAGTCATTGTAAGCTCTTAGATATCAAGTCTTTGGTCGTTTCTTATTAAATTGGTCGGTCTATATTTATTCTCTTTCCAGACGCACCATTGATGCTAGTAAGAAGCTAAAAAGCCTGTCAAATCAAAACATCGAAGATATGCAGAACAAAATGATAGGAATCGACCAAAATATGAAGACCGCGTATTTGGCCTGTCATAATTTGACTTTGCGTGTTAAAGCCATGTTTTTTGTGAGAAATCGTTAGTGGTCGAGAAAAAAATTTTGGTGCACTCTGTTGTTTTAGGATTCTTCTAGATGCAGTTTTATCGGAAACTTTGTAAACACTGGGGAAATTCAGTATCAATTAGCTTATCGGCCAAGATGTGTCCATGAGTTCCTACATGGGCCTGAACCCATTTGAGTAAGATTTTAAACCAGTGGTCCTGCTTAGCTCAAGCATATATAAGCTTTATAGAATTGTCTATTACAAAATAATGATAAAGAGATAATTTACGACAATATTTTATCTTATAAGTACGTAACAATTGCAATGTAATTAATATATTATCACAATTTTTTGTTTGCTTTGTTCAACACTGATTATTTTGTCCTTTAATAATCTAGAACTCGAGATGTTATGTAAAACTATCTAGTTTGAAAACGTATTTACAGTAGACAATAAATTAGAAAAACGTCAGGATCGGTAACGACCAAATTTCAGGTCTATCACCCCGCAACACGGATAAATCATACAATTTTTTTGGATTGTGGGAGCATATAAAACGTACGCTGAAACCAGATAATTATTGCAATTATTTATTTACTGTCATTACTGAATTTTCACGGTTCCGTTAAGTGTCAAAAGCGGCCAGAACAACAAAAATAAAAAATTATCTGCTTCAATGCCCTATTAAAAGTTATGGCGTTGACTTTTATTTACTACCAGGGTGATTTAGTGTTTTCCGATCGATTCAGATATGTGATATTTTAAATTTTTCTCGGAATGATTTATTTTATGAGTTTAAAAATACTATTAACTTATTTCCAGTAGAAGTTTATAAAAAACGTTATAAATCAGTTCGTTATGATTAGGTTGATATTTATAATCGCTTTTATGGGAGCCTAATAAAATATTATGTTCACACTCGGCGCGTATTTATATGTACACGCTTGTGTATGTGTATGCTCTCTCTCTCTCTCTCTCTCTCTCTCTCTCTCTCTCTCACTCATTCTCCTTCTCGCTCTTTCATTTTCTCACTCTCTCTCTCTATCTATCTATCTACCTACCTCTCTCATTCTCGTTTATCCTTCTCTTTTTCCCTCGCTCTCTATCTAACAATCCATCTCCCCTCCTTTCTCTCTCCACCACTCACTCACGTTCTATATTCTCTCTCTCCCTCACTCATTCATTCTCTCTCTCTCTCTCTCTCCCTCCCTCTCTCTCTCTCTCTCTCTCTCAATTTCTTTGTCTCTTATATGTATATAACTATCCTTTTCTCATTCTCCCTCACATGAAACCTTAAATTGAAAAAAATTCGTAGACATCATTTCACTAGTTTGGGAACTCGGTCCGGATATACCCCTGATACCCTGAAAAAGCTGACCTCCATCATCATCGTTATCGTTCTGGAAAGAATTTTTCTAATCTCCACTCGGTTGAAAATGTACAATCTGTGGAACATTACTCTCTAAGAAAACTTAAGCTTTTGGCTTGTATTATGTTAAGTTAGTTCTTTGTTATTTTTAGTAGAATTTTTATATATAAATTATATTATTCAGAAAACCTATTACAACCCTTTTGCGGATTAGATTTCCCTCTTTTTGAAACCGTTGTTCGGTTCCTTTACAAGCGGTCAAATCCCGCTTAGCCATAAACAACGGCATTATATTGCCTCGGATTGCCTGCGTCTTGAAAACAAAAAAGGTTGACGACATTTATGAAAACTTCATAAATCCAGTTGAACCAGTTGTTCCCTGCCGCAAGTACAAATAGGTACTAGGTAGTAGGTAGTATTTACTTACCTTATATTACTACCTTTCGATACCTGCACTCCGTGGCCGATATAACCTCCCCACTCAATTTCCAGACTAACAATCGGTCTTTCAAGTACAGATCAAGTTCAAATTTTAGCATACAGTTATTCAGATATCGTGAGATGCGGTCGGGTGTGATGTAGGTTTCAGAAAAAACATTTTCTTTATCATGCCAACGTTTCGATCTTCTATTGAGATCATCTTCAGGGCTCAAAGTGTTTGTCTTCTATGTAATTGTGCCATCCTTGCGCGTCGTGTTGAGAGTGCCAAAAATCGAAACGTTGGCACGATAAAGAAAAATTTTTTTTAAACCCACGTCACACCAGACCGCGTCTCACAACTTCCAAATAATCATCAAGTAACGGTCACTAAACACTACACGTTTCTACACGAGAAGAACGAAGAACATAGGGCACTCTCAACACGACACGCAAGGATGGCACAATTACACAGAAGACAAACACTTTGAGCCCTGAAGATGATCTCAATAAAGATCGAAACGTTGGCACGGTAAAGAAAATGTTTTTCTGAAACCTACATCACACCCGACCGCATCTCACGATATCTGAATAACTATCGATTAACGGTCACTAATCTCTACACATTTTAGCAAACATTTAATCAAAGGTTTTGGTTGAGAAGAAAAAGTTGGTGTCAGAGTGGAGCCTAAGGTCGTGAGTTCGAATCCCGCTCGAGACACTAGCTTTTCATCTCAACCAAAACCTTAGATTAAAAGTTAAATTAATTTAAATAACAATTAATCTTTAAAAATCTGTATTTTTCCATTATTTTAATATATAATGATTTATTTATGAAAAAAATCGTTTACATGTAGTGAAGCGTTGAGGTAAAATTGATAAACTGTAAATGTTATTATATTAATTTATCATAAGTAAATATGAGTATTTAGAGTAATTTTCTAGTTTGTAATATCATTAATGATACATCATTGATCCTTAGTGTGCCTGCGTTTAAATCCGGCATTGGTCAATCGACCGTGGCCGAACGGTGAAAACCCTATTTATCACTGTACAGATATAATGTTTTTTTTTGTTCTTTTATATAAATCAAATAAAGACATTACACTATAATTAGCCTGTCACAATGAAAATAACCTCTCCTTGAAAGAGGTACGAAATTTCCTTCTGAAATATTACACTATCGTATTCTGAAGCTGTAGAGCGTAGAAATCACTCGGCCAGTACAGATGGAATATGGCTGGGGGGGGGTCCGCCGTCTATGTAGGCTGTCAACTAATAAAGATTAGCATAACTACTATGTTGAAACTTTTATCATTGTAGAAATGCAAACTATGGGATTACGCTGAAAATCACATCTCAATTATTTATCAAGACTGCGAGATCAATGTTATGCGCTCTTGCAAAACATCAGCAACATTCATTGTTGAAACTGGTTTTGGCACTTAAAATAACTGGCTAATTTTGCCAACGTTTTCAGTGTTATGTCATTTTTACTGTTCGTCGTAACCTGATCGCTGTTGGGCCAGTAAAATTAGTCCCCAAAAGTCGGTATACGAACAGCCGGAATGGAAATCGTTTTTTAATTTTCATTTGAGTCTAAATCCAAGAAATCCGATTTTACACGATATCATTTTTAGGTGTGCACAACTTTTGATAGGCAGCAAATCACTAAATTTTTGCACTTTGTTCAATTTTTCTATAACTTTTTCTATAACTTCTAAACAACTTATCCTATCGGGTCGTTCGTTGAGCTTTTTACGTTCATGCTATGCTAAATCGACTACTCCACGACAAAAACATTTTTGCTCCACAATAAATTCTTTTTCGCCACGTAATGTATAAAAACATTAATACTTATTAGTTACTTGTGCTTAACAACAATTAATTCTAAGATGCAATAAAATATGTCATGTAGTACCTATGAATGAATACAACATATGTACTAAATTACTTTCATATAGATATTTAGAGTGCTCGGCACATAAGCTGAACAAATTCTAGGTGTCAAATATCATGAGCAGGCAGAACGAGCGATTAAGTGAAAATCCCTTACAAAGGAAATTTAGGATTTAGCGTTTCTATGTACTTATAAATGAATAAATTTGAAAGTTTAGAAACTCAATGAATGTAGAATTAAATTCTCTATAATTCGATTAGCTTTCGTGGTCCGATTGACCAATTAAATTCTTTTCAATTAATTAATCTTTAAGTAAGGTATTATCCACTCGGACACCAACCTCAAACCCACCTTTTGAATTTTCCCTACTTTTTGCCATTTTTCAGTGGATCGAAGTCACGATAGCTCAAGTGGTAGAGCAGCGGCGTATTTAGCCAAGGACGTGCGTTCGAATCCCGCTTGTGACACTGATTTTTCTATCTCAACCAATACCTTACTTAAAGATTAATTAATTGAAAAAAATCTCTATAACTTTTACTACACAGAATGTTTGTTTGGATAAGCTGTTTACATGTGAGAATTTCTTCCAAATAAAAAGTCGTTTTTCGACGGTCCATTTCGCCTATTTTATTGGTATTCATTTGAGGTAAAATTTACTTTACTTACATTCTGATGTTAATATATTTTCTATAGGATACACTGTTTTCGAGTTATTATCAAAAAACTGAAAAAAATGCAAAACTTTCATAGTTTTCTGGTTAACAAAAGTTTTACACATCCCATGAGACCATTCCAAATCTTTTCACCCAAATGGTGACATCAAAGCGATTTCGAGCTTACCCCCGATTGAATCCAGTAAGAATTCTTATTTTGCCTAAATGCATCGTAATACTGCATTGCTTCCGTCTTATTCCATCAGCTTTCAGCGCAAACTTCGACCAGGTCTAATCAGAGGTCTGTGATGCAGAATTTCTCCAGAGATTAAGCCATGTTTTTTTCCCCACCAAATATGATCATCATTGGTCACAATTTGGTCATCAAATTCCATAAGGCGTGATATATACTATTTGTCAGGAGTAACCGCCAGATGCAGGTTTCCCTATGGTTCCTATTCAAATAAGTTAAGTTGAATGGAAAAAAACTCCATAGTTTTAGATCCATGCTTGCACAGATTTGATCAAAAATACTATATACGAAAATTAGATCTTAACAAATGTAGGATTGGGTGCCACATAACCAATTTTTTCAACAGGCGATTTATTAGTTACACATAAAGTCAAACTTAACATGACACAAACTGCCCAGAATGAACCAATTAGTCAACCATTACGAGCACAATGGAAATGAACATAGGTTGATAGCAATGGGTTCTTAAGAAGCAATAAATTTTGAACAACTCTTATAATAGCCAAATAATCAGCCTGAACTAACAAACTGAACTGTAGTTTCGCCTGGACTAGTTGGACTAGTTTCGTCATGATCGTTTCCACTACACCTCACAAAGTTTGGTGTGAATTGTATTAACAGACGCTACATGAAAAATCTGTTGGTTTAGGGTTAATTTTGAGTTGCTTCATCTTTAACTACATCAGGGCAGATAGTAAGAACTGCGCAAATAATCTGGTGAGCGACTTTCTCATTTATGCATATTTTGCTTTGTTATCCAAGCAATTTTCGAGGGGGGGGGTTAGGGGCAATTATCAATAGTTTGTCTTACATTTGATTTTTATACCCATCCTTTGCTAATTTGTCAGCATTCTCATTTTCTACTATTCTGAGATGAACTTTCACCCACAAGAAGGAAACCTTACAAAGGTCGTGGATCATGTGGAATGTTGTTATGTCTTTCACAAGTGGAAGATGAATTTCTTAGGCCATCTGCGGTGATATTGTTGTCGGTGGAGATGTTCACATTTAGGAGGTGCATTGCCTTTAGCCCATTCCAACAAAGCTTTTGACATTGCCAGCTTCCGCCTGATTATGGCAGGAATGTCGGTGAAGTCTATACTTCTGCTCGTAAATAACTCTTCCATGCACCATGTGTGTGAACGTGCGTGCGCGTGGGTTACAAATAGTCTTATCAAAATGGATGTTTTTCTAACTTCCGGTTTGAGAATCATTGGAAGGAAAACCACGGTTCAACATTATTAAAGAAAACAGGAAACCAAATATATTCCCAGGTCTAATCGGGTCTTTAACGCCTTTGGCTCGGATATAATGGGTAGGAAGAAATGAGGGATTCCATACTCCAATCAACCTCGACAATTAATTAGGCAGATACCACCAGGTGGAGATTCTGTGAAAAACTCCACCTCAAATTCTCACGGGCGTTTCTCCACTTTGTTTGCGCAACGGAAAATGAAAGTGGACGTCACGATTTCCCACATCTGATAGGAAGGCGCAACGAGAAATTTTCTGTGCACCTACTAGGGCATCCCAGGTGTGATTTTTCTTGAAGCACAAACACACCGTTAAAAAAGAGCCTTAGGCAAAAAGTGAGCTTTTCCGGCCACTATTTTCTTTTGGGAGAAAACCTTGGAAACGGCCAGGCGTGATGTAAATACCCATTGTTACACAGGTGCAAATTGTCATTGGACTTTTTCGGAAGTTATTTAGAAATTAGTCATGTTATTTTTATTAGTAGAGAAATGATTAATAAATTACATTTTGACAAAATCAACGCGTCTAATATTTTCAAGATTGCCTCGTTTCTCCTTTTAAAGTTTTTGCATTAACACTTACACACTAAATGCAACTAAAATACACTCACGCAATCAAACTCGAACTCACTATTCTCTCCCTGCCTCCGACCATCCCTCCATCACTCCCTCCTTCTCTCTCAACCATTCTATCTTTCTCTCCATCTCTTTCCACTCACACTCTGCTACCCACACTAAATACGACCAAAATATATTCACGCAAGCAAGCTCGAACTCAATTTTTTTTTCTCTCACTCTCTCTCCGCTATGTAAGAAAGGACACAAATGTCCTAAAAATGTGCATAGTACAAATAAAAAGAAGTCTGTCCCTCTCACTGTCTGTCTGTCTGTCTGTCTGTCTGTCTGCCTCTCTCTCGCTCTCTCTCCCTCTCTCCCTCTCTCTCTCTCTCTCTCTCTCTCTCTCTCTCTCTCTCTCTCGCTCTCTCTCTCCCTCTCTCCCTCTCTCCCTCCCTGTACCTCTGTCTCTTTCTCTCTTTCTTTCTCCCTCTATCTCTGTCTCTTTCTCTCGTTGTTAGCATAACTTTTTTTACATTTTACTCCTAATGGATATTGTATTAAACGATAAATTATATGTAGTTACATTACATTAGATCATCCACGCTGTTTTGGTATGTCATTTCGCCATCTTCATTTTCGTCCTACACAAACACACACACACACACATGTTATAACAGGTTATCGAACAGAATACCATAGTCAACGATTATTCAGAAATCGTGAGATGCGGTCGGTGTGATGTTGGTTTCAGAAAGACATTTTCTTTATCGTGCCAACGTTTCAATCTTTAGTGAGATCATCTTCAGGGCCTGGACCAACGTTTTTTCCCTTCGCCGGCTCTTTTCACCTCAAAGAAGCCGATGCCTTAAACAAAAATGTCTTTTCTATACCGACTTCCTCCCCTACCCCTTCAAAATCCAACGTGTAAACATAAAACAGCAATATCTCACTGGCACTCTCAACACGACACGCAAGAATGGCAGAATTACACAGAAAACAAACACTTTGAGTGAGTAGAAATACTTTGATTGAATATTTAAAAAAATATATTTTCCATTGTATAAATTCACTTTTTTCCTCATCCTACATGTATTTGTTAAATTTAAGCAATGTTTGTAAATCCCAGGCCCTGAAGATGATCTCAATAAAGATCGAAAAGTTGGCACGATAAAGAAAATGTTTTTCTGAAACCTACATCACACCAGACCGCATCTCACGATTTCTGAATAATCATCGACTAACGGTCACTAATCCTCACACATCATATTCAACATAGAAGTATGAGAATTATAATTCATACATTGTACTTTTTTTTGTAATATTACAAATGTACGCAGTTGACTGAAAATGATTAATGTCTACTCTTTCGGAACGAATGTTGCAGAAATTCCGTTTTATTATTTGGTCAAGGCTCTGTTTTGTTGCGTTTCGTTCACAATCGAAGTATTGAATTATTTGAAAGAAATAATCTCATTGTGGCTGGAACCTGATATAGACTGATGACGACAATGTATTCAATTGATATTTACTGAGTCGTTGTCCTGCCTTGTTGAGTATATATTATATTTTTTTAAAAAGAACTGTTTTCAATAACAAAGTATGCCTATGGGCGCGGTTAACTGGCACTCCTATCCTCAAATGCGGTTTTGCAGACCTGGAACCCACGTGCCCTTGCCTAAAGGTATTTCATTAATTCATTTAAAAAAAAGGATCATCTGTATGTTGCGAACTTATTCTTTTTAGATTAGTAACGCATCATAATTGCATCTTTATAGGAATTATGTTTCATCTTATATAGTTTTAAAGTTTATAATAAACTTTTTTTAAATATATGATAGGTGTTAAATGTTTCCGCGCAGCCCTGACCGGTCCGGTCCTGCCCACAATTTTTACAGGAGATTGGGTTACCGTAGCGTACATCCCACGTTCTTAAAAGACGGACAACATTTTTTCTGCTATGTGGGCGTAAATTACAATTAAATTAATAAATGTGGAGGAGGAACGACTTGAAGGGAAAAAAACCTCTTCGTTACAGTTAAGGATTTCTAACAAAATAACACACCTGTTGCTTTATAATCATTCCCCAAAATATCCCCTTTTGACAATTTGAGTGGAGGAAATGTCTCAGGAGTGCGACGAAAGGAAGTGATACTCCTCCAGCTCCAGGCAAACATATAGGCATTTCGATCTGCCTGATTGCTGTAATTTTTTTGGATCGATTCTCTACAAAGAACAACTGATAGCTGGCAAA
Organism: Cimex lectularius; assembly: GCF_000648675.2. Classification (NCBI taxonomy): domain Eukaryota; kingdom Metazoa; phylum Arthropoda; class Insecta; order Hemiptera; family Cimicidae; genus Cimex; species Cimex lectularius. The sequence continues at coordinate 180,088 of NW_019392843.1, forward strand.
GGGCAAAGTTATAATTTTGAATGGTGTAATTGCTGATTTCCGCCGGCATCGATTAGTAGACACACTTAGTACTTATTTCTATATGTGCTTACGCTGTAATAGAAACTATTACATAATGTAAAATAGTATTTATTAGAAAAAATACAATTTCATTCCTTTTAGGCTATATCAAGTCCAGAAATGCTTAAATAAATGGCTTAATAATATTAAAGTAAATTTAATTCTCTACACTTTTACTCGTCGGTTTTTAAAGATAATAAATATTTTCTGAAATATTTACAAAATATGTAGGAAAAAACCGATTTTGAACCAGTATATCAGGCATAATCACCCGTTGGTATCTCATACGAGGGATCAAATCGCTTTACGATACATTTTTCATACCTTAATTATTCGGAAATCGTGAGATGCGGTCTGGTGTGATGTAGGTTTCAGAAAAACATTTTTTTTTATCGTGGCAACGTTTCGATCTTTATTGAGATCATCTTCAGGGCCTGGGATTTACAAACATTGTTTACATTTCACAAATACACGCACGATGTGGAAAAAAGTGAATTTATAAAATGCAAAAATTTTTTTTATATTCAATCAAAGTATTTCCACTCACTCAAAGTGTTTGTGAGTAGAAATACTTTGATTGAATATAAAAAATATTTTTGTATTGTATAAATTCACTTTTATTTTAATATTTAATTATTCGGAAATCGTGAGATGCGGTCTGGTGTAATGTAGGTTTCAGAAAAACATTTTCTTTTCCGTGCCAACGTTTCGATCTTTATTGAGATCATCTTCAGAGCCTGGGATTTACAAACATTGTTTACATTTAACAAATACACGCACGATGTGGAAAAAAGTGAATTTATACAATACAAAAATATTTTTTATATTCAATCAAAGTATTTCTACTCATTCAAAATGTTTGTGAGAAATACTTTGGTTGAATATAAAAAATATTTTTGTATTGTATAAATTCACTTTTTTCCACATCCTACATGTATTTGTTAAATTTAAACAATGTTTGTAAATCCCAGGCCCTGAAGATGATCTCAATAAAGATCGAAACGTTGGCACGACAAAGAAAATATTTTTCTGAAACCTACGTCACACCAGACCGCATCTCACAATTTCCGAATAATCATCGACTAACGGTCACTAAACACCACACATTTTTCATACCATTAATTAATACCATAAAAAACCATGGGCTCTGCTTAGAACCCAGAACCGCAGCGTGGCAAATACGAATATGACGCCCTAACCACTCGGCCACCGCAATATTTATGCTATTTATTTAAATGTTGAACACAGTGTTGTTCTTTTGTACTTTTTTATTATTATTTAAAGAGTATATACCGCGCCACCAACCATTCTTATGATCATAGTTGTAAATAAGTTAGTCATAATAATATAATGACTTATATTGTTTCTTCTTTATGTACAATCATCATTTACAGAACGAAATACTGCCAGTCATTCTAAAAATTAATAATCTAATATCTAATTAGCAGCATTAATAATGTAATATTTGCATGCATTGATGCAGCTAATTATCAGAAACGGCCAGCGGATGGTCACATAAAAGCTCTAATGAGCAGAATAAAATTAATTATAAATAAAATTTGACGAAAGATGAGTTGTTGTACATGACAATTATTTTGATTCATGACTATGAGCGGTGAAGATTTGGTCACATAGCCCAATACGGATGAAAATTGCTAGTTATCCAACACCTTTCTGTCACACTGAACAGCTTTCCCAGAATATTTAAAAGAGTCGGAGCAAAATGTTTTTTTCATGGCGGATCAACGAGTGGAAAAAGGGGAAAATGCGTAATACGGCATTAAACGGGAAAACTTCCCGTGCCCTTTACCCAAATTCTCTTATATCACAGTGTCCGCCTTGAACTGGATAAAGTGATTGGCCAATTGAAAGGAAGCGATAGTCTTATACATACTTTTAATTAGCGTTTTATTTCAAAATAATAAATTACTTAAAGTACAAATCATAATGAAATACGTTTAATCATTACAACTGGTCGTATAACTGCGAGCTGTACTAAAAGTCCAATCGACTTCTTTTCACTAATCTAGTAATTTACAATGGAAAAATGGATATGTAATATAGTTAAATCAAAGGAAAACAAACTGGAAATAATTGTAGTACAAGGCATTACCTAATATCCTATGAGAGAAATCGTTTCTGGATGAACGAAGGACGACCCGCATAACAGCCCCGGTGTTAAAAACGTATCGTTGTTATTTCAAAATATCGACCGCCTTTTTTGTTTTTCATTTATAAACACTCATATATTCATTTATAAAACAACTTCACAGAGTTACAAATTTCTTTACTTCATATCTCGAGCAGAAGTACGTGACTGGAGTGTTTCTAGATGTTTGTCAAGCCTTCGACAAAGTATGGCATAAGGGATTATTAGACAAATAAAATTATTTTTATTCTAGACCTACTATCCGATTAATCATACCTTAAGGAGGGATTTTTCATAGTAAACCAGGGGTCGCAGACTTCTGAGATGAAAGAAGTGCTTGCAGGTGTGCCACAAGGGTCAATACTCGTTCCGCAGTTGTATACAATTTTTTCTTCTGACGTGTCCACAAACGCCACAAACGCAGATGTCACCGCCATATTAACAAGTCATCCCTCTTCCACACAATCTACACAATACTTATAAAATGAACCTTTTCTTCAATTCGACTAAGTTAACTATTTAGAACCTACGTTTGATAGAAGTCTAACTTAGAATCCATACATAAGATTAAAAATATGAAAAAACAGAAAATCAATGAACGATTTAAAATGTTAATTGTCAAACGTTTACAGCTGGGCACACTCGCGGTTTGATGTTACACATGAAAGAAAATGTGTTCATTGATTTGCAGACCAACACCTCCTGTCAACTAATTTATGTATACACCCTTATTTTTGAGCCGGCAAAATACATTGGCATCGCCAGCCTTTTTTCTTTGTTTTTTCTTGATTTGTCTTTCTCGCGTTTTAGTTTTACTAATTTTTTTTCCTGTTCCTCCAGCCAAGTTATGATCACACCAAATAGAACGGTAACCAACTCTCTTTTCTGTAGCCTCTCTGAACCTCAGGCCTCGTCAAAATAACAATTGAGTCAAATGAACACAAATAAATCAACAAAAAAAAAGAAATAAGATAAAATATTATAGCCTGATAACATTCACACAACCCTTGAGTATTCGATATTCCACGGGGTAATTAAGGATAAGCCCACCCATTCGCGCTAATAAATTACATCCACACACCAGATTTCGTTCACACTACTCCAGAGTACTCGATATTCCTCGAAGTTATTTATTTATGTATTTTTTTGCAAATATGTGTCTTGATAATTTAAATAGTAGTCCAAAGAGTGTTTATTCCAGTCTTTTTGTTCGTATGTGTCGGTTCCAGATAGATGTGAGTCGAGATAGAGCTAGCCAAAAGTCGCATGTTTAGTCAGTTTTAGAGGTATAGATATTATTGTGGAATATTTTATGAGGGGTTTTGTTTCGGACGGTAAAAGTAACATAGTGCTCTTGCTTTCATTTTCCTCAATACGCCAGAGTTAACTCATTCAGCTATTCGCAACACATGTGCCTGAAGCTCCTCCGAATTGCGGAATCAGGATCAAAGCATAGCTGTTTTGTCAAAGGTAGAGTGAAGGGAATAGTTGGAATATCTGCGGTGTAGATGAGGTATAAGATTGGTCCGAGCTTTCCCGCTCCAAAGGGTCAATTATTCGTAGTAGATGCTTGACGTACTCGGAAGAATCGTTCCGTTAGGCACAAGGTATTTGGAAGGACATGTTTTAGTTTATACAGAAGATCCTTATACACGATCAAACGTTTGTGAACCAAACGCCTACATATAATATAATATATAATATTTTTTATGGTTAAAGTGTGAAGATGTTTCACAACGCGAAGCACTGCTGGGTTGTCGAATGTTGAGGAGGAAAGCCTGATCTGGAATTAGTTGAGGGACTTTAGTGAAGGGATCAATCTTTTGAGGAGGACCTTCTCAATTGTTAACTTGGGCATTGAAATAAAAACAAAACCTGTTTTTCATTGTTCAGTTGTATTGTCTTTTTTTAAAGTGTACGGTAACTTTCGATGTTTTGAATAAACAAGGCAGGTCATTTATGCCATTGTCAGAGGCCTAGATGAACAAACTTCTTAAGCTACCGCCTGCCCACATAGGTTCTGTTTATCTCCTTTCTTCTTTTTATATAGTTCAAGAGAAAAATCAAATATAAAGTTATTTGGAGGACCGCGGTGGCCTAGTCCATTGGTGGTCCGACTCGTGTTTGCCACGCTAATGGCCCTTACTTCGAATCCCGGCATAGTGCATGGATTTTTAACTATGAATAATATGGAGAAAGTGTTGTGAAGTTGTTTGACTCTTCGTCCGCGACACCCATGACCTTAAGTCCTCCTGTACAGGAATTACTTTAATTTTTATGAAGTTATTAGGGTAGTAGGTAGTTTGTACTCTGGTCATCCTGGACTCTGGAAATCTTATTTTTGGTTGTGGCTAAAATATGGCGTTTAGGTTTACTTAAAACAGCTAATTTGGTCTCTGTGAAATCACGCCTAATTAAGGTGGTTTTCGAAATTCCGGCTAGAGGAAATTTCAATCTTAGAAGTAGAGAGTGTGGGAGGTCGAATCTTGCTTGCAAACGATGTGGTTGTGTCCTACCCTCGCAGACGAAAAGAAAATTAGGCTACATTCGGCGGTGTAAGTGGGCCGACAGTTTCTAATACGGGTATTAATAGCTTAGAAATCTATGAATGAATGAATCTATATTAGCTATAATAGCTCTATATATCTATAAAAGAAATCCATATTAACACCGAAAACCGATACAAAACCGTCTTTATTGGTGTAATACAATACTTCATACGTATTCGTCTCGCTAATATTAGAAAGTTCGGTAAAAAAAAAACTGGTACCTTGAGCTAAAGTTGCTGGCCCAATAACTCTTCCCATCCTGCAGAAACATTTACGATCAATAATTTGTTGAAGTCGTGAAGAGCGGTCAAGAATGAGGTAGTTTACAAAAACACCTTTTTCATTTTTTTAACCAACGTTTCGGCCTTTATTCGGGGTCTTCTTCAGGGCATAAAGTGATTCTTGTGGTGTCACATTGTTCAGTTAGTGTACGAGTCACGATAGCTCAAGTGGTAGAGCAGCGGCGTATTTAGCCGAAGGTCATGGGTTCGAATCCCGCCTGTGACACTAACTTTTTTATCTCAACCAATACCATAAATAGAGATTAATTAATTGATAGATATTATTTGGTCAAGCGGACCCCGAAAACTAGTGAATTTTGAATAATAATAATGCATATCTTTTTGGTATTTTATGGACGTAATACTTTAAAATTCTTCAAAATTCACCATGCATTTTTTTGTTGACTGTCCTGAAAGTTAATTTTAACACAAAACAAATAAGTAAAAACCAAATCAATCAAAAAAGATCAGCTGAGCTCCTTGCCATTGTTGGCTAGGCGCTTATGATAGTTAATTAAAATTAATTGTTTATTTAATTACACCAGTGTGCCTAATTCAAATCCAATTCACATGTAACGTCAACCATCTAGAGCGTGGATTTTGTTAATAATTCCGTGGTTAAACGTTCGTTTAAAATCAAATCAATTAAAAAAAATTAGCTAAGCTCCTTGCTATTGTTGGCTAGATGATAATAGTGGTTAATTAAAATTAATTGTTTAATTAATTACAACAGTGTGCCTAGTTCAAATCCAATCCACATGTAACGTCAACTGTCTAAGGCGAGGATGTCGTTAATAATTGCGATGTAAACGTTGGTTTACATCATTATGCTGACTCAAGCCGGAATTCGCAAGACAGCATTGTAAAATTAGAATTGTTAACGTAGAATTAACACTTATAATAACGACTTATGCTATGATAAAATATTTCCCGCGACGCCTATAAAAATCTCTATTATTTTGTACAAATATAATGCGCATTAATTATATTTTAATTTCTTTTTTGCCAAATCGTGTTTGAAAATCGTATTTCAAGTCTTGGTAATCCAATCTTGGACAAATATAATATAGTGAGGACTTACAGCAGACAACGAGCTCTCCTTATAAGGAGGGAAAAGAAACATCGAAGCATTTAAATTGTGCCCACATGTGCAATATTACTATCGGGTTCGTGCTTCAGAGTGACCACTGCAATCGGACTTTTATAAATCATCGCAGATAAACTTGAAAATTAAACGTTGCTGACTATTAGGTTTGTTTTAAATTGGTTAAACGTAAATTTTAATTTTTATAAAAACTTGAAGATATTTATTATTATGAATTAATGTATAATTGTATAACAATGCACTTTTTCTTTTATAAATTGCATAATACTCCTGTACAAAGGTCCTCACTGCATAACGTTTCTTCCATCTGAAGTATTAGGTAAAGCCCTTGTTATTACAACTAAACTTCTTAATATAATAAGATATAATGATGAAATATATGATATAAGAATTGGAAAAATAAAATTTTTCACATAATCGGTAGTAAAGAAATTGACAAAGAGGATTTCGTTTGCGCACCGGTAATGAAAAAAATACATTGTCAAGCTGTCATGCCGGCACCCCCATGAAACGATCCTACATAATTTCCCTTCTAGTAAATCTACTTTTCCTCATATTCTGCTCATCTTCACTTCCAGTTTTATCATTAATCATTTTATGGAAACGTATAATTATACGGCGCAAAAAAACTATTAATAACTTGTGATGTCATGAAGAAAAAGGATTTCCCTCTCGGCCAACTGTAGATGGATTTTTGATGATAGATGCATCCAAATTGGTCTCTAGAAATGGTTATTTTTTTGTAAAAACGTACATAAGTTTGATCTCATTCCTCCTACGGTTACATTATTAACGAGCCTATAAAAAAAAATAATTAAAAAATTACATCTTTCCGATTCATTTTACTGATAAAATTACAGGGAAAACATATGTAGAAAGTATTTTGTAAATACGTTTCACTTCGTCGATAATCCTCCAGTAAAACCATCTATTTTTTATGTCAAAAACGTAAAACAATTGAAAAGCTACTTTCTTGGCGAAAAATTCAAAATTTAAAATTATGATTATTTTGGTAAAGCTTATGTAAAACAAAATTGTTTGAGACAAGTCCATGTCAATCCATGTGGTCTACTTTTTTAAGTTGTAAACCACATAAAATTATTTCACACAAAAAACGTAACCTGGCTTTTTATTTCAATTAAGAAAATATTTAAGGCCCTTTATTATTTAATTTACCAATAATCAGCGTAAAACACGTTCCTTCGAAAAAATGTTAAAAATATAATTATTGGTTAAAAACACAAATAAAACTTATAGGCTATATTTAGAAGAAAACACCTTTTGAACTTTTTGTCGAAAATTAATAAAACCTACAATGCATGACTAACAGCTAATAACATAAGTACATTTTTTATAATCCTCGTAGTGTATAAAACCTCTTTTTTTATCAAAAACCCAAAGTAAAACTTATTTTTTGTCGAAAAAAATTTAATCTACTTTTTAGATAAATAAAAATTTAATTGACATGCTTATTTTTTGAAAAGCACAATTAAACCTTTTTTTGTCAAAAACCGCAAGGAAAACTTTTTTTTTCAATACTTTGATTCGTTTAAAAAAACTGTTTTATAAAAGTCATTTAAAACCTGATTTTTGACGAAAACCCAACATACATAAAACTTACTTTTGGGTTTGTTGAACAAAAACTTTTAAACAAAGTTACGCTTCTTGAGTCCAACATTTTTGTCAAAACAACATTCAAACATGTTTTACAAAAGCCATTTAAGCCTGCTTTGTTGTCGCGGTGGCCAAGTAAAACATACTTTTTTTTGAAGAAACACAATCTACTTTTCGATAAAAGCTAGGGTGCAAACTAGCTTACAAATACCATCCAAAGCCGGTATTGAGGATAAATAACCAAAGAAAAACTTAGGTTTTTCGAAGAAACAATTAATCTACATGGTTGACCAAAAAAACTGTAAAAATCACTTTTTTATATACATAAATAACCACATAAGACCGCCTATTCATGAAAGAGGAAGACATAAAATATCCTTTAGATCAAAGATAATCATGATTGTTAAGATTGATTCTAGAAAATTCATAATCCTTATAAGATGTTTACGTAACTATTCATTTAGTTTGTGCGCAAAAAGCAAACCCAGTTTTTTGGTTTTTTTTAACAATGTATAATAAGTAACCTTTTGTCAAAACTTGGCCAATTGTAGTACTTGCAATTTTTTTATTTTTCCAGCCGAATTTGCCGTTTCCGCCAACGGGGCCAATTGGCGGTTTAATTTCCGTCAAAATTAAAGTAGGCCACATGGTTCAACCGTGGACCTATTAACAATTGCCCGCTCCAGTGACCTCCGTGAAAGCTAATGTTAGCTAAAGATACAACTTTTCTTAAAAACATTGCGTGACCCCCCGTTGAAATAATTAACTATCGGCCACTCAAGTTTCTTTGCATCGGTATACAGCCTATTGATTGAAACTTCCCAGTTCAAAAATGGTGAACTCTTGAAAAAAACCTTTTCCATTTACCATTCCGCCTACTGTGCACGTTATGTACCGTTTTTTGGCGCTTGCTGACAATCCATGAAGGAAAAACTTTCAATCTAATGGTAAAAATCGACTATATCAAAAAAATGTTGCTCCATTTGAAATAACTTCACTAGTTTTGGTAGTCCGCTTGACCAATTAATATATTTCAATTAATTAAGGTTTTTAATTGAGATAAAAAAGTCAGTGTCACGAGCGGGATTCGAACCCACGGTCTTCGGCTACGCTGCTGCTCTACCACTTGAGCTATCGTGACCTCGACCCACTCGGACACTAACTTCCCATCTCAACCCCACCTTTCAAATTTTCCCTCCTTTTTGCAATTTTTCAAATGTCGTGTAATCTATTTGATTCTCGGCGACAAATGAAAGGGCCACGGAGAACATTAGTGAAAGTATACTTCATTTTTAATTATTAAATTCACTAGTTTTTGTGGTCCGCTTGACCAATTAATATATTTCAATTAATTAAGGTTTTTAGTTGAGATAAAAAAGTCAGTGTCACGAGCTGGATTCGAACCCACGATCGTCGGCTAGATACGACGCTGCTCTACCACTTGAGCTATCGTGACCTCGATCCATTCGTGACACTGACTTTTCTATCTCAACTAAAAACCTTAATTAATTGAAATTTGAAATAACATAGATCACATAATCAAAATGTTTATAATTTGTTATGTATTTGTTTTATTGTAATTAAACCTGCTTCATACTAGTTTTTTAATAAAGAGTTTAAAAAATCCTTTATGTTAAATATAATCATCACCCTTAATTGATCGGTTTGTAAATTACACAAAGCATGAATTTTTTTATATCTAAATAAGTTCATATTGATCAATAACTAAATAGTGATTATAGTATCACTTATATCATCAGTACCTAGTTTCTTCTGTATCATATTTGTACATTTATAACAGTTTCCGCTGAGTCTTGTAAGTCGGCGGAAACTGATATAAATGTGCAAATATTGTACTGAAGAAACTAGGTCCTGATGATATAAATGGTACTATAATCACTATTTAGTTATTGATCAATATGAACTTACTTACATATAAAAAATTCATGCTTTGTGTAATTTACAAACCGTTCAACCATGGGTGATGATTATAAAGATACATTTTTTTAACATAAAAGAACGGAAATTATGACAAAAAATTAAGATATGGGTAAAAATACACACTAAAACAACAGTTTAACTTGCAGTTTAACCGCAACAATAAAATTTTTAATATGAAGACCAAATTGCGACATGAAATTATTTTTTCCCACCGCTAGATCGTTGTTTAGTCACAGCATGATGACATAAATTCCGATTGTCTATTCCGATTGAGAGGGTTGACATAGACGACGGTATCATGCACGGTAAATGCAAGAGAACCGCGTTGTTCTCACGTTAACACCGCCTTGAGATGGAAAAGAGAGAAAAATGGTTTCTGACGAGAAAATTGGTAAGCCATTAAATGGTACAGATCCGCCCTCGGAAGATTTCTCCTTTAATCTGTAACAAACAAAATTGGGGCTCCGAATATACCACAGGTGAAATTAACGACCGTAAAAGTCTTTCATGTAGAACGTGAGCCAACTTCCCTTTTTTTCATCTGATTATGAAGATAACATACATAACGTGAATATTTCAAAGCTTCAATCAGTTTCGATGCTGTTCCTCTTTTTCTCTTCATAAACAAATTAATAAAAAATAGTTGTTTTTTTTAACTGTGTTACTCGAATTGTTTGGTAATACGAACTCCGAAGTTGAATGAAAGCTTGGAAGGAAAAGTGAGACATTGAATTCCAAGCCTTATTTTGGAAACTACATCCGTGGGAATATAAAATGTCACTAAAGGCATTCACATCAACCCTTCATCGTTACACTTGACAAACGAGTTTTTGAAATATTGGAAGGCGCATATGCATTCTTTATATTATAACAAGTTTTGAAAAATTAATTCCTAAAAATTCGAAAATAAAATACACTGTTCATAAAAAAAGCGACCACTTGGTTTTTGCACGAAAAACCAACTTGGCCAATTTTGGAAATGCATATTTTCTCAGCCTTTTAAGTCACAAACCTGCGCTGAAAAGGAAAAATTGGATACCATTTTGGAAAAAGTCCTCGGAATAAATGTTGTAGAGCGTAAAATTTTCTAAATTCAAAAAGTGAACTGGAAAGCGACAATTCTTACTTTTCCTTACTAATACTACCTATACCTTTTAGGATCGGAATGTTTTTGCTGTCGATAACCACTTTTTTCCCACTTCACGGAAATTCAACTTTTCCTTCTCATTTCACAGGTGGTGTGGCAGTTTGGTTTCGAATAATGTATTGAAACACTAGGTTTATGTATGATAAAATCAGGAGTGTGAGTGATCGATTTTTTTGCCATGAGCACGTAATAAACTACGTTTTTGCACAAAAATCGAAAATAACTCGAAAATGGTTGAGAAATCTGGTAAAATGGAAGGTGACGAATGGAAAGCTTATTAAAATTTCTTATCGATTGCTAAAGGGAAGAGACTCGATATTTCTGGCTCCACAGCTCAATTTGAAGTTTTCATAAAAAGTCCCGAATTTGGGAATTTACTGATGAATGAATGAAGCTGACTGAAGCTAGCGAAACATTTAAAAAGCCATCCTGTTCAGTGTAAAATTGTCTAAAAATAGGCTTTTATTTTATTTTTATACTAGTTATGGGTTTTATTTCAAATGAAGTGCACCCTTTTCTACGTCGATTTCATCCTTTTGTAAATCAATTGTAATTAAATCAAATATGTAATGTTACTTAGGTTATTTTTTTATTGGTTTTGTTGAATCAAACACGACGATTTTACTGGCTCCACAGCTCAATTTGAATTTTTCGTAAAAAGTGCACAAATTAACATGTTCCCGAATTTTTGAATTTACTGTTGAATTACTGAATCTAAGAAAACATAAAGTGCCATCTTGTTCAGCGTAAAATGTTCTAAAAAATGAGGCCTAGCACAAATCTGTTTTAATCTATCGTACATCGGCTGAAAAAATACGCATTTCCAAAGTTGGCCATTTTTCGTGCAAAATCCAGGTGGTCGTTTGTTCTTTCTGTTTCTAAGGAGAATGTATTTCATTCAAAATATAGAATTTGTACGATTTAGGGCACGAAATATTTTTAAAATTCTTAGTAGAAGTGTATTTTGCGATTTAAGACAGTTCTTTTTTATATTTTACAAACTGATTCAATTCGGAAGAATTTAGATAGAAAACAATTTCGTCGTGTTTTTTGATGAAAAACTCATTCAAAATTTCAGTTATTTGTAAAGAAATTTGATCAAATATATGTGCACCACTTTGTTCCACTACCTAAATTCTATGTAATTTGTTAATTCAGACCTAGAATTCCTCAGGCTTTTGAGTAATAAACTCAATATGGTTTCAGCAGCCCTCAAGTGAAATAGTAAATTTTTCATTCCTAGAGTTTTCAGAGCCTGGAATAAGTGAAAATCTGGGCAAATTCAAGCGAATGGGATAGCACATCGCGAGTCAAGTTCCAACTATTTCTGTTGTGTGCAAAGGCACCCACTATAAAAGATGAAGCCTTAATTTTCTTCACAGAAACTAATTAGAACCATAATTAGGACTCTTGATCAAAGTCTCAAATGGAGAAAACACATAGGCAATATTCTGCATAAGGCTCTACTAAACTACTACTTGAGGAACTCCTTTGGTCCTAGGTTGGCGTATTGCGTATACACAACGGTCAGGCCCCTGGTGCATATGGAGCCAACAGAATGACACATAATATGGTGGCAAAAACAAGCAACAAAGTCTACAAGACTTGCGTAAATAAACATAACAAGGGCAAATATGTTAGAGCTGCACACGACCTTCCACCCTTTCTTACATATTTATGTACAACAGGTGGCTTTTGAGAGTGCCAACAGACTCTTGAGATCAAGGAAATAAAGTCAGATCTAAGGAGATGCCATCACAAATTCTGAATTAAATGAGATGGCTATAATGGTACGTGACAAATTAAAAGGGCAACTCAATTTTGACAAACTTAAGTGGTCATAATAACCAAGATTTTTGAAGAAAGGTAACCCCAAGATCCAGGAGCTCTAATATAGTATAACAGTTTGGTTGAAAAGTTGGCGTAGGGTTAAAAGGGCCGAACGAAAAGGGCGCTAGCAAAACCCGATGCATTAATCTCAACAATTTTTTAAGGTTCGTTTAATTCCACTGGACAGGAGTTGATAATGAAAAATATGAAAGATGCACAGATCTCATACTCTTGGACAGTCAACCATCCTGCCTGCATAAAGGCACTAAATGCTACCTTCAGCTCCAAGCTAGTCTGGAATGCACAAATTGTTTAATGGATCTAGGAAAACACAACAAGGTTATTTTAAAGTGGGTTCGAGGACATGAAGGTCTAAAATGAAGTGAACAGGATGAACACGAGCCACAAACGGAGCTAGCGCATGAGATCAAAACCACAGCTAGCTTTATCGGAGTGCATTTGAGTAGGAAATGGAAACAACTCAAACACCAGGTATGAAGTTTAGAGACTTTTAAAACTCTTAAAAACGAAGGCGAAGGAACTCCTCCCTCAGAAGACAAGATTTAAGAAAAATTTTAGACCTCTTTACCATGAGCCACTACCTTTTTAACTATCACCTAAATAAGATGGGAAAAGCAGAGACAGTAGTTGACATACCACGAAAGAAAAAATAATATGCTTTCAAGCTATTGTTTAAACGAGCACTCTCAACACGACAGACAAGAATGACACATCTACACGGAAAACAAACACTTTGAGCCCTGAAGATGATCTCAATAAAAATCGAAACGTTGGCACGATAAAGAAAATTTTTTTTTAAACCTACGTCACACCAGACCGCATCTCACTACTTCCAAATAATCATCAAGTAACGGTCACTAAACACTACACGTTTCTACACGAGAAGAAGGAAGAACATAAGGCACTATCAACACGACAGACCAGAATGACACATCTACACGGAAAACAAACACTTTGAGACCTGAAGATGATCTCAATAAAAATCGAAACGTTGGCACGATAAAGAAAATTTTTTTTTAAAACCTACGTCACACCAGGCCGCATCTCACTACTTCCAAATAATCATTAAGTAACGGTCACTAAACACTACACGTTTCTACACGAGAAGAACGAAGAACATAGGGCACTATCAACACGACAGACCAGAATGACACATCTACACGGAAAACAAACACTTTGAGCCCGGAAGATGATCTCAATAAAGATCGAAACGTTGGCACGATAAAGAAAATGTTTTTCTAAAACCTACGTCACACCAATCAGCATCTCACGACCTCCAAATAATCCATCGTATAAACGTTCAATTTGGATAAAATTCAAAGGAGCTATGTATTAAGTGGAACATCGGACATTGGTGAAATAAAAATTGCCTCCGACGAATCTACTTATCTTTTTATCTCTTTAATCTCATTTAATACGATCTTCCATTTTACTTCTCACCCTATAAAAACGAATCGATTGATATACAATATATTAAATAAACTTGAAATACTTGCATGACAAAGAGAAGGGGCGTCGGGAGCCGCAACGGTTCATCACTGTAAGGTAAAGGTCCCGGGTTCGAATCCGACATACTTACAAATGGGCTTTTTTCTCAATAACACCGGCACCCCGAGGGTTGATATAGCCTCTTTTGTTGCGGCCCAGAAAAAGAGAGAGAGAGAGAGAGAGAGACCATATTCACAAAATTTAATTAAATTAGCTCATTTTTTATTCACGAAATTTCCTAAATAAAAATGTTATATACGTATATATATCAAATATATTAAAAATCATCAAATAAAGCCAATGAAAAAACAATAGCCTTAGTAAAGTATTTTTGTTGTAGGGCCCCTGGCAAGAACGCTCGAACACATGTCTAAAATTTTTCGGCCTGGTATGAAGAAAAAAATTTACATTAAAATTGGTGATTCAGATATCCAATAAAAAGGAAAAGAACCTTCCTAGAAGGTAAGAATTTATTATGTGTACTGTAAAAGAACCTTTAAATTAAACAAAGAAGTAAAACTTTCACGTTATATCACAGTGGAGGTAATTATAAATGTACCGATTAAGGCCGTCCTCGTTGATGGTTGATTAATAATAATATAATAATAAGATAATTCAATCAAAGGCAATGAAACTTTACCAGATTGATGAAGAAAAAGATAATGAAAATGTACATAACCTTCGATTCCATTATAGATAAACACCACACGTATTAATTATTCAAAGAAATTTCGTAATTTACAAATTCTTACATCCAGAGTGGACATATCTCAACTGGCTAATTAGCCGGGCTTCAAATTTCCTTTTTCTCAAATGCACCGGCACTGACAGGCCACATGGCCTGTGATGCTCGGGCCGTTTTACTCCCAAATTCCTACCACCCCGAATGTGCTTTACAACCGGTATCCCGACGTGTCCTGGATCCTGCCGACAAAGTTGAGATGTAAACACGTGTAAACTTTATACTTTACGACCGGATAAGGGGCGGTTAATAATTTTCTTCCACGACCGAAACTCTTGATTTATAGATTTGGCATTATTTTTTACCTCTATTAGTTACATCACGTCAATTAAAACTATCTGGATTCTTACTAATATGATACAATCGGTCGATCTTTGTAGATAAAGGTCCCTTTCCTTCTAATAAAAAGATTTCTAATTTTAATTGTCCCTTATTCCACTTTTTTTGTTTTTAAACGTAGCAAAATGCATATTTATGACAGAACAACGTGAGACCCGGGTAATTCCCATAGCATCTGCCTAAATATCGTAATGGTGATGATGTCACAATGAAGTCCCATCCTGGAGGAGATAAAAAGTCTCTTTCACTTTCGCAATCTACGGCACATTTCCAAGAGTGGGATAATTTGAGAAGCAGAAACAACTTTTTTTCACATGGGAATAGTAAACCTAGTCGATAACGTGTTACAGCATTCATTTATCCTTGAAGTCATTTTGCACCTTAAAATCAGAAGAATTAAAAATAAAGAAAATTAATTTTAGTACTAACAAGGAAACAGTTCTGAAATTGGCAAAACATTGCACTTTATCTCTAAGATAATTGTCTCTTTGCTCAGGCCCGATATTTGCTTTCTGATATCATCTGTATCATGTCCGATTCTGCGAAGAGTATGTCATTACTGATCGGCAAACGAGACTGGTAACCGGTCCAATATGCCGGGCCTTTCAGCTAATAATCAGCTTTTAAAGATAACTGCGTTTGCCCGGCGTGATTGGGACGCTTCAAGGTCTTGAATATTTGTTGACTAAACGTGGTTCGACGCTCCAAGATGAGATCTGGAAGACATCTGGCCACTAAGTAATAGAAGTGGGCACGTGACAAAAACCTACACTGGTCTAGATGCGACATATGCTTCGGTCTTTATCTATCCCGAGGACGTTACCCCTGGCAACTGAGTCATCCACAGTGCCAAATAAATTAGCCGTGATGGAATCTTTCAACTCTGCTCTCTCGACTTACGAAACAGGTCATGCAAAACCGGGGCAGAAGCCAGAAATCATCTCTTCTTAGAGATGCCGTAATTATGATAACAGGCTGGCTACCAAGCTTAACATTTTGAAGAAGAAAACTATAGGAGTTCAAAAATGTTTGTTCTTAAAAGATTTATAAAATGTAAACAGTGTTTATATCTTTTGGCATAAATGGACAGAACAATTAAAATATTTATTGTACAGAACCAAAAGAAATCACTTCTTACAAAAAATCAATGATCGTCTTTTATTTAGATCTTATTGTATGAACTTATACCTTTTGTTATTTATAACAGTAGAAATGAAAGAGATTTGTCCAATAGCTTTTCAAATTTTTTTATGCAATTCAACACACGGTCAATTGGAGGGCTGCGTTTTATTCAATAGCCGTTTTAAGAACTGCACGGCATTTGACAAAATACAGGAAAACGAAAAGTCGGTTTCCAACCGGTAGAGGAAAAAGGCAAAGCTGGAAGCAGCCTTCATTCCAGGCAATTTATCGGTCATTCGTTTTCTTTAGCGTCAAAAGAAAAACCCACTTCACGGACCAGTGATTTCTCACCCCCAGCTACCTGGAGTTATGTTGCTACTTTGGAGGATTATTGATAAAGCGGATGTTTGTTTCCCGTCGTACTCACTTCCTCTATGACCCAATTCTAAAATCAACTGCTCTATCGAACTGTGAAATCGAACGATTCAATGGCGAAATAGGCAAAATTTGATTTTATTATTTTTTATTAGAGTAGTAGAATAGTTTGTTAAGAATTCAAGTGGAACATTGTTTTTGTGAGATTTACAAAACGATTTTTTTATTTTTTTTATTTATTTTTTAAGTAAGCTTGAAAGTAAAATGTCATGGTGAGATATTTTACTATTTTTTTTGATGATTTTACAAATTAATAGATTCACACCTTGGAAAGAAATTGTTGGGTAAGAATTCCAGTGTAACAAAGTTTTTGTGAGATTTACTTCTTTTTTTTAATTAGACAAAAGAGTTTGTAAAACCCTACGGTGATATATTTAAATTGTTTTCGGTATGATTTTGTACAACCATGTAGGATTTAGTTAGGACAGAAATTTGGAATTTTGGTAAGGATAACATTTTAGTGAAATTTACGAAATAAATACTAAATAAGAAATTAGACAGAATGTATTTTTTTAAATATAGAAGTAATATATTTACAATTATTTTTGGATGATTTTGCACAAATTGATTCATTTACAGTTTGGAAAGAATATAGTTTGGTGGGAATTCAAGAAGAACGTTTTTGAGAGATTTATGAAGTAAATTCTTTCTGATAAATTAGACAAAATATAGTTCTTAACGTATTTACAATTATTTCGTATGATATATAATTATTTACAGTTTGAACAGAAAGTAGTTTAATAAGAATTCAAGTAGAAAACTTTTTTGTGAGATATACGAAATAAATGTTTTGTGATTTGTCTTTCAGTTTGGAGAGAAGATAGTTTGGTGGAAATTTAAGTAACAAAATGATATGCTTATTTAGCAAATTGCAAATCATATAATTTGCCCATTTTTGTGATATTTTGTCAAAATATTAATTTGTATGTATTTGTAATGAAAATATTTTAGTGAGATTCTAAGTAAAGTCTAGTTTTGTGTGGGATTGAGTTCATAAAATAAAAATTCTGATTTGAAGATTCTGAGTACAGAAGCAATTTTGTGAAAATTCAGCATAATTGTTTTTATATTATGGAGAGAGAAAAAAACTGCCAAGTATGAGGATAGCAATAGGATTCAGAGTAGAGTATTAGAATATTGTTTAGTAAAAGTGCAGTCAGAAAAATAATCCGTAAAATTTGGATCCAAAATAGTTTGTCAAGATTCTGAGTGAAAAAGTAATATTGTGAGATTTCGGATGTAATTTTAGAAAATAAAATTGACAAGTATTTGGATAAAGTTTCTTTGCCTTTAGAATAGAAAACACAGCATTTCCGTAAAATAGTGGATTCTTACACAAATATGCCTATGATCTTAGTAATTGGGGCGTCGGGGGCCGCATCGGTTTAGAAGTTGACAGGGCGCTCATCACTGTAAGGTTAAGGTCCCGAGTTCGAATCCAGCGGCCCTACATTCGAATGGGTTTTTCCAAAAACACCTGCACCCCGCGGGTTCACACAACCTCGTAGTTGAAATACCCTCGTAAAATAACTTAGTAATTTACAATATTTAGTCTTACAAGTTTTTAATTACAATAGGCATTTCTATATTGTGAAAATAGTAGTTTTACAATAAATTACAACATTTACAATAATGGCTATATTGTGTAAAGATAATTAAAAATAATAATTGTAATATTTAGCGACCGTTAATTAATGATTATTTGCAGATCGGGAGATGAGGACTTGAGTGATGTAAGTTTAGAAAAACATTTTCTTTATTGTGCCAATGTTTCGATCTTTTCGCTCTGAAGGTGATGTACATAACGATCGAAACGTTGGCACAATAAAGAAAATGTTTTTCTAAACTTACCTCACTCGAGACCGCATCTTACGATCTCCAAATAATCATTAATTAACGGTCACTAAATAGTACAATTGTTACTTTATCTATTATCTTTTGTTGTCATCATGGCAGATAGTATTTTGGTTATCTTTATAGGTGTCAATGCAGTCTTGCGTTATTGTCACCCCTCTTCTACACAAGCTTCACTTTTGTTACAAAACCACATTCAACAATTGAAAAATGGAGCAATCTTTGGAAAATAAAGTTTATGCCCTCAAAGTCACAGCACATCGTTTTTTACACTCCGTGGTGAGATTTTTCCTAGCATTACTTATAAAATGAACCTGTTCCTCAGTCCGACAAAGTTAACTATTTACATTACTAAGTAGAGTTTTAGATAAAAATGAATTAACAATAAAAACCATCTCTGAGATTCACCACGGTACAAGATTTGACTTCTCCGAGATTTCCTCATCTTGTGGGAAATAAAATCGACTTAAATGTTATAACGTTAATTCAATTTAACGCACAGATTTTTTTTTCCTTTTCATTCCTCTTTTCGAGAATTAAATTAGAATAGTATATCCCATTGAAACGGACTCAATTGGTTTCCATTGTAAATTATAGTCAATAAATCGGTCCGTTTAGTTGGAAAATTTTAGATTTACAACCAATTATTTATGTATGAGTACTTTTTCCAAAATCTTTCCTTTTTTTCTTTGATTTTGTCATCAATATATGTGCCCAGGTCCTTAGAGAATATTTAAACTACATTAAAAATCGTTTGTATGAGCTCCAGTTGTAAAAAAATATTGTATATAAGAAAGGGATTGCTAGTTCCTGACCATTTTAAACCATTATAATGTAATCCATGAAACCATTTTGAATTTAATGTTAAAAAAGTCCGGATGTAAGTACATCGTTAATAAGATCATACCTTTCTTAGTGTTTAACAATGACCTTATTTTTGGGGAATACCTATACCACCCTAATACCGTCATCACCACCTACGCGGACGATACCGAAATTTTGCCCTCTACCTCGAAACCTTTCCAAGCTCCCTCCAACATTCAAGAACACTGAGCTTATCGAAGATTGGTGCAAAATTGGAGGTCTGAATGAAGAAAAATGTAGTCAATGAGTAGTCAATAACATTGAGAAAACAGACTTGTCCTTCATTGTACTTCAACAACAAAGAGATACCGACTTCCGTTCAAGTAAAATACTTAGGATTGTGCCTAACATGGAATACCCGTACAAGACTTAAGAGACAACAACTCAACGGAGGAATTGGACAACTACGAAGACTTCTAGGACCAAAATTTGCCTTGTCACCGTCAAAACTAAATTAAGTTACACAAGACTACTGCGACCGCAGTGGTCATGAGGAGTAGAACCGAGGGATTCTGCCATGCCACCCAACATCCAGCGCATCCATCCTTCCAATCAAAAGACCTCAGACAAATTGTCAAAGCTCATTATTACGTCACTAACCTCACTATCCACAACAATCTCAACATCATTTTGTCAACGAACAGACCTGTTACCGATTTCAAAAGTTTCACACTAACCTCTCGATCCTAACCCTACTGCCCGAGCGCATAAAATCGTTTAAAGTTAATTCCAGAAAACATTTAGTTTCAGAAATTATGGGCGATATTAAAAATAAGATAGAACTGCAAATATCAGTGCTGAATGCTATCATAATGCTAGAAAAGTCATGGAATTGGGCAAAACCTACGATTTGGAATTGTTTACGACATGTCGGTTTCGGTATTGACAATCTTTCCACTTATCAAATTCAAGGCGGTAGTAAAGAACGCTTCAATACTGGACTCGAGATTTCCCGATTGAGCACGATGTCCTGGGATTTGAAGGATAGGAATATAACGGATGAAGAAACTGTCGGATGAAAAGTCCAGAAGTTTCCGAGAAGGGAAAATAATGAAGATCTTTCTGAATCTTCTTGCCTAAATTCTATATTGTGTATAAATTCATATTAAGATCTGATACGTATTTGTATAATTTAAAGAAAGTTTATAAATCCCATGCCCTGAAGATGGTCTCAATAAAGATCGAAACGTTGGCTCAATAAAGATCGAAACGTTGGCTCGATAAAGAAAATGTTTTTCTTCTAACCTACATCACACCAGATCGCAACTCACGATCTTTAAATAATTATTACTTAACGGTCACTAAATGTTACACATGTAAAAGAAATATTTGCGGCGATCAATTCGTTAATAAATTTTGCAACAAAAATTTTGCGAAGGATTCGATTAGAAATACTACTAAAGAACAAATCACGATGTCTGAAAATACTACTTATTTACAAAAAAAAGTTAAAGTAACATTACTGTCTAGTTTTCAGTAAACCCATGAATTTGTACAATAAATTTAAGGTGTTTAGTGACCGTTACTTGATAATTATTTGGAGGTCGTGAGATGCGGTCTGTTGTGACGTAGGTTTTAGAAAAACATTTTCTTTAGCGTTCCAACGTTTCGATCTTTATCATCTTCAGTGCTCAATTTGATATAAACAGAAAACATCTATATCTCGCTCGCACTCTCAACACGACAGACAAGAATGACACGTCTACACGGAAAACAAATACTTTGAGCCCTGAAGATGATCTCAATAAAGATCGAAACGTTGGCACGATAAAGAAAATGTTTTTCTAAAACCTACGTTAGACCAGACCGCATCTCAAAACCTCCAAATAATCAATAAATTTAAGGATCAGTTGTTTGTTTGTGTACTTGTCCTTAAACATTAAAGATTATTTTCATTTCTATGTATATGATATGTTTCTACATTCCCAGCATTTTAAAGTTAACTAGCTGATATAAGAATTATCGGTTATAAGAACCAAGTTCTTAAGTTTCTTTATGTTCTTTCAAGCGATTACTACTACATATATTGTTGTCCGGAAACGTTCATCGTGTGTTTGTGTGTGTATTGTAAACCCGGGGGGGGGAACATTCTAAGAAAGGTTTAAAAATGTTATTTCTTTCAATAACAATTCTCCTAGATGAATTCCGTGATCAATGTGTGAGAGTAATAACAGTGTTCCCGTATAAATTGGACGAGATGGAGGAAGAATAATTCACACGATATTGCTTCCTTATAAGATTTTATTATATTTTTATTATTTTTCTTTTTATCTTTTACATTGAAAAGTATAAAACCCCATAAAAAAATAAATAGCAACGTGAATGATGAGACCTGGCCATCTGGTGAAAGTTTGATTAAAACGTAATATCATCTAAATTAACATTAAATTTGCCTCGAATTGTTGTTAAATTTTACTTTTTCTCTCCCACTCCCTCAACTTAATATTTGTTAACATCTTTATTATAAATTATTTGCTAATGTTGGTAAAATATGAAGAACAAAAGAATACGAGACGTTCAGGCAAGCCTATCAGCCGGCAAGCGCGAAAGTGAATTCCTACGGCCGTCACAAAAGATTAAGAAATATGAGAACCGTTTAAAACAATGCGAATTACATGGACCCCGTTCCACTGAAGGTCCTTTTGTATGTTCATCGGATTTTTTTACTTCGAAGGAAGAAAAAATTACCGTTTAAAAGATTCCTGCGCGAATTGTCACCGATTAAACAACATTTCGTCGAAGTGCGTGGATTATGTTATCATTATCGCCCTGAAGATGATCTCAATAAAGATCGAAACGTTGGCACGATAAAGAAAATGTTTTTCTAAAATCTACGTCACACCAGACCGCATCTCACGATCTCCAAATAATAATTATATAATAATAATAATAACATAATAATAATTATGTTCTGAAGTATGCTTGGCAGGGCACTGCAGATACAGAAGGCAATTAAAAAAGATGGACTTCAGTATTTTTTCAGCAGAATTTCAAAACCCTTGGAATTGCAAGCTGACGTTCTTCCATTATGGTTCAGATCGAACAATAATTTAGAAAAATGAATAACCTGATACTTGAGTAAAGAAAGTTCCGGTCACATCATTGACAGGACTTGAACCATTTACGAAATAAGAAATCACAATATCTCAGATATTTTAACACCTAAAACAAAGTGATTAGCAATGGAGTTTCTCATATTAGATACATGTAATCCAGGAAACTCCTTTCCCAATTTCTAAAGAAATCGTCTTTCAGTGGTCCAGGAAAAAGAATTCTTGGCATAGGAGGCATCTGACAAAGATGGACGTCAGCAACCGGTTCAAAATTCCATAACCCTTGGAATTTCAAAACTACCATCCTTCCATTTTGCTTCAGGACGAAAAAGAGCTCCTAAAAATTAATATAATTACCTAAATCAAGTAAGCTGCTGTTACATTACATATAGCACCTGAACCATATGCAGAATAGAAATTCATCCTATCTCACTTATTTTTAGCTCACTAGACAAGGTGATGTGTTAAATATACTACTGACATGAAATACAGATTATCCAGGAATCTCCCTGCACAATTTCTGAAGAAATAAATATGATAAGGCTTCTTTCTGACTAACCAGGAAAAAGGATGCTTGGCAGAGCACTGCTGATACTGAGGGTAACTAAAAAAGATGAACCTCAGTTAACTCTAGTGCAGAATTGCAAAACCCTTGGAATTGCAAACTGTCACTCTTCCATTATGGTTCAGGTCGAACAAGAATTTAGAAAAACGTATAATCCGCTACTTAAGAAAAGAAAGTTTTGGTCACATCACTGAGAGGATTTTCAACCATCTACGGAATAAAAAATCCAAATATCACATATATTTTAATACCTAAGACAAGGCGATAAGCAATGGGGTTCAACACATTAGACACATATAATCCATGAATCAATCTCCTTGCACAGCTTCTGAAGAAATAATCCTTCAGAGGTCCAGGAAAAAAATTCTTGGCAGACATAGAGGGCATCTTGCAAAGTTGGACGTCAGCGACCGGTTCAGAATTCCAAAACTGCCATCCTTCCATTTTGCTTCAGGACGAAAAAGAGCTTATAAAAATTAATATAAATATCTAAACCAAGAAAGCTGCTGTCACATCACATACAGCACCTGCGCCATCTGCAGAATAGAAATTCATCCTATTTCACTTATTTTTGACACGGTGATAAAGTATGAAATACTCACACTAAACACAGATTATCCAGGAATTTCCTTGCACAATTTCTGGAGAAGTAAGTATGAAAATGCTTCAAACGAGCTGTGAAAGAAGGATTCTTGAAAACTGAATATACAGAGAGCAACAGAGAAAGGTGAACATCAGGGAACACTGTTGGGTTCAGAATTATTAAACGTAAAACAAAGTAATATTTCTCAAAAGTTGAAAATGTTTTGGGGCTCTATCTGAAGAAGAAGATGTACAATCGTTGCAAATAGACCACTGCTGTAAGTTGAAAACGGGAATATGTATTACATGCAATGAGAGAAATGTTTGTCTCAAAGGACTAAGTCGTAACCAAATTCTAATGGTTGCACAGAGATGTTTAAAAGTTATTGATTATTTGGAGATCGTGAGATGCGGTCTGGTATGATGTTGGTTTAGAAAAATATTTTCATCGTGCAAACGTTTAGATCTTTATTGGGATCATCTTCAGGGCCTGGGATTTGTAAACATTATTTAAATTATGCAAATACATGTAGGATGTGAAAAAATTGAATTTATAAAATGCTAGAAATTTTAGACTCAATCAAAGTATTTGTACTCACTTAGTGTTTTTTTTTTCTGTGAAGATGTGTCATTGGGTGTCGCACGCTCAACGCGACACTCCATAATGACACATCTAAACAGAAAAAAACACTTTGAATGAGTAAAAATACTTCGATTGAGTCTAAAATTTCTAGCATTGTATAAATTCACTTTTTTCACATCGTACATATATTTAAACAATGTTTACAAATCCCCCCCCTGAAGATGATCTCAATAAAGATCGAAACGTTGGCACGATAAAGAAAATGTTTTTCTAAACCTACGTCATACCAGACCGCATCTCACGATCTCCAAAAAATTAACGGTCACTAAACACCACACAGATGTTTAAAGGCTTCTATTTTGAAAAATAAAATTGTCTTTTTAAATTTTTTTATTTATTTATACAAATTGTCTTTTAATAGCCTGTTCACCCCGCGCTTCATCTAGCGATAGTTCAATCTTCGTTTAAAATTAGTACAGATTCAATTGAAACAAAAGTCTCAAAGGGTTGTTCTACTAGTAGGTAGTTACCAGTAATTGAGACAGCGGAAGTGCTTAAGCCGGGGGGCAGGATGTTCTTAATAAAACCCGAGTTGATTAAGAACAATACTCTTCGCATTTTAGATGTGGGCGGTCCTGGTGCATAGGGGAATATTCTAACCGCGGGCATAATTCATTTTTATGACTTTTTAACTTGGCCGGTTATCATTCCACTGAGAGTCACATAGAAACGAGAGAAAGAAATTCTCTGTTGATTTATCGAATGGCCAGATTTGGTAAAATAGTAACTCACTCACATTTCTGATCCTAGATTGGTCTATTTTTGAATATTACAAATTTAAGTCTTCTTTATTGGTCTTTGGAAATGCTCAGCCGGAAAAACAACTCGTAAAATAGTTCCAAGACATTTACGATTATTTCACTGCAATCGTTCGACCGAGAATAGACGATAAAATGCAAATAAACGACACGGAAACTGACATTTTCTTACACAGGCAGTAAACCGACAACAGATCCTTAAGTCAATCAATCAGGATTTTAAATATCAGGAAGAAAAACGGCAATAAAGATCTTCTGGGCAAAATTCCACACGAAGAAACCCAAATCTCTTTTGAATCGTTCTGAAATCTCACTTTATACACCTTCCAAAGGGCACTGTTTTGAAAAACAGAATAGGTTTTTGAAGTTTTATTTTTAATTTATAACTTTTTTGCATAGAAATTGGGATTCCGAGCATGGAATTTATTCAAATAATTTTTTTGTATAGTTTCATAGTTACCTATAAAAAATCAAGAACAACAAATATGTTAAACTCGTTCAAAAATGTAAATATATTTAATGTCAGTTTAAATAAATTTAACCAAATTATATCATTAGAAAATTAAATTAATTTGTATCATAAATATTAATTTCAATTAATTAAGGTTTTGGTTGAGATAAAAAAGCCACTTACATAAATAGATAAATAAAAAAGATCACACGTCCTGAAAAATGACAAAAAGGAGGGAAAACTCAAAAGGTGGGGTTGATATGGGAAGTTGGCGTCCGAGTGGATCGAGGTCGGTTCGAATCCCACTCGTGACACTGACTTTTTTATCTCACCCAAAACTTTAATTAATTGAAAAGAATTTATTTGGTCAAACGGACCACGAAACCTAATAAAAATAAATATTAATTATATACATAATAAAATAATCTTTCTAATAATAATAAGCAAATCTTTCTAAATTTATTTACAGTTATAGCCTTTATACTTTTATTGTATACATAATTGGGAAACCGTACAATAAATTGTCTATCTATCCTCTCTGATTTTTGACAGATGCGTTTCGGGATTTCGCCGTGTTCAGTGAAAGTCTGACTGAAAAAAAAAAAAAATCAGCGAGGCTAGGTAGACCAAGATGATAGGTAACTATCAAACTATAGGTTTATCACCCCGCAGACCGCAAGAGGAAATCTCAAAAGATTTTGTTTGTTTCGAATCAACTTTCTGGTTATCTTTCCCTGACTAAGGCTTTTTACGCCTTACGCTATTTAAAGTCTAGCCTTTTATTTAGATTCTGTGTTTAAATCTTATCTTCCCAGCTAAAACATCGCCTATTAACTCTCTCCTGAAGTAGAATCGGTGGTTTTGGCGTAAATTAAGCTGCAATGGGAAATATTTGAGGTCGATCAGAAAATCACTTCTCCTAAAAAGTTGCATTTTCTCACTTTTCGGTACGACCTTTCCAAAAACTCTTTATCTACATTGAAACGATGATTTTTTTGCTTCATTTTGTTCATAATTGCCAGACAATAGCAACGAGAATCTTCTTTAAATTATATGAATAAATAATTTTCATCTATAAAAAAAATGTTGTCACAACTTTAGGAGTGGAAAAATCAGTAACAAATCAACATTTGTAAAAAGCCTTTACTACGAGTTAGTAGTGTACCAACAAAAATAAAACGAAAACAGATTGGTTGTAATAGGCCAAATAGATTTGGACAAAATGATACCAAAAAATAGTTATTTTTTGGCCTCTCTTTGAAGAATTAAATGACCTACAAAAATTGCTGAAGTACTAAACAAATTTTTAGACCATGATGCTTAACTAGAAAGTAAACCCCCCCCCCCCATAAAATGCGTTTAGAAATTCAAATACATCGAGTAGAAGTGGAGATCAAAAAAATCCGAAAAGTTATAGGAGCTCGATAAGAAAATCGCTTCGTCTTAAATTTTCTCACTTTTCGGTACAATTTTCTTAAAAATCGTTATCGTATTAATAAGATGATTTTTTTATATTTTGTTGAGAATAACAGACAGACGTCAATAATAGCTAGAATTTGAAAGTACACCCAGGGGAGGAGAAATATTGGTGTTGTATAAAAATAAACTGTAACATTTTGTCACAAGTTTAAGATTTTTCTTACAAATTAATATTTCAATATTTTTGAAACCACTTTGCTACGAATTAGTAGTATACAAATAAAGTTTAAAAAATTGTTGTAATTGGACAAATAGATTTTTTCTTTTTTCTTCTTTTTTTACGAGAGTTCGCAACAGCAGAGGTCATATAAACCCTCAGTGTGCCGGTGTTTTTGAAATAAATCACATTTGTAAGTATGTCGGGTTCGAATGCAGGGCCGCTGGATTCGAACCCGGGACCTTTACCTTACAATGATGAACGCCGTGTCAACGCCTAAACTGTTGCGGCCACCGACGCCCCGTCAAATACATTTTGTCAATATAGTACCGAAAAATGGTCACTTTTTGACTTCTGTTTGAACAACTAAATGATCTACAAAAATTGCTGAAGTACTAAACAAATTTTTAGACCCTGATGCTTAAATAAAAAGTAAAAACTCGCCTGAAAAAGAAATGCGTTTCGAAATTGAAATCCATCTAATAGAAGTGGAGTTTAAGAAAATTTATTGGAGCTCGATCGCTTTTCCTGAAAAGTCGTACTTTCTCACTTTTCGGTACAATTTTCTCAAAAACTCATCATCATTTTAATAAGATGTGATATATGTATTTTTTTAATTAATTAATTTATTTTTATTTTGTTGAGGAGGAATAGATAGTAGCAAGACTTTTTTGAAAATACACCCAGGAGAGAAGAAATGTTGATCTTGCATAAAAATAAATTGTAACATTTTGTCCTAACTTTTGATCGTTCCTATAAATTAACGTTATGATATTTTTACAAACCCTTCACTACGAATTAGTAATGTACTAACAAAAATAAAACAAAAAGATATTGGTTGTAATAGCTCGAATAAATTTTGACAAAATGGTACCGAATGATAGCCGCATTTTGGCCTCTATTTGAACAACTAAATGACCGTGAAAAATAGCTGAAATTGGTGAAATTTTTAACTGAAAGTAAACTCTCTCTCCTTAATAAGAGATTCAATTCGTATCCAGTTTGAAATCCATGGAGTAAAAACGGTTTTTAAAAACATTAATGGGAAAAAAATCAACTGTTCGTCAAACAATCCAACGCTACCCCCTTAAACCATACCCTGCATACAAACTGTATAGTTTTATTAACAAATTCTAATACACACTATCTAAAATAGTATTTTAAAATGTCTAATCTACCATCAAACTGAGAAAATAGAGAACGCCGAGTGGGAGGATGTAGTCCTCAGATCGCTGGTTAAACTGGATCGCCTCTATCTCTGCAGGAATATTTGTCGATTTTTATCTAGAGCGACTTCATTAAGTAGTCTCATTATGAAAAAGGGAGAGAAGGTAAAAAGAAAAAGAGAGAGAGAAAGAGACAGAGGGTGAGGGTGAGGGAGATAAACTTTTTAGAACTTTGATTTCAAACCAGTTTGTTCATGTTGTATTTCTAAATCTGAATATTACAAGATAAGCCTTTTTGCACCAGAAATAAATTGGAAAACTTTCAAGACTCCTTCCTTAAACCTTTCATCCTTCTTTAGTTACTATTAACAGAAGTTAATCCTTAAAAAATGTTATTTTTCTAACAGATTCCTCCCTTTCTTCCACTGCTACCTAAAAGATCTATTGTGGAATTGATTCTTCTTTATGTCCAAACCTCTAAAATTAGTTTAGCACTTTCCGGCGTTCCTCTTTATTTATTTCTTTTCGCGTTATTATCGTCATTACGAAGAGACTGCATCATTGACGGCAATCACATATGGCTGTCCAGATTTCTACATCTTCATGGCATACTCAAATTTTCATTTCTATCCGAAAAATGTACTATTGGCCAGAAAAGGGTACGGTCAGATTATTAGACATCAAGGCTATAAGAAGGTTGACTGTGTCAAACGAGACGTGCAGGTGCGTATTTGTATTTTAGTCCGGTTGCTTTTAAAACTCTAAATATTGTATCCAGCTGTCGAGTATAAAGTCTTGAGTTAATAGCCCTGACATCTGGAACAAGTTTAAAAATGCATAACACCTCCCTTTCAGTAAGCCGCTTGTTTGAACCTCTTTTGGCCATACGTAACTTACGGTCATGGGATTTTTTTAAGAGCCACTTTTCAGCACTTTTGTATGATTGCTTTTTCAAAATTTGTCATATTGTGGATATAGTAGCATCTGTGCTTGGAATCTGACCAACCTTTTATACATCTTTCCCAATAGCCTCAGAAGAAGGTAAACATTTTTGTGTGGTGATTAGTGACCGTTAATCGATATTTATTTAGAAATCATGAGATGCGGTTTGGTGTGATGTAGGTTTCAGAAAAACATTTTCTTTATCACGAGTGAGTAGAAATACTTTGATTGAATATATAAAAAATATATTTTGCATTGTATAAATTCACTTTTCCAAATCCAAAATGTAATTGTTATATGTAAACAATGTTTGTAAATCCCAGGCTCTGAAGATGATCTCAATAAAGATCGAAACGTTGGCACGATAGAGAAAATGTTTTTCTGAAACCTACATCACACCAGACCGCATCTCACGATTTCTAAATAAATAAAGTAAAAACTTTTCTTTGGGCATTCTTATTTTATTTTATTTTATTTTATTTTGTTTATTATGTGTGATGATTAGTGACAGTTAGTCGATGATTATTCGGAGATCGTGAGATGCGATCTGGTGTGACGTAGGTTTTAGAAAAACATTTTCTTTATCGTGCCAACGTTTCGATCTTTATTGACATCATCTTCAGGGCCTGGGATTTACAAACATTGTTTAAATTTAACAAATACATGTAGGATGTGGAAAGAAAATAAATGAATTTAATCAATGCAAAAAAAAGTTTTTTATATTCAATCAAAGTATTTCTACTCACTCAAAGTGTTTGTTTTCTGCATAATTGTGTCATTCTTGTGAGAGTGCACTCTCAACACGACACACAACAATGGCACAATTACGCAGAAAAAAAACACTGAGCCCTGACGATGATCTCAATAAAGATAGAAACGTTGGCACGATAAAGAAAATGTTTTTCTAAAACCTACGTCACACCAGACCGCATCTCACGATCTCCGAATAATCTTTTGTTTATTATATTTTATTTATTTATTTTAAATAAAAGTTTATGAAATGTAATTTTACGTAAGTTTCGATGACTATTGAGTAGTAACTTGAATCTTAATGCATAATTTCTTCTCTTAGCAGAAAGAATCAGACAAGAGAACATAAATAGTCAAGTTTTGATTATCTCATTGTAACATTATGTAAAGGTTGAAACTAAATGAGACAAAAAATAAAGAAAAGGATTTAGACACGCAAGATTCACTAACTTAGAAAGGCATTCAACACATATTTTCGATCATTTATGAGTCTTTTTTCAGCAACATTAAGCTTTCTGCGCTATCAAAAACTTAACACTAGCTGTCCAAATCCATTAAAAAAAATTTATAAGAACAAATCAATTTAACAAAACGGAGTGGGTTTTCTTCATCTTGTTAGTATATTAAACTTCCTCCCGTTAAAATTTAGTTGAGTTTTAAAATATCTGTAATAACCACTCCATAATCTACAAAACTCATCGTCTTGACGTCTTCACAACATAAGCAGTTCTGCCCTGGAGTACTTTGATCTTTCGATTGGCTCTGGCATACTGCTTAACCTCAAATCCTTCTATTCTCATACTATCTCATCCAAAAATCCAATTTTATAATTTCTTCCACATAAGCCGGGTCCAGACGAGTGTAATGTAACACGTAACGTAACGCGTAATGCAAGGCGAATTCTTTGTGTGGACGCTACTACGAGCATTACATGTAACGCACGCCCAACCGTTCGACCGGATCCATCGGGGTGTCGGTTTTTTGTGCGAACACAAAGGCGCTCGCAGTTCTCGTTTGGACGGCGTTCGTGGCAGTTGTGTAGTGTGGACGTTCATGATGTAGAGTGACGAACAGTCGCTTGAACTTATTGGTTTATACCATGTTCGGAGCAACTGAGTGGAACAGCCCCCTCTTCAAGATTCGCGTTACATGATTCGCGTTGAGTTCGTTTGCCGTCCACACTGTTCACTCTAAATTACACGTAATCTTGCATTACACGTTACACCCGTCTGGACCCGCCTTTAGCTACCGAACCTCTGGTGTTCCTCAAGGGAGCCTCCTAAGTCCGTTACTTTTTCTCATAACACGGCAGACTCCCGTCATCTCTAACACACTCACCCTTTCCTTTAGCAATTCCTTCCTGCCCTAGCAGTACGAGCCCTCCAAGACTTCCTTAGATCTTAGAACCGCGTTTACTCTCAAATACAAACTACGTATATCCGAGTCTGATTCTGCGGCAGACGCTCAAATACTTAGGAGTGTACATACGCAAAAGCTTGACATTGAACATACGCAACTTAAAATGATAGAAGTGAACTACAGGTACAAGACACTAAAAACTTACTAGACATATGTTCAAGATTAGTCACAACAACAAAAAATACGTTACACAACTCTTCCAGCAGTCCTATATGACTTAGGACTGGAACTGTGGATGAATAAAAAACTAACCTACAGGATTCCAATCTCTCCAGACAAAACTCCTCGGCACGATCACCGATGATCTTTTCTTTGTTAGTAACAATTCAGACCTACAAATTGCTTATATCACTGACCTAGCAAAATCCCTATACCAATCCAAATTATCTCTTCATTCCAACTCCCTCGTGACCTTTTCCCTCTTACCCTCCGCGCCAATCCCCCTGGGAGGTTGAGGAGTCGCTGGCCTCGCGACCAACACCGCAAATAAAGGGCATGTTACCGAGTGGCTTTTTTCATGCATCTTACTTATTGCATAAATTGATGAAGTTGTAAATTAATAATTTTTAAAAAGTTTTAATACTTAAAAGCATCGAAGAAGATTCGCATTAAAAATAAATAGAACGTGTCGTTAATATCGAAACAAGTCGGAAACATTTACAAACATACAAAGGGATTAGCGATCAGTCTTAAAAGAGTGAATGACAGGAAAAAAATATCCCTGCAGTTGATTTTAATCCCGGCTCAGACATAAATTGCGGTCCGGGAATTACCCGAGTATGAATAACGTGAAAGGGCTAGTTTTAAACTATAAAGGACGACAATCGTCAAATACGGGCAGCAGGTCGTTGTCCATTTCAATATGAAGTCGGTGAGTTTGCTAACGTTGTTGATCAAATTTGTCGTGGGTGAAGACTTTCCACCTTTGGGTAAGTCTGTAACAAGCCCTTAAAATTTTCTGAAATTTTGAATTTTTTAAAAATAAATTTGACTTATCTCAACGCCAGAAAAAATATGATTAATATGGATTTTTATAGAATGGCAATATTTATTTTTAAAGGTTGCTACCCTGAAAAAACAAGAATTTTTCTAGGAATAAGAATTCGTAGAGTAATTTATCAGTTAAGAAAAATGTAGTTAATCTGTCGCTAAACGAGCTAATATAATATTCATCGAAACAAAACAAATTTTTATCATTTGACAATCGGATTTATTTTTCTGAATATGCCATTTTTTTTTTTATTTAGTAGTCAATCTGTGCTTGAAATCTGACCAACCTTGGCCATCCATTCTCAAGTTTCATTATTTTATAGTTTTCCAGGCCAAAGATGTAAAAATAATTATAAGGTGAGTCCATAAGCTCCTTGAAAGTAGTGAAACCTGAGAAAAGATAGCCAAGGTTGGTCAGATTCCAAAATGTCCAAGAAGTTTTTATATTTTTTATTTGATTTAATTATAACCTGAAGTCCTTCTCCGAGTCATTAAATAGCTCAGTAATTTTCCTATTTTATCATTCTTGCATTAATAATACAATCAATTAAATCCCTGATTACTTAGTCAAAGTTTTGTTCCATCTTTGATTATAGTATCACTCAAGTTAGTAAAATTATGTATGAATTCTATTCAAATAAAATATTCTCAGGATGTAAATGATTCAAAAACTTTTTCAGACTAATTAAAAAAAAATATATCAGAATCAAGAACTAAAATATTTTGGAATATCTGCCATTTTTACAGACACTAAGGCTATTTTTATTTTTAGATTTTTTAGCTTGACTCGAATGTTTCAGATTGCATTGACGCATATCGAACGCTTAGATGTGTCTGGCCCCAAAACTGCCTTGAACACCAAATAATAGCCGAGAAGGGCTGCCCATCCGGTCGGATATGCTGCAAGAAGTACAAGTCAAATATTTATCTCCCTTTACGAGAAGTCCCAAAGTTTTTTACACAGAAACCTTTCAACCGACCTTCACCGTATTCGAGAGAAATTGCCGCACAACCCAGCATCCCAACTAAGAAACCCATTACACAAAAACCAATTGCAAAAGATCCAACAAATGATGACATCCTTGTATTTCCTGATGACGATTACTCTGCTTACAATGAAGACATCAAAAAACCAAAAATTGATGAACAAATCGAAAGATATTTTGTGTTCAACACAAATAGGATGATGACAACAAAGGCGATACCATCAAAATCAAAGGAAAAAGACACAAAGAAAATTGAAGTTTCAGATCAAACAACAGTCTACAATGGCAAGAGTTCCTATTGTAAGTATATTCAATAGAGTTTTTTCTTTATTGATAATAACCACTACTTTTTTCATACAGATTGTCAGAAATACACGCAATTGGCTAAGAACTTGACAAAAGAGCTACCTCACTTCCCATGGCCGATTAAAGCTGACGAGAAAGATATTTGTCCACCTCGATTTCAACCACTCGTCGTTGGAGGGAGTAGGGCATATATTAGAAACTATCCTCATATGGTACGACTTAAATTAATAAAATTTTCTTTATAAATATACTACATAAAATATTCAAAAATGGCAAAAAGGAGGCAAAATTCAAAAGGTGCGGTTGAGATGGGAAGTTGGTTTCCGAGTGGATCGAGGTCACGATAGCTCAGGTGGTAGAGCAGCAGGCGGCGTATCTAGCCGAAGGTCGTGGGTTCGAATCCCGCTCATGCCATTGTCTTTTTTATCTCAACTAAAAACCTTAATTAATTGTAATATATTAATTGGTCAAGCGGACCACGAAATTAGTGAATAAACTATTGTGTTAAAGGTTGCCGTTGGATTTGACAAGAATGATTTCATCGACTATTTATGTGGTGGGTCATTAATAAGTGAGGACTTTGTTTTAACAGCTGCACATTGCACAAATACAAGATGGTAAAATTCAACTATTTTTATGAAATGTGTTTTGATTAGTATACAAAATTTATAAACAATTTGCTCCATTTTTAGGGGCCCACCAATTGTCGCTTATTTTGGATCAGCAGAACTTTATTCCGATAATGGTATCGAAGCTCCAATTGCAGATGTAATCCCTCATCCAGATTATAAACCCACATCCTGCTACCATGACATTGCTTTGTTGAAAATCAGTACAAAATTGACGATGACGATCAAATTAATGCCAGCCTGCTTACCCGCCCCCAATTTAAAAAACCAATTTATTGGAAGGCTAGCAATCGCTACAGGCTGGGGGAAAACTGGTTTTGGTGAGTTACTACTTAATATTTTTAATTATCTCTTAGACAACCCTCCATTGATCATCTTATAATATTTGGCCTATTTTAAAGATTAGAAGTAAATAAAACACACATAAAATTTCCCACTTGTGTTTACAATTGGATTTTGTAAATAAATCTTCGAATAGTCAATCTCTTCTTTGTTGGTTTTTCTGTAATGCTTTTTTCTAACGTTCAGGTGGTTTGATTTTTTTTTAGTTGAACAGTATTTTTAAGTTTCAAATTTGTACCAAGATTGTTTCAAGTTTGAATAATGGTTTTAAATTATACAGATTAGGCTAGAATGATAGCATTTGTAAGATGAAAGAACTCAAGGATAAGTGGCCAGGGTGCTTAA
This sequence comes from Cimex lectularius, assembly GCF_000648675.2. NCBI lineage: Eukaryota > Metazoa > Arthropoda > Insecta > Hemiptera > Cimicidae > Cimex > Cimex lectularius. The sequence goes on from NW_019392843.1 coordinate 215,192, forward strand.
CGTTCCCAGAGCAACTGCCCGAGGGGTCTTCCACTGCTACCAAAATACTGCCAGTTACTCAAAAAGGCTTGGATCAGATCACCATCGTGTCACTTCTCAGAGGAATGATCGTTTTATTGTTTCGATGTACTTTGTAATTGACATTCTACCACTGTTAAGATCAAGCAATGACTTCAACAAGTCAGAAATGTTAACATGAGTTTATGCACTGTAAGGCGAAGACTTTCAGAAGTTGAATTACATGCGAGAAGGCCTGCCACTGGTCTAGAACAGCAAGAATCACATCAATTGTTCTGAGAAGATTTGACTAAAATCTTGTTTTCGAATAGTCAAGGTTTATAGAACTGATTTGAGGTAGTCCTAAAGCCCTAGAAGAGTTCGAAATGGCAGTTCTTGTTTAATGGGAAAAAATTCATCAGGATTACTAGAAATCTTTTCCCAGGAATGCAAAGGAGTTTAACAGATGTGATTCAGGCCATAGGTGGAAATATTCAGTATTAAATTCTTTTTTTATTTCATTTAAATTTTTTTTTTTAATAATTACAGTGGTTCTCTAGTTCTCACATAACCACTAATTATTTCATCTGTAAGGAATGCCATTGTTACTTGAGCCGTTTCATGAAATTTAGCAATACCTGTTGGTGTTTTGATGACAATACCAGTATGTACAACATGGTGTCTTCCGCTCAGACTGAAAAAAAAAAAAAAAAAAAATTAATAATAATAATGATGATAATCAAATGAAACTTGAGATTAAATTAAGCTGTTTAATTATAATGAACATTCTTCTTAGGCAAGCAAAAATAATTAGTCCTTATGTTTCTCACATTGTAAAATAATCTGTTCTGTCTAAAGGTCGAGAATCGAGTATGGATTTGCTTAAGGTCGCCTTGGAAATTCTTGACAACGATAAATGCAATGAATATTACAAATCCGACGCCAAAACCGAGAGGCTCCAGCATGGCATTACACCCACTATGATGTGTGCTGCCGGGCCAGAATCGAGTTACGGCGATACGTGCCAAGGCGATTCGGGAGGACCACTTCAGTTGTACACAAACAGGGGCGAATGTCTTATGAAAATTATCGGCGTGACTTCCTTCGGCAAATCTTGCGGAATGGGCACGCCCGGGGTCTACACTAAAGTGAGCAGCTACGTTCATTGGATCGAAAATATCGTTTGGCTGTGATTTCTCTAAAAATATATAAGTTGTATATAATTTTAATATGTATGTTTGTACTGTGTTTTCAAATATTGTAGATGTTTTATGTATTTTATACCGATTTGTAAATACATTTTAAAAAATTTCACCTTAACCATCTTTTCTACTTGTAAACTATATTTATAACTTAATATTTGACAAATATATGTAATGTATGTTATAGATTAAATAAGAAAAAATTATAACTACATTTTATTTTAAAAAAAGACTTACCTACATAATATTACTTTGTGAGATTTATATTTGTGTTCTGCTGGGTGATGAACCTGTAATTTTGATAATTCATTAGTGCTGCTTAGTTGTGTTAATTTCTACATCCCTCCAAAGAAAAAATTTTCTTAGAAGTACCATTCAAGATCCAATAATTCCAAGAGATTGTAGATCTAACTTGACTTTCAAAGTACTCCTTTCAATCCACTGTTACTGGTTTTACTCCTTATAAATAGGAAAATTGTAAGAAAAATTCAATATGCTATTCTCTTGCAGTGGAACTATAAAACAATTATGTCTCAGCATTTAGATGCGGTTGAGATGGGAAGTTGGTGTCCGAGTGGATCGAGGTCACGATAGCTCAAGTGGTAGAACAGCGGCGTATCAAGCTGGAGATCGTGGGTTCAAATCCCGCTCGTGCCATTGACTTTTTTATCTCAACTAAAAACCTTAATTAATTATAATATATTAATTGGTCAAGCGGACCACGAAATTAGTAAAAATTAAGAGGAATAATGGTGTAGGAAAGAAACTTTTTTTTATAGACTGTATTTTTTAATAAAATATAACATTCAATTTACAGTGTCTGTATTTTATAGAATTGTTTATTTCCAGTTTTGTACTATCTTAACCCATGTATATCACATTTTAAATAACTAAAACCTATTTTCAGATCATTGAAATCAATTACTTCATTGAAGTGATGAACTTGATTGGTGATCTCGATAAAAAAACCGAAGCTCGGGATGCTCCTGCTTGATTTCTGATGCTTTACACCAATATTATGAAAAGTTAATTTTCACTTTCTTGTCTCTGATACCTACTCCTTACAGTCCTGGTCGACAACCGGATATTCTTGATAACATTGCAGTCCTGAAAAATAAAATAAAAATCATTCATGCACTAGCAGAATTAAACACTGATCATGCTCATCTGCTCAAAGCAGAAAACAAGGGATCCCCTTTTTAACACAACCAGTAAACTGAATCTTGTACCATAATTTTATCAATGGAAACTTTAAAATTGCAGCAAAACCTTTTAAGGAAAAAATAACTAGATGAAGAAATCAAAGACCTGAAAAACATCATCAAAAGGCTTAATCAACAACACAATTCAAAAAGATTCAACACCTGGGACACCACCATGACCAAGAAAGCCCTAACTTCTTCTAATCTTCGAATAAACTTTCTCCAAATAAGTGTTTCTATAGCATTACACTGACAAGCCTAGTGCAAGCTCTAACATCATTTTTCTCAATGCCTAGAAGGCCGATATTCATGGTTGATAATTTGTTTTAAACAAATTTTCAAGTGCATTTTGTAACTGTATGAAACATTAAAATCAGAATATTATTTCCATTTAAAAAAGGAGGTTAGTATCTGATAAAAATATTTGCTTATTTTATATATTTTCTTATATTTTTAATATTTTAAGGATAGATACATCGTTAAAAAACTATGTTTATCTTCTTTTAAATGGTATGTTTGATGTTAAAATCCTTTGCCATTCCTGAATTACAACTGTTTCAATCAGATATTCTGAGGACTTCTTAAAAATCAAACAAATTTTAGGGGTTAAAAAATTGATAAATTTAAATTCAAACAAAAGTTTACATTTAGGGGTCTCTAAAGGTGCTATAATGAAATTTCATATTAGTTTCCTGAAAAAAAATTATAACCTAGTTTATTTGAAAAATATTTGATTTTTAGAAATTTTTTGGTTATTGATAAACTCTGATACCTTTTACTATATTTTTTATTGCAATCTATAAACAAAATCTGTAAAATGATTATTCACATAGTTGATTTGAGTAAGTAGAACGGCAAAATAAAAATATTAAAAAACAGAAAATTTCAATTTTTTTTTGACGAAACTAGATTCATCTAGACCTATTCACAAGAAGTGGTGGATATGTTTGCAATATTTCGAAGCGTAGAAGCACCAAAAAAAAGTTTGGTCCAAATCCATGACACACCAACCTGTTCATCCCCTTGTTAGATAACCATTCTGTATTTCTGTGTAGACAATGGAAAATTAAATTACCTTGTCTTTAGATTAGCGATTATATTAAAGCAAAAGCATTTAAGACTAAAACTTAAATAAAAATGAAAATCCAAATAATCAATTCCTTTATTGACCGATAGATTCGTTGTACGCTTTCCTAAGTACAGTTCAATTTCTTTTTCTTCCACAATATTATAGGTCCCCTTATTTTGTTTTTTTCACTTTCTAATTTAAGGGTTTTCACGCCTGAAAGTGTTCTAAGAGTTTGAAACGGTCATGTTATCATGAATTTGCCACAGCTCTGATTGTTTATCATACACTGTTTTGAAATTTTTAACTCTTGTAGAAACTTTAGCTTGAAACTTTTGTGCAACCTCTTCTGCAGTCGCAGAGCCTGGAATTGTACATAAACCAATGAATACAAGCTGTCTATGAAGCTGTTTGGCTAAAAACTTCACTACAAGCTTGATACAACTAATATAATAGTTACCCAGACTCATTTCGAGTTCCATCTTCTTCTTACGGTCATCAAAAATCCAAAGAAGATGTTTACAGAAGCTATGAAGAGGTAGACCAAGAACTGTGTAATAATCCCCATTAATCTTCTCAATTAAAGAACCTCCGATTCCTTGAATTCCATAGCCGCCAGCTTTATCCCTATAATTATGTTTATAATTTCTTAAACTTGTTTTTATTTTTGAAAAAGACATTTTTTTAAAATAATTACAGTGGTTCTCTAGTTCTCACGTAACCACTAATTATTTCATCTGTAAGGAATGCCATTGTTACTTGAGCCGTTTCGTGAAATTTAACAGTAGCTGTTGGTGTTTTGATGACAACACCAGTATGTACAACATGCTGTCTTCCACTCAGACTGGAAAAAAAATAATCAAATGAAAATTGAGTTAATGAAATTTAAAAATGAACGTACTCTTCCAAATATTGCTGAGCAGTTTTTGAATCTTTAGGCTTCCCATAAACTTTCCCATCCAAGGTGACCACTGTATCAGCACCGATTATTATATCGGGTTGGTTTAAATCTTCTTTCATTCTATCTGCGACGTCAAGCACTTTGCGATATGCAGTTTCTACTGCGTACTCTGCTAAATTTGGGTAATTTTTCGGATCTAGATTTTCAGGGAATAACGATGGCATTATTTCAAACCTAAGACCCTAGAAAATAAATAAAGTCTTATTAATATTGAACATTGTCAAGTAGAAAGTAAAAAAAGGGGCTTTAAATATTTTTAATACAAATCAATTGCAAATAAGGGGTTATTTAAACAATTTTTAATACTCCCTTTAGGCACAAATGACACTGACAATTGTCACTATCCAAAATGTCAGAAAAATACTTTAAAGAAGGTTGATGAAATTATTTAAATGTGAATTATTTGATTGACAAAAATCAATATGGATTCCAACCAGTTAAATCTGTGGATCAAGTTTTGTTTTGACTGGAAATGGAAAATTTCAATAGAGGGAAACATGTAGTTGGCCAGTGCATGAGTCCCTGAGGGAACAGTCTTGGTCCAATATTGTTTTCAATATATCTAAATGACTTTCTTAAAATAGACATCAAAGTTCAGCCTTGTGAAATTGAAATTCAGCCTTTTCCATTCCTAGGAAAAAATTTCTGATAAAATCCTGAGGAATTCTTTCCCATTCATCAAGAACAGCCGTTTCCAACACTTCTAGGCTGTTAGGACCTGGGTTTCGCTGTCGTACTCATTGCTTCAGTTGGTACCAAATGTGTTCAATTGTGTTCAAACCTGGACTTTGAGCTGGCCATATCGAACACTCAATTCCAACCTCATTCAGGTAATCATCCACTATACGTGCTCTATTTGGACATAATATTATCCCCTTTAGCAAGAATCTCTCATCGATGTAGGGGCATATGACAAGTTCTTTGAACTTGTAAGAACCTCTCTGAAGTTAGAGATCTCCCTCGTACAACTAATTCAGTGCGAGCATCCAAGGAAAGTCACTCCAGAACATCAATGACCCACCGTGAAATGCCACCTGAGGAACCATACACCATTGGGCGAACTTTTCTCCTGAGCATCTCCGTATGAAATTATGCTCATCTGAAAATTTGAGGCCAACTCCCACCTCATCTATAAAGAATTTCTTCAATCTTCCAACCTCCAATTAAAGCCTGGATATTTTCTCAACTGTGGTAGATTACATTAGATAGGAGCCAGCCTCTTTACGATCTGTACACCATCACCAGGATTGGTCTTTTGTCCTTCAGGCCCTGGCTTTTCCTCTCTTAGTATTTGGTATCTCTGCCTACATAGGCCTTCGCACCAACAGATGATGTGTTCCGCTGTTTCTTCTTGGCAAGATCTGCACAAGCTTGTTTCTGCCACTCCGAGGCTATACATATGCCCCCGGATCTACAGTGCCCAACTAGCAGTCCAACTTTTATTCTAGTCCTAGCACGTCCTAAATTTAGCAGTTCTGCCATTAATTTCGGCAATGGTGGTTTGATAAAAATTTTCGCATATCTCTGTCCCAAGCTACATTCCTATTGGGCAAAGGACTTTTTATTAATCCACTGTCTAATGGATCCAGATTTTTGGCAGTTTGGTACGCCAGAAAAGGGTTCAGGACCAATAGGTGTCCTCATTGAACTTTCCTTGGCCAATCGGCAACGAACTGTGGTAAGAAGAGCCACAAAACGGGTGCCTAGAGTGAAGTTATTTTCATTGAGCCTTCTTCTTACAGTCCTGGAGGAAATCGAACCACTTGTCTTATCAGATTTATTATTTCATATCCTGTAATGATTATTTGGAGATCGTGAGATGCGGTCTGGTGTGAAGTAGGTTTAGAAAAACATTTTCTATATCGTGCCAATGTTTCAATCTTTATTGAGATCTTCAGGGCTCAAAGTGTTTGTTTTCTGTGTAGATGAGTCATTATTGTGTGTCGTGTTGAGAGTGCCCATGACACACAATAATGAATAATGATAAAGAAAATGTTTTTATAAACCTAAGTACCAGACCGCATCTCACGATCTCCAAATAATCATTAAATAACGGTCACTAAACACCACACATTTCCGTAATGTTGATTTTTCATACATCCTGATGACGGATGAATCTATTGTCTCTCTCATCCATAGACCTAGGTCGTTCCTGTCCTAACCTTAGCCCTGTTTTTCTGAATGCTGAAGAACCCTTCCTATTATAGAGTGATTTACACTCTCTCGACTTCACACTGGCAGTATCTTTCCTCTAATAATGTTATGACCCTGACGCTTTCATACCCAAATGTCCGACTGGAGCCAATGAAAAAGGTTTAAGATTACGAATAATATCAAATGAAATCAATGAAGAAAAAAGATTAACTGAAAGCAATCTTTAGGCATAACAGAATGGAAGGGCATGCTACTTTTTGTGCAAATGGGATTAATCAGTGCAAAAGTAAACAAAGTATAATTTACTGTTTATCCTGTCTGCGAAGAAAGTAAGTATGCAGAAAGATTATTTAATTTTCATCTAAATAAATTGAGAAGTGTGTTAAATTTGTCCATCAGTGTATTAAATTTATATTGAAAAATGTGTAAACAGTATTAGCTCTATTAAGGCGAGAATTCTTACAAGCCTACACGACTTCAAGACAATAACTAGTGTAACAAGTTCGATATTATTTGGAAAAAAAAAAACTTACTACACTTCTAAGGATTTCACTCCTCCGAGCCGAAACGCTGGCCAGGACTATCCTCTTGAATTCAAGCGAATGCTTTATTGGCTCCAACATTTTTTTACAAGGGCGAAATTTAAGGTTTAATTTTTTCAAATGAACACTGACGAAATTTTCCAGGGAATTTCAAAATTATCCAAGTAGTCGGCTCTAATGTCAAACATCTGATAAGGATAACTGATGTCAGATTCGTTGGCCATGTGGCTTTGCCGGGATTTTTTTCTTTTTCTCCAAGGTTTCTCTCTTTCCAAAATAAATCTGTTTGAATTTTTATCTAATGTTTTATTCAACAGTTTAATATTTTTATAAAGAATACTTCAGTTGAAATTCCATTCCGTTTTATTTTTTCCCCCGCCGCTTTGTCTGGTTTCCCACATTGCGCGGGCAAGCGAGCATTTCGTCCATCCTTAGCAAGTCCGTATAATCAAGTTCGGTTGTTCCAAAGGATCTTTTTAAACGTTTAAATTTATCATTTGGCCCTTTTCGACATATTTTAAGGAAGTTTATTGATTAGGACAAAATGTGGAACGATGACAACGGTGAGGCATCAACAGGTTTCTATATTATATCTGTAACAAAGCACTTCTAACCTCAGACTTTAAGAATACAACTTAAATAAATACAATATATTGAATTTATTGTGTTCACTTGAATTTGAAATAAACTCTCTATAAATAAATAAAGTCTCCGAAAAACTTCTACTAAGTTGATTGACAACACAATGTCTTGCAATTACAACTTTAATCGACAATAAACACCATATAAGTTCAAGCAAAAAAACACATTTTTCATACGTTTATTTACTGACGCTTATGCTAGGTTTATCTCAGTAATCTGTAGGTCCATCCCTAATTAAATGGTTTTTCATTGGTAGAACTAGTGTTTGTTGTTTTGTCACGCCCAGGGATGTTTTACTCCACTCCTGTAAAATCTCTTCTTTTAAGTGGTTTTTGTTTGTTAAGCTGCCTTCCGAATGGTATCCAAAAGTGCTCAATCAGGCAATACGGGTGGTATCTGGAGGTGGTCTTTAGGTGCGTTTCCCAAACTTTTTAACCAGCGGACCCCTTTCACAGAACAAATTCCAGGGCGGACTGCTCTTATTCGAGTATTTAAAATTAGATACTTATAGTATGTAGAAAATAAAAGTTGTATAAATTCGCCAGTTCGTTCCTAATTAGGGGGAAAGGGATATCACTATGAAAACAAACATTATGTTGACATTTTTGTGTGTATTATGCTGCGCCCTTTAAGAGCTATTTTATCCCCCGTTATGATCTCAGTGCATACCGGTACATTCAATACTTAAAGGATCAAAGGATCTTGATTATTAAGCCTGGTTTCAGTGGTTGGATCACTTCTAAAGTTACATTGTACACAGGTGTTCGGTTCCAGAAAACTGCCATGAATGTTAAATCCACGCGTGTTGAGTCTATTTTCCTATGCTGTAAGGAGGATTAAGTTCCATGACACCAAAGACAGATACAGTTCAGAACTAAAAAAAAGCTTATTCAAAATAAACGCAATAGAAGATATAACAGTGTTTGAACATATTGTTTTCATTGTTTGTATTTTTTGATATGTAAGGGAAGAAATAACTATTAATTGTTTGCCGTTTCGTTGAATAATTAATTTCTTTTAGAATTTCAACATAAGAATTTAAAGCGAGAGACAGCTTTTCGTAAGTGATTCTCGCGTTTTGTTGCACAAATGATTTTTTCACGCAATGTAAACCAGCTTAAAAACTGTTCAGATGTATGTCTTGGAATTCCCATTCTAGTAGGCTCACTTTCGGTCTCTGGAGATGGGGATGTGTGCTACCAATTCTCTCCTCCTGGTGTTTTACTTAAGCCTTTTTCAGATGGGGCAGCTAGTTGGATAGGTAGGTGACAAGGAACGTATAACCTGATAGCAAATAATTCAGAATTTCCTGAACTCAAGCTGTCCATTCGTCATCCCCACTGACTCAACACAAAAGACAACTCTGCATTCATTTTTCACTCCAGTTGCCCAGTTGTGTTAACACAATTCACCATAGAATTTTTATGAGCTTGCATATTAGCAGGTGTACAGTTCTGTTGATTATTTCATCATAGGTAGGTGGGGGGAAGAGTTGCATGAAAAAAAGGACCAGAGGTGTTGGTGGGAATTGAACCCACGAGCCGATAGTCTAACACGCTGACCTCTCGGGTACCACAGTCCTCTAGAAAGTGCAATTACAACTTTGCAGTTCGGTTGCAAAGCAACACTTTTCTTCGTCTGGGTTTTTGGCTTTTCTTCTTGCAGAAAAAAAAAGAAAGAAGGAAGTGTTCCAGGCTTCCTCGGGTTCAAACATCATACTGGCTCCCATAGTCATTGGGAAGAGAAGTTGATTCCACAAATTGCCTGGTGTGAAACCCGCCTAGAAAAATTCACATGGCAGGCAATTTAGTTGAATCCTTCAAACTCTCTTCGTCTGAAAGAGGCCTTATTGCGTTAACCAAATCTTAAAAATGATTATATAATTAAAACCAGTCCAGTATGCCTGACAAAGTTGTATCATCAACTAATCAGATGTAAAGTTTGTCAGTTTTTCTGCTTTTGTATTTATGAGGGTTGTTTTATCGACTTTTTATCTGAATATATTTATCATCTTGATTCACTTCTCACCATTTATTTTGTTTTTATTAAATGTTTTATTTTTATTTGTTTTTAAAGATTCAATTGGAGGGCCATTTTACTTTGTGAAGCTTTCATTTCTTTTACAGTCGCTGATAATGTTTATATTTATTTTATTAACATTATCAGAGCCTGAAAAATATACAAAACCTTGGAAAACTATAATTGTGCTTTAATTATTGGTAATAAATAAATCTAATGACAGCTTTTACTATATATAAAATCTACTGTGTGATAAGGCAAATTTTGTATCTACTCAAAAAATTGGTCATTCCTAGCATTTTGGTTTACCTATCCTCGTTGGTTTCTTCTGTCAGGCGTGCCATAACATAATATTGTAGTTGGTCAATGTTTTAGCCTTGATGATAAATTGCAAATATTTTATCTTTTAGATTTCAATACCAATGGAGGAGGGGGATTCGATAATACGACGAACATGTTTCAAAGCCCAGCTTCTCAACAAGCAAAGGTAAAACAAAGATCTAATTCATCTACACCTATCTTTAAATCTGTAGAAAAATCTTTCTGATTTAATTCGATGTTTCCACAGAGTTCGAACAAACCTCGTGCAATAGCGCCAGTTACTATCAAACAGGTTTTAGACTCACAAGGAGAAGGCTTAACGATAAAAGAAATTGATGTCCAAATGGTAATTATTATTGTGATATATTGCACACCCACAAGAAAAGTGACACAAGCCGAAAAATTCTAAAAACCGGATTATTTAGTTTTCTGAAGTATTCGGGTATGTAATGATACAGGAAAAATGTCACAACTGTAGGTGGACTCTTGGCTTCTATGCAGCACCATGTGTCACTTTTGAATTGGTGGGAACGCACTGTCTCCATTCACGAAACATGGGATATTTTAGTTCTTTTTACAAGCTTTAAAGCATCAATGTGAGTATTTATCAGGAAAAGCGGCACTTTTCGAGTTTGGTCAGTTTCTTCTTGTTTAGTGAAGGATTTTACGCTATTCTGAGACACATTTTAGTTTGTCACAGTAATTTATAACTTACTAATAACCGACACATCTTTTTAATAGTTCATGATATAGAATTTATTAGCAAATTATATATAATTTATACATATGTATTTTAAATATTAGTAAAAATTACTTTTACTTTACTTTTACATTCTAATTTTTTTGAAAACCAACAAGAAGGCAACTGCCATCAATAATGGTAATGAAGTCTGTCAGTTTTCAAATTCAACCTCTTTGGCAACTACTTTAGGGCTAGTTGGATATTGGACCTTTTTGTTCCACTTTAATAACAGGTAATGAGAAGAAAATTATGACCTATAATGATGATAATTCTGGCTCTTCAGATTTCACTAACAAATCTGGGAAGCATGAAGCTCATCTTCAAAGTTGCAGGTCGAAAATGTTACAGAAAATCAAAATATTGTAAATACTGAATTACCACAATTATATTTTATGCGAAAAAAGGAGATTGGAATGTCCTTAATTAAATATAACAGCATTCCTGGTTTTTATGCTGCGTTTTTCTTTTTATCGCCAGAGCCAAGTAGTACTAATTTTAGTATTATTTTAGTTTTCAATTTTAGAAATATTGACCAGTTCTTCACTCACGAACACTCTGGACCAAGGTCTTGAAGAAAAAAGCAAATTTAATTGTTACTGCCAAGCTTTCGACTTATTTGAAGGTCATCTTCAGTGCCTATATTAATTTCATGTTGTGAAAAACAATTGTACAAATATGTTTTTCATAATGTGCAATTATTATAGACCTTGATGATGCCCTTAAAATAGATCAAAAGTTTGGCAGGAACAACTGAATTTGCTTTTTCTTCAAGGCATTTTTTTTTTCTTTTTTAAACAATGTCTTTTAACTTATATATAATTTTATAGTTTCAATGATGTTTTAATGTAAAACCTTTAGTTCAATAATTGATTTATTGTAAATAATTAGTGAAAAACATTTAAAACCAAGTTTTTTGTAGTTTTAAAGTTTTTTGATTAATTTCCTGTAATAAGTCTGTCACTATTCTCTTTAATCTATTGACCCTGGCCAGGTCACTTTATTGTTTAACTTATGTAAATTAAATTAACTTTATCGTCCAATGTATGTATATCTCATTAATTTAATTTAGTTTAATTTAATCTATCTTTCTTCATATCGCGTCTTGCTTCAACGTGGACGGGAGTCAACGTAGAGGAATAGGTTTCAGCGAACTACCAAGGTACGGAGCGTTGCTGCCAATTAAGGATAGCCCCTTCTTCCAGCAGTCAGGGGTAGCTTTTTAGGGATTTAAAATTTTTGCTTAAGTCTTGGACAAACAAAAGACAATATTGATGGATCATGGCAGTTTTTATCACCAACAATCGTAAAGGCGTGTACTTAATACATAAGTCAAAAATAGTAAACTTCCAACTGTCTCTACTGTAAAATTTTCTTTTGTTGAGTTGTGTCACTTTTCTTAAGGGTGGGGGCGATGTAATTAATTCCTTTGTATTATATATAAATTTTCTCCTCTGATTAAGGCTTGTCTTATCATAATATTCTTATTGTCTTATTATGTAATAAAATACTTTCTCTTCTCCTTCTGTACATTTTGTAGGTGAGAATAGTCGGCATAGTTAAAGGGATCGATGTGTCTTCTATCAAAGTAAGCTACACAGTCGAAGATGCGACTGGGTCAATTGTAGGAATATCATATCTCGAAAATGACTCTGTGAGTAAATTAGTTAATCTTGAGTATTTATTTAATTATTGATGTGTTTTTTTTTCTTCTTCTTTTAGGAAGAAAACTCTTATCCAGTGCCTGTTGTCGAAAACACTTACTGTGTATTGACCGGCATTATAAGGACACAGTCTGAAGTCAAGCATATCATGGTTTTCAACATATATCCAGTGACAAATTTCAATGAAATCCTTGAACATTACCTGGCAGTTATTCATATGTCACTTAAAGCCGAGCAGATCCCAGCGAACATTGTAAGTTCGTTTTGTTTGGTTCTTCAGTATTTTCATGCATACTTCGTTATAGTACAGAGGTACTTTGAGATACGAGTTTAATTTGTTCCATGGTCGGACTTGTAAGTCAAAAGTCAGTATATTTGTATTTCAAATCAATTTTCACCATTGAAATTAATTGAAATGAGATTAATTTATTCATCCTCCAAAAAAAAGTTTTATGATAGTATATGAACAATTATTGTATATAAACAAAATAAACCAAACCAGTAATCTCTTAACGCGGAAAGTTTTTACATTTGCGGGTCTCTTCTTTATTCATGGAAAAAAACAGTTCCATGCATAAATGATTTTATTTTCGTATCGAAAATGATGGTGTTTTTTTTTTCTTTATTTTTTTTTAAACGAGGGTTCGCAACAGCAGAGGTTATATATACCCGGGACCTTTACCTTACAGTGATGAGGGCTGTGTCAACGCCTAAACCATTGTGGCCACCGACGACCTGAAAAAAAAAAAAATGATGCTTTAAAAAATGGATTGGAGGCTCAAATTGATTCTCAGAAATTTTTGCCTGCTTTCTTCATATGTACTGTTCCTTCATTCTTCTCAGTTTGTTTTATTCTTCTGTTTAAGTTGTGTCACAAAATGTCTCCTCCTCCAAAATGGACAAAAACCAACCTGAACCTTGGTGAAAGAATAAAATTTTTTGACGTGTTGCATTTGCTCTGCAGGCCAAAGCTTTTCTTCAAAACCGCTCAGGGAAATTTTAACCTTGAGGGACCAACATATTAAACAAGCAATTGATTTCGACCATCTTTAAATCGAAGTTTTAATTTTAAAAAGGTTTTCGTGGCCGATTCAAATCCTTGTGTGGAAATATTTAAAAAATTAATTATTCGGTGAAACAGCGAACTATTAATAGTTATTGCTTTCCTTGCATATCAAAAAGTACAAACAATGAAAACAATTAACATGTTCAAACATGTCTTCTATTATGTTTATTTTGAATAAACTGTTTTTTGTTTTGGTTTTTTAGTTCTAAATTGTATCTCAATTTTTGGTGTCATGGAATGTAACTCTCCTTATAGCATAGGAAAATAGACTCAACATTTGTGGATTTAACATTCACGGCAGTTTTCTGGAACCAACACTTGCGAATATTAAGGGTTACTGTACATACAAACTTCACTTGTAAAGGAGAATTTAATGAAATAAATAGCTTTGCCATAGCTGATTTGCTTGTAAATAGTACAAATTAAATTGCTTCGAATAAACACTGGAAATTAGCGTGACCTAACTGTTCTGACATCACCATAGCAGGCTTGTATCTCAAATAACAACACAAAATTGTGACTTATTGATGGCTCATATCTCAAAAAAACTCTTATATTGGAGCACTTCTATCTCAAGGTATCACTGTATTGAGTTGGTACAAAATTAATGCAGGTTTTGAAAATTTTTATTTTCACAGGTACTTGTCATATAAACAAAGCTAAATCCATACATCAAATTTATGGATTACAATAAATACTTTTAACGTTATGTTTTATTCAAAATATTTTGGTTTAAATTGAATTTTATAAGAGTGAGGACCTGCAAAATTAAATATGTCCTAACTATATTTTCGTAAAATTTATTTGTAAGAATTTAAACGGCTGAAATGCGGCCCAAATCGCACGTAACATCAATACAGTTTGTGGGGAGGGAAGAATTTCTAGCATTGCATAAATTCTTTCTTTCTTTTATTTTTCACATCCTACCTGTATTTGTAAAATTTAAGCAATCCCAGGCCCTGAAGATGATCTCAATAAATATTGAAACATTGGCACAATAAAGAAAATGTTTTTCCAAAACCTACGTCACACCAGATCGCATCTGATGATTTCCAAATAATCTGTAAAATTTTATTTCATCTTCTTCCAACTTCTCAAAAAGAAAATGAAAGGCTTAACGTTTTACGTTTTTCTATTTCTTTTTGTTTTTTTCTTGTATAAATAGTATGCCAATAGATTTTTCCCTTTTATTCTTCAACATTATACACACGTATAATCTCCTTGGCTACTAATTCAAAACTAAGCCAGGGATTGACGATACTCGAAGGTACGGTCTGGCAGAAAACCTTTTTTATTGTAGCTCTGTTGTCCGATAGAAAGAAAAAACTAACAAGCACTCTTACGCCTCCAAACCTTGCCTATTCTGACTTTACCTGTCCCACTCTCTAGACAACCACTTAAAGCATGGGAATTTTTGAGTAAATACACTGAAAATCAGACTTACATATTTCTTCTTGTCTTGGTCATCAGGCTTTTACAAAAGTGGATATTTCTGCCACCAGAACGGCAATATGTTATAGAAAACTAAGGAAATTGTTCTAGATTAAAAATAAAATGCATTTACATTTTGAAAATGGGACTGTTTTTCTAAAAACTGAAAAAACTTATGCACATACCCCTATATTTATATTAAATAAGGTCTCTGTTTTGTATTTCAAGCAATTAAGTTTAATTTCAATTAATTTTATTTCCAGCCTGAAAAGTCCGACCTAAAGCAGGACATGGTGGCATCCTACGGGGACACCAATGGTAGAAATGAATCATCAACATTAGGCAGTATTGATGTCAAATACAGAAAAGTATATGAAGCTATCATGGTAATCATTGAAGTTTTTTTGTTTTTTTTTTTTCACTAGGTATTTATAAGAAAACCGTTTGTTAACATTATAATTTTATTTTTCAGAGAGCCACAAGTGACAGTGGCATTAATATCGATGAAATTAGAACAATCATGACTGTTAAAATGCCAGTTAATCAAATTAGGTAAACCATCTTGTCAATTGATTTGTTCACCATTTTAATTTTTTTTTCTCTCTTTAGAGCCGCTTTGGATTATTTGGTAAATGAAGGACACATTTTCACCACGATCGATGATAACCATTTTAAATCAACTGAAAGCGCATGTTGATGGATATTCAAAAACAAATCTACCCAAAGTTTTGCATATTTTCAGTTATGTGTCCCGCCTCATCACTATGTACATAAATACAGCGGTTATAATCGTTCATAAACTTTTTTTTTAACTATACTGTTTTACTTCCTATTGTATGAACAAATTTAAGCAATATGAAAGGTCTCTTGGCAAATATGGGAATTCATTTGCAAAAAAAATTAAGAAAAAATTGATTTTAGATTATGTTATTCTAAAATAATTTATTAGATACTTATTACAATTATGTACAAATTTAAATACATATAACAAATTTTTAGGCATAACAAAAAAAATTGGTTTCAAAACATTATAAAACGTATTCATCGCTGTTTCATAATTGCTTTTAAACAGTCTAATTTAAGTCCATCTCCTTTATATTTAGCAATTTCTTTAAGTAGCGCCTGCTTTTGTGTAATATTGGAACTTTCCAGTTCGAAGAGAGTACAGACGTTGAGCAGGAGAGCTTCGTGGAGAGCCGCTGTCGGATTAGATTTGATCACCGATACAAGGATCTCGACTGCTTTTTTCAGTTTTCCCATGTACAAGAGGCAGAATGCCATATTGTTTACAACCATTATGTTATAAGGGTCTAGCATTAAAGCTTTTTGAAAACATTCAAAAGCCTGGCTATGATTCATCTCGGCCACGAAGAAAAGCCCTTTGTCAACGAGTTCCCTCAAATCGGCTGTGTCAGCGCTGAGGGTGCCTTGCTGTTGTCGCTTTAACTGTTTGGCTTCAGCGAAGCATTTTTCAGCGTTTTTCAAATCGCCTAATTGGAGGAATATCCTACCTAGAGCTGAATGCAATGCCCTTTTTTGATTTCTCGAACTGTTTTTTTTAATTACAAGTTGTAAGACCTCGATAGCGAGGATGTAATGTTTTGACATTAAAGCTACATTAATTATTGCGTGTTGTACTCTCGCTTCTCTGGAGCGCCATACTTTTTCGGCTATTTCCCTTTCTTTTTGACTCAGTTCGATCAGACTGCCCTCTTCGGTCTTGCCCGCTTCCAGATTGCTTAACATTTGTTTCACAGCGGCCAAAACAAAATAAAGTCTGTCTAACGCCATGGAGTATTGTGACACATAAGCCGGAATCGTGGCGATTAGTAACCTCATCTGAAAAGGCACCATAGTCCCTAATTTGCCACCATACAGCTCAGGGTAAAATTGGTAGTAGAGATCTGGTCTATCCAAGTTCCACCACACATTTGACTCATCAAAAGCAATTTTAAAATAATGCAGTTTTACCAAAAGGCAGAATCGAGTGAACCAGAGCTGAATAGAATAAGGAGTGTGTTTTGTTGGCTGGTTCTGCCTATTCAAACCTTGACCGCGTGACGAAAGCAATTTGCTGGTTAAGTTGACAGCAGCTCTAAAGCAATGATTTTGTATCAATTCCCTTAGACCTTTCTCATCCTGCGGCACATCGTTGACGGTCTGTATGTTCCTTTTGCTCGCTTCTTCGTCACCGAATACTTGTCGGATAAGCTGAGTCAATTCACACACGAGCTCTTCTCTTAAGAGGACACTGGGCATCGTCAGCAGCTGCTTGTCAGGGTGATACGAACCCGGTGAGGACGTCGCAGCTACGATAAGTGCTTTTCTTGTAACTTCCGAAGGGATCCAAGCCTCTTTCGTCCTGTATGTCTCCGGGCCGGTCAAAACGTCGAAAGATTCTTCGAACCCTTGCAGTGGAGATGGGTAAGGACCTTCGTTGTTCGTGTCGAAATTTATCAAAGAAGAACCGATGAGGGACGGATCCCCGTCTGGAGAATCTATATGACTAGGGCTTAATATGTCAAAGAAATTCTTATCACTGCTATCGACGGTGGGCGTTTCCGAGAATATTTTACATACTGACGGCTCAGGTTCTTTTTCTGACAATTCTAATTTACCGATTTTGTCGGAGAGAGGGTCAGGTCTCCTGCTGTTGCTGAATAACTCTTGCTGCGGGCTGGATTGCACGTTTGTCATCATATCTAGATTTCCAGTCGAAGAAAGCTGGTCGAAAAAAGTTTCCCCCTCGGGTGCATCGCCAAAGTATTTTCCCAGATCTTGCGAAGTTTCTTGTTCCATAATATGGTAATTCCCCTTTTCTCGCTAGGGATAAACGGCGAAATCAAACGGACCCGTTATCATAAATTCATAATTGCAACCTCTTCCTCTACAACATTCTTGGCAAACTTAGTCTCACAAATATCCACGTGGATGTGTTGGAAACCGAAGATTTTTCAAAGACCTGATCTTTTTCCAAAATAATATTTCTTTCCAATTCTAACTAAAGTATATTAATTTAAAAAAATAATAATAAATGGAATATATACTAAATCAAAGTAAATTTCAAAACACTATCAATTACTTTTATTCAGAATTCATGTGTAGTACTTTGCAGTAAACCTCAGCAAAAGTATCTAAAAAATGTGTGGTGATTAGTAACCGTTAGTAGAGGATTATTCAGAAACTGTGAGATGCGGTCTGGTGTGATGTAGGTTTCAGAAAAATATTTTCTTTATCGTGCCAACGTTTCGATCTTTATTGAGATCATCTTCAGGGCCTTGGATTTACAAGCATTGTTTAAATTTAGCAAATACATGTAGGTTGTGGAAAAAAGTGAATTTATACAATGCAAAAAATATATTTTTTTTATATTCAACCAAAGTATTTCTATTCACTCAAAGGGTTAGTTTTCTGCGTGTGCTATTCTTGCGTGAGTAGAAATACTTTGGTTGAATATAAAAAAATACATATTTTTGCATTGTATAAATTCACTTTTGACACATCCTACATGTATTTTTTAAATTTAAACAATGTTTGTAAATCCCAGGCCCTGAAGATGATCTCAATAAAGACCGAAACGATGGCACGATAAAGAAAATGTTTTTCTGAAACCTTCATCACACCAGACCGCATCTCACGATTTCTGAATAATTATCTAAAAAATCTTCAAATTCATTCAGTAAAAAAGGCAAATTTCAGTATGGTGGTAATAGCCATTTTGTTAAATAGTGAAGTATGAATATAATGAAAGATTTCTTACTGTTTTTCATTTAAAAAAAAAGTGTTTATTTATTATATTAAAATATTGTGGTTCTGAAGAGGAACGAGGGAAATGGCCCGAAATGCCATAACCGTACAGGTCAGTACAACATTGATGCTGAATATAATTTAAAATTTAGGTATGATTGGGAATGTGGCCCATAATAAATTAGCAATTAACATATATTGCATAAAAATAAATGGTGTGTTTAGTTTAAAAAAACTTTCTAGATTTAAGCTCTTATGATTCAAATTTCAATTATTTTTTATTACTTTTAATTTAATGTGGTGGTAATAGCCGTTTTGCTGAATAGTGAAGTATGATTATAAAGAAAGATTTTTTACTGTTTTTCATAAAAAATGTGTTTATTTATTATAATAAAATATTGTGGCTCTGAAGAGGAATGAGGGATATGGCCCAAAATGCATTAGCAATTAAAATATTTTGTGGGGAAAAACAATTGTTTTAAGCTCTTATGATTCAAATTTTATTTATTTTTTTATTAATTTTAATTTAATATGTTTGTAATAGCCATTTATCTAAATAGTGATGTATGTACATAAAGAAAGATTTCTTATTGTTTTTGATAAAAATGTGTTTATTCATTATTACAAAAAATAGTCTAGCACTAAAGACAGACCAGGGATGTGGCCCAAAACGCATTAGCAATTAAAATGTTTTGTGTAAAAATAAATGGCTAAAAAAAACATTCATGATTTAAGCTCTTATGATTCCTTTAATTGAAAAAAACTCCGTTATAAACAACAATATTAACTTTTAAACTATTAACAATATTAATCTCATTTTTTACATGGCTGATATTGTGTGGTGTTTAGTGACAGTTTGTCAACAATTATTTGGAGATTGTGAGATGTGGTCTGGTGTGACGTAGGTTTTAGAAAAACTTTTTCTTTATCATGGCAATGTTTCGGTCTTTATTGAGATCGTCTTCAGGGTCTGGGATTTATAAACATTGTATGAATTTTACAAATACATGTAGGATGTGGAGAAAAAATTATGAATTTATACAATGCTAGAAAATTTTAGATTAAAAAAAAATTAATTTATACAATGCTAGAAAATTTTAGATTTAAAAAGAATGAATTTATACAATGCTAGAAAATTTTAGATTTAAAAAAATGAATTTATGCAATGCTAGAAATTTTTTTTTTAGATTCAATCCAAGTATTAGAGTCTAATTCTTCAACAATTGGCTTTCCTTTCCCTAATTATCCCCGCCTATATAATCCTGATGGGGATGGGAGCTCTATCGGCATACTGCTGCTATTGGTCTGAGGCGAAACCTGGTCGTGTTGGCTAAATACACTCAAGTGGTAGAGCAGCGGTGTATTTAGCTGAAGGTCATGGGTTCGAATCCCTCTGGTGACACTGACTTTTCTATCTCAACCAATACCTCACATAAATATTAATTAATTGAAAGATGTTATTTGGTCACTCTTCACTAAAGCTCTCCATGGCCATTTCATTTGTCGCCGAGAATCAAATAGATTACACGACATTTGAAGAATGGCAAAAAGGATAGAACATTCGAAAGGTTGGGTTGAGATGGGAAGTCAGTGTCCGAGTGGATCGAAGTCATGATAGCTTAAGT
Organism: Cimex lectularius; assembly: GCF_000648675.2. Taxonomy (NCBI): domain Eukaryota; kingdom Metazoa; phylum Arthropoda; class Insecta; order Hemiptera; family Cimicidae; genus Cimex; species Cimex lectularius. The sequence goes on from NW_019392843.1 coordinate 235,570, forward strand.
GGTAGAGCAACGCGTATTTAGCTGAAGGTCGTGGGTTCGAATCCCACTTCTGACACTGACTTTCTGTCCTTAACCAATACCTTACATAAAGATGAGTTAATTGGAAGTAAATATAAGTTAGCTAGAGATCATTTCAAGCAAATGTGAAAAACTTGAATTAAAAGGGTGGGCGACGCATGCTCGGTTACTTTCGGCACCTGTGAAGGGGACGCGTCAGTTGACTTCTAACCCATTTTGACTAAATGTTGTATTTACATTACCTACAATAAAGCTGAAAAAACTAATACCTACTTTTATATTGTATTATGGAAATATATATTTATTGTAAATGAAAACAAATGTCATTCATTTTCTTCAGGTATCAATGTATGGTTTTTCATATTGATCCAAATAGGCTTCTTCCCCGATGTGCATGATAGGTGGAGGATAAAGAAAATGTTTTTTCTCACGTTTTTCTAAAAAATAATAAATACCATTATCATCGCATAAGTAAAACAGATAGGCTAAAATGTGTTTCGTTCAATGCTGGATAGTTAAATATTACACTAAAAATTAGGGTAACAAACCTATTTGCTGACATATTTTTCTGCATTTATATTGGACATATTTATGCAAGAGTAATATACCCAACGATGGTATCACTGAAATGAAAAGATATAGTTTAAAGTAAGTTTTAATATTTATTTAATTATTTATTTATTGTGCAATAATTATTGTTTTGCTATAGCTACTTTTGTTTGATTAGATTCAATTGTGCAACTTAAATTAGCACCATTAAATTTGTTTCTTTATAAGTTGCTTTTAATGTTTTGACTGACAACTATATTATTTATTCAATATATTGAAAATATCCTCAAAATGTAGATTAAAAACAATGAAAAAACATCAAACTTAATTCTTTAGTAGCCAGTGGGAACCTCAAGAAAAACAAATTAACATAAAATTTATGTTATCTGATCAACAAATTTTTGTAAATAAATTCGTTAGTAATAATGATAAGTTAAGAACATAGATCAACAAAAAATAAAATCATATAATCTTTGACAAGACAATAATTCTACTAATTTTGCTAGTTATATTTATTGCAATTCCAATTCAATCTTGTCTTTAGAGCAATCTAAGTGGCAATTTGACACAAATAATAACATTCCTATTAGTTTTCAACGCAAGTAATAAAACATTCGAATTTGAAGTTTTGTTTAAACAAAAATTCAAACCAAAATATTGCAGCTCGAAATCGAATCGAAATATTAGTGTGTACTAAAGTTATCAGATTGCTGATAAATACAATTTTGGTAAAGAATTTAGGTTTACATCTGTACTATGCCTGAATTGTGGCTGAATACGCATAGACTAAATAAAATAAAAATAGCATCAATATTTTAACTAGTTCTATTCTCCCATATTTAATTCTTAATTTTCTCAAAGGCCATTTTAAAATGTGTGCTATTAGGATCAAAAGAAATATAAGTTTTAAAGACAACACCTCTTAAAAATGTTAATACTTAACAACTTTTAACATTTGGTGGCAAAGGCCAATTTAAAAAAAAAATGGTTATACAGCAGAAATAAAGTAATAAAACAACAAACACATTAACAAGAGTTTAATTATGAGGACAGGTTGTATCATTAGGTGCAGGTCCATATCTAGTCATCAAATTACTTCTTGCATCAAAATGCACAGATCTCATGTGCTCTCTAGGAGGGGGTCTTTCTAATATTCTAATATCTACAGTCCTTGGAGCATCTAATTGAACAGGTGCTGCACATTCCACATGGCCACAAGGTGGTATAAGCGGCTTGGGGCACAACTCATGGGTTTTAGGCCCCACCAAACAAAGATCTGGAACTTGAGGACAGCCTTGCCCCCATGGATCTGATTCAAGACTGATCGGAGGCAGACAAGCCGAGGTGTGCGGATTGCTAGGAGGGATAGCAGGACCCTTGGAAAAGCACATGGACTTTTCGGCTTGAAATTTATGGGGACATAGTTTTGTCTCCCTTCCTGGATCTACAAGTTCTGATTCGAGCGGTTGAGTTCCGGAAAAATCATATTGGCCAGGTGCACAGCTTGATTGGCAATAGTTCCCTGGCACTGAGCTGGGCCTCCCCATTGAATGCCTGGGTAGTGGTGGTACCGGTGGTGGTCCATTGAAAGAATAACCACGTCTACTTTGACCTATACTTCTAAGAGATGATCTCCTAACAGTAGGACATGGAACTAGTGGTGTGGCACATCTTTTCATCATGGCTACAGGATTTCCAACATTTTTTACAATAACACAAGAAGCTGCATCTCTACCATCGGGCATTAACTCCAAGACTTCACCACCACCACAACAGCTGGCTCTGGTCTTCTGACCTCCTGTCATACATTTTTCCTCCTGTTGGAACGATTTTTTTGGAAACATGGAAGGCCCTTCAGGGACGTCAACTGACCGTGAAGTTGGAAACACAGTTCTATATTTCGGTGATGTCCTCATCGGCGGCAAAGGTGGCAATGTTGGAGGTTTTAATGGTGTAGCTGGTAAACGATTTCCACAGTGAGGTTCGACATAAGCACATGGATTACACGCCTTGGCTTCTTTAATTTCTTTAGGATCCCCGACAAATTCCCCTGTTTGTAAATATTGCGCTAAACGAGCAGTTCTTGGAACTCCTGTTTTTGGTGCATCCTCAGCATCATCTGCCATGTCGTTACAAGGAACATCATCTTCATCGCTTTCTTCCAGTAGTCCTTTTCCCCCGCGGAATCTAGATATGTCCGTTTCATCATCTCCCAAATAATGGTCCTTGGTATCATAAACAACATATTCATCTTCACCTTTTAATGAACGGTGATGGACTATCATTAATATCACACCAACAATCATTACGACTGAAACAAATACCAAAATATTGACCGAGAAACTAAAGGCATAATCAAAACATTCACACTATGATAAGAATGCTTAGTTACGGTCATCTATCCTTTCAACAATCCATTTTGGCTGGTCAGTACATTGGTATGTTGGTACACAATTGGTACATACAACTGGTTACAACGTTTTGAAGGGCATAATACATATAATTTTCATTGGTAAGTCATTATCGTTTTGTTTTTGCTACTAAATTGGACACTGTGTAATGTTTTTTTTAATCGATAATATTGCAGTTCAGTAGAGATAATTCTTCATATTTTACAGTAATGTGCACCAGAATCTATATCAATGTACAAATGTATTGACTAAATATTTTTTGAAAAAAGCTCAAAATGATCTAATACTTTTCTAGTGACTATTGATCAATTATTACTAACAAAGTTGGACTATAGTTATTTCAGAATTTCTTCTTTCCTCACAATAACTATTATGATGTAACTATGTTGTTTAAATCTTGTTTTCACTAGCTTAAAAACTACCTCTATACTAATTTTTGAATTTTAATTTCCTTTAATGAATGATATTGGGCACTTTTTAGTTATCTTAATTTGGATCTTATTTGTAAATATTGTTTAGAATTTTCAATTGATTACATTTGACAACTAGAGAGAAGGTCCACTCCATATTACAACGTACTAGTTGGATATAAAAATTACAAAGAAACTTATAATGTTATGTTAACTATAAATAGCATACTATTAACAGTATTGCTTTTGTGGCCAAAAATTTCTTATAATAAATTAGAAGTAAGAATGTGAATCCTCAGAGCCATTTTTTATTTTAAACAGTAAACTACTTTTATGAACTCGAATAAAAAAGTGAAGAGAGTAAAGCGCAATATCACGCTTTCAATACCTCACTTGATGATGGCATGATATTTTGCTGACAGTCCTCGATGGGTTCAGCCCTTAGTACAGTCACATGACATCTAGTTCTAATTTAAATTGTTATGGCATTTACAAAAATATTTAAATTATATAGCTTCTTTCATATAGCTGGAAGTGATCAAATAAATTATTATTATTACCAAAGAAAATTACTCGCTGAATCAAAAATATCATGAAATTCATTCCAAAATCTTTATGTTTTTGGTATAAAAGGAAGAAAAGAATTGTGCAGAGGACATGGGCTAGAGTTGTGCAGATGTATATAACTTCCGCAATCAATACCATTGTCAAGTTCTCCTACGCATAAAAAATAAAATAAATAAAAAAGCAATAAATTATTATAAAGAAGAAAAAACAATAATTCACCTTTGAACTAGCTATTATGAGTAGAAAAGATGGTGGAACCAATATAAAATCACACATCAGTTTGAACAGACTTGTCCAATCTGAAATTAATTAGGTTTTGTAATTTCTAATAGTTTCCGGCTGTTCCATATTGAGCTAATTTGTTTAAGTTTTATCAATACTTCAATTATTGATTTTTTAAAATTTTGCTGTTTATTGATGCATATTACCATGGTATACGCTAACAATTACAAAAAATTCCAGTGTTCCTTCTCCTGTTACTGATTCCACAAAAATGGACATAATAAGCGAGCTCGTTATTGCCTTTGGGGGTACTTGGTCACTGATAGAGCAAAGTTAGCTTCTACCATGTGGTTTGTGATGCCAAGAAATGGCTAGAACATGTCGGAGTAGTTAAAGAAGAATTTGTTTTCTAAACATTAGTATACGTGGTTTGTTATATTTTCAAGGGCTCTGTAAAAACATTTGCTCACAATCCGTTGATTCAAACAAAAAATTTGCAGTCAGAATGGACAAGTGAACTGTGGAAAATCTAGTTACTTTTTAATACCAACGCTCAAAAACGTCCACCCGCTTTACAAAAATGTCCTCCAGAACCTTCGCTAGGTTTTGTAGGTCTTTACGGGGTCACTCATTGTTTAATTGGAGGCAGGTGTGAGGTGAAGAATGTTAGGTTGAACATTATTACCAAGGCAGCAAAGGAACCACCATAATTTATGATCTGCTAATTGCATGGACTTCGACATGGCATCATTGTTGAAAGTAAAGGTATGTTTTCCTCAGTGCGACTATTGCAATGATTGTTCAATGAAGATCATGCTAAGGTAATCACAGAGCACAATTTCTATGTATTTTTTGCTTGAGTGACGAAGCTGGTGTTGTTAATGATGTATGATTTTCATTGTTTGCATTTGGGTTAACACAATAAAAAGATAGATAAGACATGGATGACATTTATAACAGACTGCCTTTCACTTCGACAGTGCTTCCTCGAACTTCATTGATTTATATAAGTACATAACTACGAAACGTATTCATAAAAGTACATTTTGATTAATAGTCTTCATCAAATTTTTTCTTTTAATATTTTCGATGGATTGTGATACACCTATAAGTTACAGAAGTAGGGTAGTATTTATTTCACAACTCTTATCTTGGATGTGACTTCTCTTGTTAGGACTATCTTTAGTTAGGTAAGATATACCTACATATCGAATAGCATAATCCATCATTTGATTTTACAGCAGGTTCTTTTGTTTAAAATATTGTCAACAATCACAGGTAGCCAACAATCAGATGGAATTTCTTTGGAATAGACTTGCTGTTTTAATCTTTAAGGAGAAACCTTTTTATCAAATTGATTTAGGAAGTTAATTGACCTTTTATTAAAGACTTTTATGATCTTCTATATTCTGTCTTTGGAGTTAATAATTTGTGAGATATCAGAAGAACATATTTTAAGGGCGAGATTTTAGCAGTTTTGTTTGGGAATCAACATCATCCTTTGTTGTAAAAGAATCACTCTTTAACCATCCTTGCTTACGAATGTATGAAGTTCTCAGTTGGCTAGTGGGCGAAGTAAATTCTTTTAGGGTTGCATTTTAAAAGTTCCGTTAAAGAAATTTTTACATAATCTTGATTTGGTAATTTTCTAAAATAGCCTGTGAAGCCCAAAAATTTGTTCAAAATTTGGAATGTTTTTGGTTCGAGAATTTTTTTACTGCTTTAGTTCTATATTCAGATGATCGAATATCAAAATGGAGACAATACTGGATCAAGTGCTCCCAACTCTGTGGTTTCTGCAAGTGACAGTTGCCCTGAGAGAACTTGGGGCATTTTAAAAGTAAGCCATTACAACATATATATAATAACCTAACATGAAATAGATTATTGGAAAAAATAAATTCAAGCAAGAAAAGAGTCAGATATAAACTCTCTTTCAGCAGAAATTGTCTAAAGGATAGAAAAAAGCAATCATGTGGGTAAATGCCCACATTGGGGTAGGATAATGAAGGAGCCTACTGCCAGACAATACCTCAGCCAAAAGCTGAGAAATAAGTGTAGAACATAACCTAGGTAGCAAATAGGAGGGTGACATTTTAAGCTGGGCGGTTCCTTGCAAGTTTTCTTATTTCTCTGCATGGGATGTCTAAGGCTGGGCGCACACGAGGTCGGTGGGGCGGCGCGGAATTATGAAGGTCCGTAGTCCGCACACTATGTAGGAACCGCTCTCGGCCGAATGGTCGAATTTTCCCTTCCTTCTGACTGACTAGCGCTGCGGTTTAGTGTTGAATTTCCAGGAGTTCACGTCACAATCGTTGCCTTCGTCTTTACAATATGGCGTCCGAAGGCAGCCGAATATACCGAACCCAACGATTTTCGACCGCCCCGGCGCACAGTAGGCCAGTAGCGCGGTGCGGAGCAGGAGGACTTTTAAGGTCGATACTCGATTCATATCTACCAGCACAATAGCGTGTCCAGCACGTAGCGGCCACACCGTCCTAGTGTGCGCCGGAGCGGTCGGAAATCGTTGGGTTCGGGTATATTCGGCTGCACTCGGACGCCTTAAGGTCGATTCATATCTACCAGCACAAGTAGCGTGGCAGACGGCACAGACACTAGTATTCATACCAAGCGGTAATCACAGCAACAGTCACCTACAGACCAACGAACTTCATTCTTCAGAAAACCAATGGACAGGATTCTTTCCATGTCCGTATTACAAATTACGTACATTTCACCACATACAATATATAATATTATTATTATTTTGTGTGGTGATTAGTGATTTCTGAATAATTATTATTTATATATAAAATTATTATATATAATTATTATTATACACATTTTGTAAAATAAAATTTAAAAAAAAACATCTTGAATATGTACTGATCGGCGATTCAGAGTTTACCCCGAATTTGGATTAGCGCATGTTCGGTTTACCGAGACTGGACATTATAATTAAAATTATAATGTAATTTATTGTAGGTAGGCACCTAAGTTATTGGCATTGCACAAATCTTGTCTGTCGTCTATTCATACTAACCTAATTGAATCAGAAAAGACAACCGCAGACACGTACCAGCACCGGGCAGCGTTGTCGCCGAGAATGTTTTGCTTGTGCCGGCACATGTCTGCGGTTGTCTTTTCTTGTCTGTGTGATTCAATTCGGTTAGTATGAATAGACGACAGACATGATTTGGGGGGCAGCCGAATATACCCGAACCCAACGATTTCCGACCGCCCCGGCGCACACTAGGCCGGTAGCGCGGCGCGGAGCCGAGTTCCATAAGTCTGGCAACTTCCTCCGCTCCGAGCCGCCCTACCGTCCTATTGTGCGGGGTTACATTCATTTCAATGTATTCTTCTTTGGTGGTTGGTTCCGCGTCGCGCCGCGCCACCGACCTAGTGTGTGCCCTGCTTTAGAAAGTCTACATGTAGAGTGAGAAACTAGTATAGCCACACGAAAAATATCTTACAGTAATTAGTGGAAAGAATTCTAAAATGATTTTAAAATACTACAAGTTCTCCCAGGACGATTGTCACTTGCGGAACCAGAGCTGGGAGCATTTGGTCTAGTAATGTTCCTATTTTGAAATACAACTCTAACAACCTAAAGATGTATAGTCATCAAGAAGCTGGCCGCCAACCTACACTAAGTTAATAACAGAATTTGTGGAAGAGTTTCAGTTCTTTCTTTCCGGAATGGTTTTTAATTTAATATAAAATGCTAATTGACCAAATTTTAAATTTAACAAAACGTTCAAAACGAATACGATTTATAATAATTTAGATAGTGAAATATTCCATTTAATATGCAACATATGGTAAAAATAAATGCCCTTTTGCTACTAACCCTGTAACCTTAGCAAGAGTAAAAACAAATTAAAAACATAATTGCCACGAATACAAAAAAAAAAAAAAAATCTTTCTACAGCTGAATGTTAATTTTTGTGATATGTTTCGAATTTGAATCTAAACAATATTTTAAGTTATTTTTCACAACAGTAAAATCGTCATTTTTTTAATGGTTATCTGTAAGAGATAATGGATATAGACTAATTGTCCAAGTTAGTTTCAATCGCCATTGATTATACAACTTTACTTGAAAATTTAAAAGAAAATAAAGGTATGCATCATTGAATGGCATGCAAGCGCATATATTATTAGGATTTCTACAATGGATTGAGAATATTGCTAACCTGGATCTCCTCTTTGAAAAATGAAATCTACGAGAAACAGAGCGATGTTTGCGAATGCATAGAAGAGCATAATTATAGCAAACCCGACGCATCCTGCTTTGCCGACCGACATTTCACCTGATCACTAGAATACAGTTTTACTAAACTGTGTTGAATTTGGTGAAAATTGGTCATGCTTGTCTTCTGGAAATGTCCTGGACGTAAACAATTTTACAACAGGCGATGTAAAAAATGGTTTCATTGTTGTGAGATTTTCCCTTAATTTATTATTCTCTTGTGGTATTTTTAATAAAACTTAGAACAGCTTTATTTCATTTTTGAATATAAATAAGCACATGATCTGTTTCAAACTGAAGCAATGTGAAAATCTCTGTAAATTTTTCTTAAAAATGTTATGTTCCATTTATAAAACAGTGCTAACTTAGCTAATAATCAGATATTGTAAAGGTGTGATAAGACAAGGAACAGTTGTATAATGTTTCTCAGTTAAAATGTTGTGCGTGTTTCTTCTCCTGCACAAACACCACTTCTATTTCTTCTTCAGGGTAACTGGTGACCAGTCTCCGTTGCAACCTAAAAGATCTATTCTTTCTTTATTTCCAAACCTCGAAAATTTCACTATCCTTTAGGTAGATTTCCACGTTACAGGGTTTTTCTACGCTTATTTCTTTAGTTACAAAGGGCATGCTCCGCTGTTTCTACTTCTCCATGGCAGATTGGTATTTTTCTGTCTCAGTTTTTTTGCACTTTTTGAGGATTGGCCAGTACAAAAGGCATATTATTTTATTTGTGTACTATTTAGAGAGTGGTAGAATTTTGTTTTCTTGGTTGAGATTTTAATGAACGTCTTGGATTGTTTCAATTAATTAGTCTTTATGTAAGGTATTGGTTGAAATAAAAAAGTCAATGTCACGAGCGGGATTCGAACCCACGACCTTCGGCTAAATACGACGCTGCTTTACCACTTGAGCTATCGTGACTTCGATCCACTCGGACACTAACTTCCCATCTCAACCCAACCTTTCGAATTTTTCCTCCTTTTCGCCATTTTTCAAATGTCGTGTAATCTATTTGATTCTCGGTGACAAATGAAATGGCCATGGAGAGCTTTAGTGAAGATGTACTACATTTAACGTATTAAATTCATTAGATTCCGTGGTCCGATTGACCAAATAACATATTTAAATTAATTACTCTTTATGCAAATTATTGGTTGAGATAAAAAAGTCAGTGTCACGAACGGGATTCGAACCCACGACCTTCGGCTAAATACGACGCTGCTTTACCACTTGAGCTATCGTGACTTCGATCCACTCGGACACTAACTTCCCATCTCAACCCAACCTTTCGAATTTTTCCTCCTTTTCGCCATTTTTCAAATGTCGTGTAATCTATTTGATTCTCGGTGACAAATGAAATGGCCATGGAGAGCTTTAGTGAAGATGTACTACATTTAACGTATTAAATTCATTAGATTCCGTGGTCCGATTGACCAAATAACATATTTAAATTAATTACTCTTTATGCAAATTATTGGTTGAGATAAAAAAGTCAGTGTCACGAACGGGATTCGAACCCACGACCTTCGGGGCTAAATACACCGCTGCTATTCCGCTTGAACTATCCTGACTTCGATCCACTCGTCCAATTTTTGTGTTTTGGGTTGCGAAACGCGGCTCAAATATTCCAAAGGTTTATGAATTCTATTTTTGGAGACATAAACTACATTTTTGTGTATGTTGACGACATTCTTATAGCTTCAACGAATGAAGACGAACATTCAGTTCACATAAAAGAGGCTTTTAGTCGTTTACATGAATACGGCATTACAATAAACCCAAATAAAAGCGTTTTCGGGGTTCAGGAAGAGGAATTTTTGGGAAATCGGGTGAGTAATAATGGTATTTCACCCCTACCAGCGAAGGTATGGTAAGCCATTACGATTACCAAGAGAGATGTTTTCCCGAGCAACATTTTCAGAAAACGCTGAAGAATTTGTGGCAAACCTCAGAAAAAAGATGTTTGAACTACGTCCGGCTCCTTACCGTGCTAGTTCAGCATCCGCTTTTGTCTCTAAAGAGTTAAAAACCTGCTCGCAAGTCATTATACGGGATGACTTTGTTAAAAAACCATTAGTACCATCTTAGTCTGGTCCATACTCTGTTGTAAGAAGGAGTGCAGACCTTAAAACATCTGATGTCAGATTACCATCGGGGATAAGAACAGTAATTGTAGACAGATTGAAATCAGCGTTCATTCTATCTAAAGAAGAGCAGACTTCTACAACCCACCTTCCAACGGTAACACGGCGTAACCATAACGTCTCTGCAGAATCTTCGCCATCGCAAACTACTCGTTCTGGTCGCCGAGTGCATCTTCCTGTAAGTTCCGCGACATTATTGCGGGGCTGTATAGCGGTCCGGTGGAAACATCGGCGCTAAGCGCTCTTCGCATGAAGCGTATATATATATATATATANCAGATTTCCCGAAAGCATATCGACGAGATTTGATTTAGATTCATAAAGTTCTGAATGTATATCAGCCTTTATTTGTAATTTCTTTGAATAAAAGTTTTTTAAAAACACATTCGACCAAAGAAATTATTTAACTTATATAAATGTATGTATAAAAAAACTGTAATTCCAAAGTTTAATGTATCGATATTTTTTGATCGATACAGACTCTGTTGATGCAAATATATGTCGCGAAAGCTCGGCGAATTGTTTGCATAACTTTGTAACTTCATTCAAGATCATAAAACCTGATCCTCTTCAACATTGTGTATTTTGTTTTAATCATCCTGATCTTGAATTTAGAACGATTTAATAAAAATACGCAATAACATTATTTTGAAGTTAATTAATATATTTTATTTTATTATTGAATATTTAAATGTACGATAGTATTTACACATTATGTATTATTACTACAATTCGCCATTTACTTTATTGTCTGAAGGCATTTTTAGTCGTGTTATGTGGGCCTGTTATGTCTGTTTAGATTACATAATGTAGGAAACAAGTTGAAATTTTTTATTATTTTGTAGGAATTTGAAGCCTGAATCTTTTTTATTTTAAAGAACGTGGTTTTTATAGCAACCAATTCTCCTATTTGTGGTGTTTTCTCAGAAGCATTATTGTGTTATTTCAGCCCCTGTTATGCGCCTTGCAGAGGTGTGTCGTTCCTATCTTGAGAATCTAAACTTGTGATAAGGCCATGTGCCAGGTGTGCACGTTAAAGAACTTCGTGTGTAGAGATTAGTGACCGTTAATCGATAGTTATTCAGATATCGTGAGATATCACACCCGACCGCATCTCACGATATCTGGAATAATTAAAGAACTTCGTTGTCCTAATGACATCGCAACCGCAAATGTGAAACGTGTCTTGGGACATGAAGAGAGAAGAGATAAGTCCTCAGACCATCGTCCCCTGGCACAAATCACCTGACTACATCCTTCAGGGAATCGCAAACAAGCACAAACAATACTGTAACATATTCTACACAATCAAGCTCAGAATTCTTTTGAAAATGCTTATTTGGTTAAGAAAAGAACCTATTTCAATATTCCCTGACTGAGTAGGGGTTTTAACGTTAGATCCAAGCTCTGTTGATTTCATGAATAAATTATTACCAATAATTCTTCTCCAAATTATTATGAATTAATCAATTTTGAGTAATTGTATATACTTTTAAATGATTGAAAAACAAGGCTTGTAAGTTTTGTTATAATTGTGTTCCATTATATGAAGCCAACATTTGCTCCTCGGACTCTCCGCAACCTCTGTTCAGAAATACCCCTTTTAACAAGACAATTAGTATCATCACCTAAAATGGGATCAGGTCCTGGTAAGCCTCTATTTCCTTTAAACTCTCCTTGCAGTTCATTTATGGGTCCAGCCTTTAGTACACAAGGATCACTTTTTGACAGCCTAGGTGGTACAGGATCCAGTGGTGGTGCTGGTGGAGGAACTGGTATTTTATCAGTCTGTGCCCATTTACTTTTCATTGAAATTTCTCCTCCAGTCGCAGCCTCTTTAAATACTTTTGGCGGACATTTAATTCGCTCTCCCAGGCTCAAGACATCTGGTCTTCTCATTGTTTCTCTGCATTGATCACTTATCCTGTGAACCATTCCGTAGGCTGGTTGCTCCTGGGTGCCTATGGTGCAGGCACCATGAGGTGTTGTAAATGGTGGATAATCAACTGGAGCTAATTGGGGTGGTTGGTCTTCTCCTATAGGGAACTGTTGAGGAGGATAATTTTGAGCTCCATATCTCTCATTTTGCCTCATAAATGGAGATTGAACTTCCGGTTGTCTTGCAGATGGAACCCATGCCTGTGGAGCATTTCTTCTATCAGTAGTTCTAAATCGTCCAATTTCTCCTTCACCTTGAGTGGAAGGAGAGAAATTAATTGTTCTTTTGCTGCCGGCCAAATCTTCTCGAGATCTGCTGATAGAACCACCATATTTTGTTTGTATTATTTGAGTGCCACTTGAAGAAGTAGCTAATCTACTTCGACTGCCAGGACTCCTTGGGCTAGCACTGCTGCCTCCACTACCTCCAATCCTCCCTAAATAAATATTTGGTGAACCAGTACTTCCTCCTTCACTGGTTGGAGACCGGGCATCTTTTGTTGTTGGGTTACTCAGACTAACACATCCTTTCTCCATTTCCGGTATATAATTCATAGATAAATTTCTTCCTTCTGCATACTGAGGTTGAGTGTATTTACTGATTGCTACTCCACCTCGTTTAGCTATTGTTGATTCCCCTGTTCTTGTGTCTCTCAAAGGGGCGCATATAAACTGAGAGGTGTCTCTCAATTCATTTGGTCCTACCACCCTTGGTAAATTGTAAATGACATTCCTAGCCGGGTCATATCCCTGTCCTGGTCTTTCCTTACACATAGGAACCATAAATGACATCTTTGAGGGTGAATCCCTTCTCATTGTATGACCAGGGCCTCCAGGTGTTGGTCTTGTTACAATATCCTTACATTTAATTCGAGCTATCGCTGCTTGTTCTTTGTCACACCTCAAACTGCACTCATACTGAATGTGTCGTTGTACAATATAAAAACCGTAAAACATAAGAACTGAAACAAAAATAGTTTGATATTAGATGTTTTCATCAATAATTTAAAAATATACTTTATGGTTAATGTACTTTTCAAGAAAAATTATTTGTGAACCAAAAATCTTCAAAGTTAAAAAAAAAAACTCAAAATTCGGCAACATATATCCAAATCCAACTCAACTCAGCTCTCCTTTCCTAATAAAATTTAGAACATTACTCTCAGAGAAAATTGGTAACACAATGGCAATGAAAAAGAAATATCCCAAGTTCCTTTGGACGAGTATTATCACATCTTAATGGGAAATAAACTTTTGAAAATTTCTGATTGAAAACAAGCCATTTGACAACCCATCAGGATCTGGGCCAAATGATGGCCTTTATGCTCAGAAAGGATAACATCGTCATATTTTCAGACAGTCTGTTAGTGTCCCTCTCTTAACAGGTAGTTAGAGTGAAGCTTTTCTGTTTGATAAAATATATATAATAATTCTTTTCTTTTATAGAAAAGTAAACTTTTGTGTTTTCAGCAATTCCCATTCATTTCACTTCATATTCTAACATCCCCCTCCCACAGAAGCCATGTATAGGAGAAGAGTATGCATCCCAAAACTAGAGGGGCTATTTGCTAACATGAATGATTAATTTACAAAATATAAGAGTGTAGTTATTTATTTAAATAGTATTTATATACAAGGGCAGTAAATTATTGATGCAAGACTTCTTTAACACAAAGCCTAATTGTAAATGTGAAAACTTAATGACTAAAAATTCCCTTACATTACATTTACATTACTTTCTTTGTTTCTAACTTGTCAGACACCATTGTTTTATTTATTACAGCAAGTACAATTTCTGCATCGTATTTTCTCCTTTTATGCAGCAAATAAAATAGATTTACATTAACATTTAAAAAAATACTACATTTAAATAATAAAATAATTGTTGATCAATCTATTACTAAGGCATTGCTTTCTTACTAAAAAAAAAGATTCGCTGGATCAGAAAGTATGCAATTACTAATCCCACTTCTTCGTCATTATATAAAAACATGCAGAGAACAGTAGCAAAGAGTAGATGGGCTACTCCTGAGGTTATGTACATTGCTTGAGAAATTAAAACTATGGTTAGATTCTCCTGAAATTAAAAGTGTCACAATGAGGTTTTGCACATTCTCAAATTTTATTATTACCACTTGACTATTATGATTGTTTTTAATTATGACAGTATTATTATAACAATTTTAGTTTAAAGCAATTAAAATAATTTTCTCCAAAAGGCTAGGATCAATTTTAAAACACAATACATCACCTTTTTAATACCTATTGATAATAGAAGAGAGGGAGGTATCACAATGAACTCAGACATGATTTTGAACAACGCGATCCAACCTGTAAATTTAATTGAATTATTACATATATTACAAAGTCAAAACAAATAGAGATTCATTATTTATACATTTATTATGTTCACATAAATGTACATTACATTTTAGAAAACGTTTCTCTTTATTTCCAATATAAAAAATGCTGCAGCTATGCAATTAATAAACAAATAAAATAAATTCCTATTCAATTGAAGCTTTATTAATTTATTTGTGTACACTGAAATATATTTGTATTCCCTTCAATATTTGTATATTTTTCATGCAATAATGTAGTAGTAATAATGTAAACAATAAATATAATTCATCAAGCGGACCGTGAAAACTAGTGAATTTAATAAATATAATTATACACACCATATATATTTTTTGAGAGATGGCCTCTACACTAGTTTAACTATTTGAAAACAACCGCTCCACATTCTGAATAGCGATCCAGAAACTCTGATTTGTTTCTTGTGCTCAGTTCTGTTTTCAAATCAGGTTTCATTTCCACTCTATATGAAGCCAATACATTGCCTTCCTTCATTTAGTTCATTGGTTATCTTTCTCTACACGACAGATACATTACTCTGTAAATGTCTTTTCAACAACACACAACACACCTAATTTGAGAGAGAGGGGAATGCTCCTTATTTCTGATTCATACCCTATGTGGGCTACCTCTTGTTTGATACCCAAGAGCTTACATGTTCCGAAAAGGTAGCTATTTATTGAAATATGGCTGATTTATATACAATCTATTAATTTATTTAAAAAAATTATGATTTTCTGTTATACATGAGGCTTTACGTTTCTTTATTGGTAAACCAGATATGGTGGCTGGGACATTATATTTGCAAAATCTATCACATTCAGTTTTAATGCTTGCACAAAAAGAAAGTAAAAACAGCATTGCAAGAAGTGGTCTATAACTTTCTGTAAAAAATTCTTATTGTCAAAAAACTACGGTATAATAAATTATTAAAAGGCATCATTGCTCAAGCATAACTCAATATTAAAATTTCAGGTGTAACAACTGTTCCTATATATCAGAATATACTGTATTGAAGGAGTAATAAGGTTGAATGTTATAAATGTTTACCTGGATTTAAAGAAGTCCAGAAAAAATAGAGAAATTCAACGATGTATATACACGTATGACCTATCATTACATATGCAAACATCAAGCATGATTTGCTTGTAGACTTATAACACATTTTTATAAGCTTTGAAGAGATATTCCTTCATCCAATGAACTACACATCGAATTCCACCGTGATTAATGCATTCAATTGTCATTTATCTATAAATGGAATAACGCCAGAGAATAGTTTTTGTATAACTTTTATAATATTTTTTTTTTAAACAACAATGTATTTTAAATAACAGGTGACTTAAGGTTCAATAATGAGCAAGTCACATAAAAACAATTGGCTTGCTCTTATTGTAATCTACTTTTTACCTTTTTCTTCTAATTTTTTTAAATCAGAACAATAGAAAAAAGTATATAAATACAAATGGAGATAATACATTTATTTTTATTAACAACCAGTTATGGCTTTTTTAATTTTTAATTTATTTGTACTAACGTTTACCACTCATTTTGACACTAATGATACACAAAAACAATTTGTGACAAACAAGAAAAATAACATTATAAATTTTCAATTTAATCATTGTTTCCAATTTGTTTTAAAATTATTTTTCCTAGTTAGTTCCTGCTGTCTCCACTACAGTATTATAATGATTAGGGATGGTTAGGGGGTGTCTAGGGGGGTGCTGTTTGGGTGCCCATCTGGTGGTGGTTGTGAAGGGGTGTCTGGGGCGTGTGATGCTGCCAGGGCCCTGGTTTCCGCTATTGGGGGTTCCTGAGCTGTGGCCCACTCACCACCCAGCTTGAAAGTTTTTTAAGGCGGAAAATGACCCAAAGCGGTTGATCGTCTTTTATAATTAAAAAAAAAAAAAAAAATGATTTGACATACATTGATGTATAAATCTTGTAAAAATTATTTCTTATTTAATAATTTGGTGAATTTTTCTTCAATCAACCTTTTTTTATAAGAATTATTATTTATGAAGATTACATATTACAAGTTTTAATATGAAATTATATAAATGATAATATGATAAATAATAAATCTTGGTAATTTAATGTGGTTCTCTAAACGAAAGTGGTATAATAGTATAAAACTNTATATATATATAATCGTTTGGCACCACAATGGCAGTAGTATTAGTACACACCTGCTACCTAGATCACCAAACAAAAGCATCCTAGTCTTCAGCAGGAAATTCAACATTTGTAAAAAATCTTTACCAATGGAAGTTGACACAGCGTACTATACGTCATGGTAATATACAATCCAAAATCATGTTTTCCTGTTTTTCGACATCATAACAATAATCAAGCAGAGGCGTTGTAGAACTTTCACATTCTATTAGATGACACTTGCACATGAATTGTAATAGAACAAATCTTTGAGCTCATTATTTACCGCTATACTCATTTATTGTTATTGTTAATTAAAATGTGTGGTGTTTATTGACCGTTACTTAATGATTATTTGGAGGTCGTGAGATGCGGTCTCACGACCTCCAAATAATTGTTAATTCAAATGTGTGGTGATTAGTGACCGTTAATCGATAATTATTCAGAAATCTTAATCTTTTTAATCACAGTCTTATTTGTTTGTTGATTTTATTTGATATTATTCTTACTCTTAAACCTTTTTCAATATCTCCAGTCAGGCATTTGAGTGATTTGAGTGAGTATGACGGTTTCTGAGTCAGAACATTATTAAAGGTAGGATATAGCCAGCGCGAAGTCGCGAAGAGATTGAGTGTAAATCAGAGGTAAATGGAAAGGCTCAGGAGAAAGGTACGTAATTCTTGACTATCCTCTCAACACGACACACAAGAAGAAGTGAGTACAAATACTTTGATCGAATTTAAAAAAAACTTTCATTTGCATTGTATAAATTCATTTTTTCTTTCCACATCCTACTTGTATTTGTTAAATTTAAACAATGTTTGTAAATCCCAGACCCTGAAGATGATCTCAATAAAGACCGAAACGTTGGCACGATAAAGAAACTGTTTTTCTAAAACTACGTCACACCAGACCGCACCTCACGATCTCCAAATAATAAATCAGTAAATTTTAAATGCAGTACTTGCTGGTTTAAGCCTCAAGGACTCTACGGTAAGGAAGGAAATGTCCAAATTCATATGTAGGTTAAGCTCAAATCACTATAATTGTAACAAGATTCAAAATAAATTTAGTAAATTCAAATCTTTGTATATACGTTCAGTAACAGAGACTTGCGAACACTTAATTATGATATGCCCCAAATATAAGAATGAAAAGAAAAAATTAATTAATTGCATATTTTGATGTCTGGAACTCCCGCTCAACTATAAAACAATTCTAAGCACAAGTAATCTACATGTGTATCACTCAAAAGTAAGATTCTTAAAAATAAATAAAACATGAAGAGTGAAGGTTGTGTCGGAAAAATACCAACTAAATAAAAATGACATTTCTATAGCTATATGAAAAAAAAAGAAAACAGAAAAAATGGCAAATTGAAATGCGATCCGCGAAATTCCTTAGCTAAGTACGCGTGGGTCCATGTAATGTACTTTTCAACAAACCCCAGGCGTTGCAGTAGTTTCCAATGGTTGTGTGGGAAATATTTAACATCTCTCCAGATCCCCGGTCGTCAAAAAGGTACTTTCTTTTAGCCTATGCCTCAATATGTCGTCGTCAGACTCCTGAACGTCGTACACTGCGCACATCATCTTCAACAACTTTTTTCAATTCAGTTGTAACAGTTGCATTGCTCCCTTTTTTGGAATTCATAAAGTAAATAATGCCTTAAATGTGATTCATCCAAGCCTACGTATTAAATTATTCGACAGTAAACGAGGTGAAAACATAAACTGTGAAGAAATGTACATATTGAGCTAATTAATCCTATAATTGAAAGACGACATTATTTTCCAGACAAGCCAACAATAAATAGAGTGGATATAACAATCTATCTCCACCCCATTTGTCGTGTCGCCAAAGCAAGGCGTAGGGACACCTTGTATTAAGAAGTATTCGTACTCAAGCTTTTGACCGGGCCTGCCAAATTTGATTTGTTTCTTTTCTGAAAAAATTTTCTGACCTATGGTTGCACATTGCACACCTGATGAAAAAAAGTTTCGTATGTGTTTCTAATTCAGTTTAAAATGAAGTCTGTTAATTAAGTGTGTGGTGTTTAGTGACCGTTAGCCAATGATTATTTGGAGATCGTGAGGTGCCGTCTGGTGTGATGTAGGTTTTAGAAAAACATTTCTTTATCATGCAAATGTTTCGATCTTTATTGAGATCATCTTCAGGGCCTGGGATTTACAAACATTGTTTAAATTTTGCAAATACATGTAGGATGTGAAAAAATGAATTTAAACAATGTACGATTCATTTTTTCACGTCCTACATGTATTTGGATAAAGATCGAAACGTTGGCATGATAAAGAAAATGTTTTTCTAAAATCTACGTCACACCAGACCGCACCTCACGATCTCCAAATAATCATCTGTTAATTAAACTGAGTTTGTCTAAATAAGTTTTCACGACATTCTAAGTTGATTTTGCAAAACTTTTGTCGGTTAATTATTTTTATTAGTTCTCTACAACAAATGCAATTCCAAAAAATGTAACCAAACTTAATAATTAAAACTGTATAATATAAGAATAAAAATGTATTGTTGAAAATAACAAAGCTGTCGTGATACTTCTCTGCCAAACAATGGTCTTCGTAAAGTGAGATTTTTTAGAAGCACTTAGGAACGCTGGTCGCTCCTTTGGCCGGTGTTTGCCGTGCCGTGTATGTTCCTCCGTAGGTCCCTGGTCCCGGCATGTCCTTACACAGTCCCAGAGATCCTGGGAAACCGATTCCGAGGCCTCGGATGTTCCTGATCCCTTCAAGATCAGCAGCGCTAATGGGACGCCCGCTAGTGAACCTGAGCGTACCTTTCGACTGCCAGGTCTGACCTCCGGGAGTTCCGCAGCTTTGGCAACCTCTTACCGGAGGATAGCCTGTATATTTTACCGAACTTCCAAAACCACCCGTTCCCGGCGATCGTCCGCCCTCGAGGGTTTTGAAACATTCCTGGCCTGTAAACTGGGTCGGAGCAGCGAATCCAGCAGTCGTCCGTGGACAGGGCTTCAAAAATTTCAAGGCCGAAGGGGCGTTTTTCATGACTAAGTAGTCATTCTTTTTTTTTGATTCCGGCATTTTTGCAGGTTTAAAGTCTGGGTTTGACACCGGTGGAGGGTATGGAGGACGTTGGCCGGGTTCGTTCATTTCTGCTATGTGGCTCCCGGCAAGTCTCCTTTCAATACTGCAAGAGTCTGCCAGATTCCTAGATGACAGCTGGAGAGGGATGATTTGTTCTCTACTAGGTTTCGCCGAGAAATCTTTTGATATGTTATACTTCCCTCCTGATTTGGAAAAATCTGGTTTGGGGCAACACCAATCATCTTCGTCGCCGTTTGGCTGAACCGTACTTCGGTACTTGTGTAAGTTGATAGATCCCAAATACTCGGCGGCTGAAACAGACATAAGATATCGTACGTACAATAATAACTATGTAATAAATTACCATGTTTTAAGAATAAGCATTTTTAGTTTATCGGTTTATCAGAAAAAAAGTTTTGTTTTTACCAAAATAACTGAAATTAACATCCTCTGCTTGTTAGCAAATAAAGAACTTTTGGTTCTTCGAATATCAAATATCATTTACAGATATTATAGAATAGAAGTATTTCGTTGAAGAAATGTTATTATAGCAAATCTGAACCATGTGCACTACAAAATTATCATAAAAATCGTACTTTTGAGCGAGACGTTTTCTTGTAGAAGTATCACATCATATTGTTAACTACTTGGTGTTCGAATAATACTCATGTTAAAGTATTTTTTCTTTGCTCAAATAAAATAATAATATAAAAGTAAGAGCGAAATTCACAATCATTCAAATAACAAATCCACCAACCTGGTTATTCAATTAATTAATTTATTAGTTACCTTAAGATTTTATCTTTATGATAAAAGTATTCTTTTTTTGCCATTCACGCTTATAATGGTATAACAGTATAACACAAATAAATTAAGAGAAGTCTGCAGGATCTGTTCACTTGGCCAGAATTTATATTTAAACTTCATCCAAATCCGCAGGTCCGGAAGCGTGAGACGATTGAAGAAAATGATTATAACATTTCTGTTTCCCTCGAAGAGTTATTGTTTGATTAGTTGTTGTTTGCTTTTGATGAAAAATTGATAATTTCACACGTATTGCGGTGGCACGTTCCGTGGGACGTACTCCCTCTGGAAGTACGGGGAAAAGGACGTGGGCACGCATGGTGGCCTGGGATCCCGGGCTGAAAGTAATGTGGCATATCGAGTCGGCACCATCTTGACTGGCACACACTTCGAGTCGACAAATCTCGGCGGCCCGGTCGTATAAGAATAGCGGTAGTGCTTCACCCTCTTACGGACGTAGGGGATCGGAGGCTTGAGCCGCGAACGCGCAACACACAGCAGTGATGATGTAAAACGTTTCAGCTTGCCAGCTGGTTTAGTTGCGCGTTTGCTTTTGGAACTAGAGCGTGTAACGCTGCTTATATCCGTCCAATTGTCATCGTCCATCAGTTCACTTCTATCCGTCCTATATATATCTGTACATATAAGCGTTATAACCGATAGACCTGAAACAACACAGGAGCTTCAGCAACTTCTCATCATTTTAATCCATTTTTGTTCTAATAGAGCCTTTTAAGCAAACAATTAGTAAAACTTTCGCTAAATGTACTATTTCTGCTTTTTTTTACAGTTGAAATTTTTCTTTTCATAAATCTTCATTCTGAAAGAAGATTTACCTGTATTTTTCTCATAAACATACAGCCATCAAAGGGGATCTTTCCAATTTATAGGAAAGTAAACTATCGCAATTGGTTTGAAGTTACGAACATTAATCCTCTAGTATTAATTACATCTTCATCTCAACTTACTGAAGAATAACCTATTTATGTAGTGAAGTTTCCAGATTTTTTATAAGGTAATACAAAAGCTATTTGTTACGTCTTTCAGCAGGCTGACATTTTTCTTCAAACCTTCGAAACCCTTTTAGAAAGGTTAACTTACTTCTAATCATTTTAGGTTACCGATGAGCATCATGAATAAACCAGTAGTGGATTATGCGTTTTTATGAATGTTTCTCAACAAAAAGTGTTAAGAACTCCCGTGTTTTGATGTAAACTGTTTATTTATACAATTTCTACTAAATAAATCGGACATTTGGGTTAAGCATTGATGTTTCTGTTGAACTCATTATTTCCAAATACTGTTTCTTTACTTAAACCTAGGGCAAAACTTCCTTGACTTAGGTTGTACAGAGTAAGGGAATAAGTGGTCAAGTACAAGTAACTTGTTCAGTACTTTTGTAGAAAACAATTATAATGTTTATTTTTGATATTGACGAATCTCTCTATAAAAAAGTTAGAAAAATGGAGGCAGCTCGAGTCAGCTAAGACGGGGTTTTCAGAATAAAAGGTTTGCTGACTTCTTCTTGATGTATACGATGAACCTATAGTTAGGTCTTTCCTACAATCGCGGCCCGCCTACTTCGCCGTTTCCATAGAACATGCTAATTTACAAGCTGGTGACAAGACGATGGAAACATAAGTTTTCAGTATCCCTTTGAATATTTACAATCAATGCCACCTTCGGGTTAGCTTCCTGTAGAACTGTACTTCAAAGCAGGATATATAGTTATGCTATCGAGGAATTTATGCAAAGGAGACAGTATGGGCCAATTTGATAGTAAGAAAATTTGGTTGGACGATACTACACTACGAAATATTAGCTGAAAAAGGGGAAATTTTGTGGACACCCTTCAAAGATATTTAGACACACGAGGAGACAGCGAAAGGTCATTTTTTAAAACGGTTCTAATTCCGGCCGTCAAGCATTTGCTATGCCCATAAAAAAGTCACAACCACAAAATTTTGAGAAAATAGGTTTGATTATAAATCCAAAAAACATAATTTTTACACCTTGAAACTATTGACTAATTTCTAGTCTAATAACTAATTATATGTAGCCCTATCGAGGTGTACGACAAAGATGGGCGTTAAGATTGAGTGCAAATTAAAAGAAAAATGCATAGAAAATATTGTTTTCGATGAAGCGTTCGAGTAGTGTATTTATTTTTTCTACCTAACCCGCCAAAAACCGTGAGACACGGATGTTTTTGAGCTTATTTTTTTGGAGTTGCACTTTTTACTTATTTAAAAACATGATAAAATAAAACTAGGAGGAGCTCGACTCGCCAACCCTGGGCCTTCCCACGGCAGCTAGTGCCTGCTAGCTTTATCGCGACAGGATGAGTGGGCAACGAAAAAAAGGGAACAGGGGCCGGAGACCCCTAGAATATACAAGTAAAATACACATTTTATTTATTCTCTCTCTCACATACACCCTTTCACTATCGCTTAATTGTTCGCAGAGAATATTCTGTGATTCCTTTTCCTACCAAGGGACAATACCCATTATGTTTCTCCAACAGATACAACAGTACAGCTTTGGGCTAAATGACCTTTTTGTAATTTAAAGTATTATTCCCAGCTAAATGTAACTATTTTCCGAAAAATCATATCGAAGTAGAAATTTCGAAGTGATAACCAATTTGGTTTAACTTCAAAATATTCAAATTATGAAATTACATTTAAATTGCAGAATCGTTACAATTGTTAATGTAACTAAAAAAATCTGGATTGATTTATTTAAATCAAAAATTAAGGAAGATTTGTTCAATTTTTTGACGTCTTTTGTTTATAATGCAAGCCCTCCTTTTTGTTTAAAACCCATTAAAATGGTAATATACTTTCTTACCAAAGAAGAAAACTCGTTGCGCCATAAATGAAATGAAGGGGGTACCAAATTCTTGCCGCTTTATGAACAATATCACGAAAATGACTGCGTAGAGCAAAAACCCTATGGATGTGGAAAAGTACATGGTTTCACTAATCAACATTATCGTCAGGTTGTCCTGTAGCGAAAAACATAAATTTAGTATTAATGACAATGATTCATAACATTTTTTAGTTGGGGAAAATAACCATGAATACTGTTTGTATGAAATAGAATCACCTTCATTCACCTTGACAATTGCTATTAGAAGTAGTATCGAAGATGGTAGCAGTATGAAATCACAAACAAGTTTGAACAAAACTATCCAGTCTGAAAAACATGAATATATCATTTTTCCTTATGAACATAAACAAAATAAGTAGTTTAGAAACAAATCCTATGACTATAAGCGTTTAAAAATAAATTGACAAGCCTAATGAGGAGTGCGCATTATTTATGTTCCTTTCAAAGAAAATATTCTCTCGTCACGTTTACCTGGTTCCGAGTTATGGTGAAAGAAAACCATCATGAACATGCACATATGCACGAGCGAGTAAAGCAGCATCAAGGACGCGAACACATACACACCACATCTCTTTGTGCAGATCCTCATTACAACCGTAGAACTTGCTCTTGAAAGTCAGGCAGAAATAGATGAATGTGGACGATTTTGTCGGCAGACAAAATTCCTCTGGATGTCTTAATCATTTTTCACTAGTAAAAAGAGTCGAAAGTATACAGAATAATTATTATTTGCAGTATTTAACCAGGTAGTAACTTTGTTCATTTTCATCAACAAATTATTATTGTATTAAGATTGAACGGGTGACTAATTGAAACTTCCGCAGCCTTTTTGATTGCTTGAAAAAATGTATAAAACTGCTCTTTTTGAACTCTTAATTGTAACTGTAAAGTTAAAGTAAACGAAACAAAGCGCAAAGGATTTTTAAAAATCGTTATACATGTAGGAGGTTGACCTGACCACCAAACGTCATCGGAGGCCTACGCGGCGGGAACTGTGTTTCGGCCCTCCCCTCTATCTGGGCCTCAGCTGACTGTCTACCAGTTGTATCGACGCGGTCTACGTACTCGGTTTTTAAGCTGACGTATTTTAATGTTATTAAGTTGTTCTTGTACGTGTTTTATGTGCTTTTTATCAATAAAATTTAACTCTGATGACTTCGATCTGCGTTCTTGGATCGCAAGTTTCGAGGAAACTGCCGTATTGTGTGAATGGAATGATACGCAAAAACCCATTTTTGGTAAGAAAGCACGTCGGCTCGGCAGCAATGTTCCCAAAATCTGAATCTGGACTGATCTCATAGAATCTACTGACGGATACCCTTGAAGTTGGCGAAACCACTGAACAGCGCAGAAATCCACATGCTTTTTTCGACATCAAGAAAACAGTAAAATGAAACGTTACGACAGTACTTTTACCGCTTTCGCGAGATCGCGATGGGGGTAAGTTGGACGACGATGCTTTATTTATATAAGTAATCAAAGGGATTCAGGACACGGAATTCAATAAATCCGTCCTGTACGGGACTAAAAACTTATCAGAATTTAAAGATAAAATGACCATTTACGAACAGATGATGAAAAACAGCATCCCTACAAAAAGTGACACGTTTCAGTCTATTCCAACGCCGGACAGGAAATCTGTTCAACACTACGACCGAGAAAAACTGCTACTACCGTGGATACCACGTCTTAAATGCATGCTATTCAAAGGAAAAAGGTATAAAATGTTTAAATTGTAATAAATTTGAAGGTCACATTTCCAAAAATTGCGCTCTGAAAACGAAATCGCCAAATCTCACAGAAGGACCACCAACCCCTTCCCCTACGGTGAGTTCGTCCCTTCATATGAGACTTGTGATCATTCCGCCAAAACCGCCTCACGCTTCGTTCTCTATGACATTTGATGTCACCATTGGCAATCAATGCTATAGGAATTCTCGACACCGGCTCAGACTTGACCCTGATGACGTCACGATTTTTCTCGCTTCTCGGAAAAATTTCCCTCCACCCAGGAGTAACGATAACGGCCTAGGATCTCACGAATTCCATACACAAGGAAACGAAACGAGGATATCTACGAAATTTTAAATATTAACACTGAAGACTGATTTACAAATCGAAGTTGGAAACTTGTACAAATTTGGAAAATTTTTACAATTACTTTCGTTCCCTCAAGGAATAAATACCACCTCGAGCAATAAAATCAGCCGGTATAGAATTAAATGTTCTACTCATTGACGGTATACACCTGTATCAGTACCCACGCCGGCTCTCTCGTCCAGAACTGTTGACGGTTGAACAGGAAATAAAATTCTGCCTAGAACTCATCTAAGGACGGGTTCGGTGCTATATTGATGAAAACAATGAAGGACAGATGCAACCGGTGCAAAAAAACTTCACCCGCAGAAAGCAAATGTACCATTTACGGATTGGAAGTACTCGCCGTTGTCAACGGCTTAAAAAAAATCGTGTTTATCTCATTGGAATACACTTCAAAATACTTACAGACTGTGCAGCAATTCGAGCAACGTTGGAGAAGAAAGAAGTCATACCACGGATCGCGAGATGGGCTCTCGGACTCCAGGAATACGACTACACGATCGAGCATCGCTCGGGAAGCCGGATGCAGCACTGTGATGCTCTCAGCCGCAATCCAGCGATCCTAGCAATCCGATACGAATTTCTAGCAAGAATACCCGAAACGCAACTCAAAGATAACGAATGCCAATTAATTAATCAACTTCTTGGGAAAGGCCCTTACAATGACTACAAACTTCAAGACGACATTTCGTTGAAGGGAATCAACGGGGAATCTAAACTCTTGATCCCCAATGGCATACCATGCATTTTTTGCCAACGGAAACACGGAAGATTGGAAGGAGAACTATACAGCATCGACAAGGGGGATGTTCCTCTCCACACGCTTCACATCGACCAGCTGGGACCGCTCCCGGCAACACGAAAAGGGTGTAAATACATTTTCGCCTTAACGGACGTTCAACGTGCAATAAACAGCGGTCATTTCAAACGACACAGTTTAAGCTAATGATCGGTGTCGTGATGAAACAACCTAACGAATTATGACAAAAGTGTTATCGAAGAGGAATATGTAAAACATTTCTTGGACGGTCGTGAAGAGGAAAGAATCAAAGCTAGAAAACAAATCCAGTCCGCTCAGGAGGAACAACGAAAAACCAAAAAACAGACGACGGAAGCCGCACGATCCTTTCAACTCGGAAACTGGGTGGCCAAACAACGCTCACAATTCCTTCCTTCGGGAAAAATCACCTTAAATATCTAGGACCATAGGTAATAACTAAACTTCGAGGGCCTGACAGGTACGATGTTCGTAACATAGGGAACCCCGAAGGACCACTACAACGTCTACTGCTGCAGAGTACATGAAGCCGGGACGGACGATATCCAGAATGGCCCAATGTAGGATGTTGACCGTCACAACGTCATCGGAGGCCCTACGTGGCGAGAACTGTTTCAGCTCTCCCCTCTATCGGGGCCTTAGCTGATTTTCTACTAGTTGTAACCAACCACACTGTCCTACGTACTCGATTTTTAAGCTAACGTAGTTTGATGTTATTTAGTTGTTCTCGTACGTGTTTTATGTGCTTTTTATCAATAAACTTTAACTCTTTCTTTTTTTATTTGTGGGAGTACTTTAATTCCCTGCATATATTATAACATTGTTTTATTACAAATTGTAGTACTGTACTTTTAAAACTTTTCCCCACTACTATTGGCAAGATCGTTAATTTTAAAAAATCAAGATCCATAGGTAGAAACATAAATAAAGAATAAAAAAATAAAAAGTAGAACAAATAGTGACAATTTTAGGTATCCAACTTAGACCGTATAGATGATTTTGGATTTGGGTTTATACAGGCCTCTTTTTGGGAGGGGGTTGCTGTCACCCGCTAGATCAATTCAGCACCTAACATATGCAGTTCCTAACTCATTCGTACTCACGTTCATTCTTAAATACATTCACCCTTATTTACATATCGCCTATTCAATAAGGGTGGTGGAAAGATCGATATTCCTCAATCACCCTTTACACATATACACGTAACCTAATTGAGGGTCGATGGAGTACTCTATATTTCACCATCGACCCTCTCACATCACATTCACGCTAACAAGTAAATTCAAGCTAATGAGTACATTCACTCTTAACACAAGTTAGGTGTGCACAACTATTTGTACTAACAGAACAACCTTATTTCCTTGAATAATCGGAACCAAGGACCCAAATGCTCGCTGCCGGGCACAAGCACAATTCTCAAAACTGGTGACATACCTGCGCGCTCTATGCATGGAGCCAAGGAATTGCAACCTTCAAATAGGTGGGACACATCGAGGAACCATTTCCACCATTTCATTACATGCCTTACCGATACATGTGCTTTGGCCCAAATGTAAGTGTCCTTGTGCCAATCTCACATGGCCTGTTCTTAATAGGGTGAGGATGATCCTTCTTCTACGAGTCAGAAGATCCGAGGCTCGACAGTGCTTTTGATGCGCGAGAGCTTCTCTGTAAATCCAGCTGATTGACGCTGCCATTTTTTTAATCGTGTTTTTTATCGCATTGTTAGCCAGAGGGTCAGATCGTGGTGATTAAGTCTGATTAAAACTGGAAGTTGGGTCGTCCGCTTTTTCATTACCCTCCTGACCTATATGTCCATGATGTAAATGAGCAGTTCGCTATTTCTGACATATTTTCTTTTTCTTTTATTCAACTCGTCCGTGTTTTAGTGTTTTTTAAAATTATTATTAAAGGCAATTAAGGCAAGCAACCACTAAGGTCCCGTTGCACCAATTCGGTTTAAACTCAATTGAGAAATGAACCGAGTTCAACTCAAAGATTGCCGTTTTTCAATTTGTCTCGAACAGCGTTCAAACGGTGATCCTAGTTCAAATTTGTGGGTTAAACGAAGATCAGAGTTGAACGATGTCCATTTCTTAATAATATAACCAGTATGTCATATTATTAACTACTGTTTTGATCGTGAGTGGTACAACCCTAGTGGCCATAAGGGTTGCACCAGCCACGGCTAAAACCATGTTCATTGGAACGTCGTTCATAATTTGCACCAAGTTCACGGGAGCGTTGCACCATTTGTAAGGGACCACAGTTCAACTGATCCTAGTTCAACCATTAGTTAGTGGAACTGATTGTAGTCTATTTGTACGATTATAGCTAGTGATCGAATTTATGCATTGTTTACATTGGCTCTTGTACCACTTCCGTAGACTTATATTTATGTTTATTTATGTGTTTTTACATTTTCCTAAATTTTTCTTTCCTAGAATGTGTGAGAAAAATTTTGTTGACATCTGGATCTTTCCATATTATCAATCAACCACGGTTTTTAACTTTCCTTCAACAATTTCTTCATCTTTGAAAAAAGTAATTAAAATAGCAAATACACCACTAAAAAAGGATATTAAATGGAGTACGTTTTTTTAAATTTGCTGGTCTCTAGGTTTGGAAATAGTAATTTAGAATCACCATAACAAGTTTTTTAACATTGAAAAAATAATTATTTTTCAAAGTTTTGCCTATTAAAATGCTTATTTCACCAACGTTTACAATTGTAGTATTAATCACGTCTTATTGGAAATTTGACGTAGTTTTCACTGGTCTCAACGGATTTGTCCAAAACCTTTCTGTTTTGGAGTTATCATTGTTTATTTGAAGTAAGGTCTTGAAATTGAAAAAAAAGTTTAAGAATTTTTGGTTCTATTTTAAATGTAGAATCTACTGGCAAAATTTGTAACACGAGTAGTCGAACACCCAATATTATTATGGACGTCGGAAGCTCTGATCTCCATTCAACCCACGCTCGGCAACCGTTTGAACCACGATCTCCGTTTGAACGCGGTTAAGGACAAATCGAAAAAACGCAATTTTTTAGTTGAACTCGGTTCATTTCTGAATTTAGTTTAAACCAAGTTGGTGCAACGGGCCCTAAGAGTCATAATCTGCCTTGAACGTATGTTTAGGGTGACGATGAACAGAAACCGCCGGCCAGCCCTTCACGAAAATCACCACATGCGCTCCTTTCCGGCTCAAATCGAGCACAGACAGTAAGAATATGTTTGACAGTGTAACGATATTAATTTCCGATACTCGGGAATCGTTATCGATGCTCCCTCTGCGCCGGGCGTCGGGAAGAAGTTCGCCGAAAAACGTGCACGGTGAGAGAGCCGATTGAGAATTGCCCGAGCGAAGACCTCCTTCTACTGATCTCCCTTGAATTTAATTGCATAGTGAGTACCGTTGTCTTTCGTTTTTGCATTCGTCTATTAAGATAGTGTTTTGGTTCATATCACGTCACAGGCCCATTTATATTCATTTATATTTTAATCCTATTTTAAAGGTATAATAAATTTATTTTTGGTCAAGGAAGTAACCTTTTTTATTTTATTTTCACGTTTCATCTTTCGTTTTATTTCCATTCAGGAATAATAAAGGCTGCGCAACTCTGCTAATTTGTTCCTATTGTGGGCAAGATATTTTGGTTGAGCTTTTTGAAGTCACCTGAAGGTAAGTTTAATTTAGAAAGGACCTCCAGGGGATAGGAAAAGTTAGCGGGATGTCACAACCCTGACAGATCGGTGGAGGTTCTTTTGTGATGAGAAAACAATTCGTGAGTCTGCAATTACCTATTCTGAGGCGAGCTAGGACCGTTTCTTCCTTACGGGAAGTTCGAAAAGTTTGAATGGTGGAGGACCATTGTTTTATATCTTCCTTAATTTCTCGCAGCTGTTCACACCATTCGTTATGCCACTTCCCCAGAAACCCGATTTATCCATATCCCTTCCGTGACCGCCGATTTGGCCACCACGTCAGCACGAATGTCACAATGACCCGGAATCCACATGAATAACACAGTGATATTGTTCGACCGAAAGTCCCTCGGGGCTAGGAGTATTTCCGGGGTTAAGGGTGATTGATTCTGTATAGGTGCAGCGCAGCTTGGAAATCCGTGCACCCGCCCAGTCGTTGTATGACAGGGAATACAATATCCTCACTTTTATTGAGCACAACGAGCTCGGTGGTGAAGTTGCTACTTATTGCAGGAAGAGCAAACTCATTACTTTTGAGTTGCGTATTGGGTTGTCCGGAAAATAATGCAGGATTTTGGTATTAAACAAAAAAAAAGAAACTAGTTACTTTAAAGCAATGTTCTTTAATCAAAATAAAACGTGTTGGTAACTTATTAATTCCGTCTGAGTAGAATTCAGAATTTTTAGAATTGATAAAGTCAATAAATGCATTTTCCAGTTCCGTTTGATTTTTGAATATTATGTGTTGTAAGTAGTGGTCCAGGTGTCTAAAAAAATGGTAGTCAGTAGGCGAGAGGTCCGGAGAGTAGGGTGGGTGAGGCAAAGTTTCATAGCCAAGCTCCAATAATTTTTGTGACGTTACACGTGACACATGTGGTCGAGCGTTGTCATGCAACAAAATGGGCCCTTTCCGATTGACCAAAGAGGGCTTCATTACTGCCAATTTCTGATGCATGGTATTAATTTGGTTACAGTATGATTCAGCATTGATGGTTTCGCCAGGATTTAAGAAGCTGTAGTGTATTAAACCAAATGAAGCCCACCATACCGTAACCATTACCTTTTTTTGATGAGTTGGGGGCTTTGGAAAATGTATTGGAGCTTCTCCTTTGTCGAGCCACTGTCCAGAACGTCTAGTGTTATCGTAGAGAATCCACTTTTCGTCACATGTAACAATTCTGGCCAGAAATGGGTCATTTTTGTTTCGACAAAGAAGTGATGCACAAACATCAAAGCGCTGATTTTTTTGGCGATCGTTTAATGAGTGTGGAACCCAATTTTCGAGTTTTTTCACTTTTCCAATCGCCTTGAGGTGGTCAGCGACGGTCGTTTTACTGACTTTGAGTTGCTCTGCAAGTTCTCGAACAGTTGTTTTGGGGTTTTCTTCCACCACTGATCGCAGAACATCATCATTAAGAGAGGAAGGCCTTCCACGACCTTCTTCATCTTCAAGGCTGAAATCTCCCTCCCGAAATTTTTTAAACCACCTTTGCACAGTGCACTCATTAACACAACCCTCGCCCCAGACTTGGTTAATGTTTCTAGCCGTTTGGGCTCCGCTTCGGCCGAGTTTAAACTCGTAAAAGAAAATCGTACGAAATTCTCGCTTTGACATTATAAGGATGACTGAATTATTTCCAAGTAGCGGAATGCTACAGAGGTAAACAAACAATATCATTTGGAAGAGGATTAATAAGTGTTGACATTCATACAAATGAGTAATCCTGTAAACGTAAACAGAATATTTTATATAGATTTTTTTAAATGAAAACTTAAAATCCTGCATTATTTTCCGGACAACCCGATACAAAAGCAACTCCCACAACGATTGAATTCTTGGAGCCGTCGGTATAAACAAAACCTGTCAGAGGTGCACAGTTTAAGGAATTCCTGTTTGTATAACTCAGGCGGGGCTCTTTTAGAAATATAATCAAGTTTAGAGAGATTTTAGGCTCACCTAGTTGCCAGACATTTATCTTTTAAAGCGGAGGTACCGAGATGTCAAGATCAAAAAACAAGGAGGAGACACGTATAACAAAGTGCTTTCTGAGGTCTTGAGTATTATCGCTGCTGTGTGGAGATGCAGTTAGGAATAAAGGTGATATTGGGTGCAGGAAAATGGGGATGCTGTGATTGGTGACTAGACTACTAACTACAATTTGAGTAGCAATTGTATAAATTCCCTTTTCCTACCAAGGGACAATACCCATTATGTGTCTCCAACAGATACAACAGTACAGCTTTGGGCTAAATGACCTTTTTGTAATTTAAAGTATTATTCCCAGCTAAATGTAACTATTTTCCGAAAAATCATATCGAAGTAGAAATTTCGAAGTGATAACGAATTCGGTTTAACTTCAAAATATTCAAATTATAAAATTGCATTTAAATTGCAGAAACGTTACAATTGTTAATGTAACTAAAAAATCGGGATTGATTTGTTTAAATCAAAAATTAAGAAAGATTTGTTCAATTTTTTGACGTCTTTTGTTTATAATGCAAGCCCTCCTTTTTGTTTAAAACCCATTAAAATGGTAATAAACTTTCTTACCAAAGAAGAAAACTCGTTGCGCCATAAATGAAATGAAGGGGGTACCAAATTCTTGCCGCTTTATGAACAATATCACGAAAATGACTGCGTAGAGCAAAAACCCTATGGATGTGGAAAAGTACATGGTTTCACTAATCAACATTATCGTCAGGTTGTCCTGTAGCGAAAAACATAAATTTAGTATTAATGACAATGATTCATAACATTTTTTAGTTGGGGAAAGTAACCATGAATACTGTTTGTATGAAATAGAATCACCTTCATTCACCTTGACAATTGCTATTAGAAGTAGTATCGAAGATGGTAGCAGTATGAAATCACAAACAAGTTTGAACAAAACTATCCAGTCTGAAAAACAAGAATATATTATTTTTCCTCATGAACATAAACAAAGTATGTAGTTTACAAGCAAATCCTACGCAAAAGCGTTTAAAAATAAATTGTCAAGCATAATGGGGAGTGAGCATTATTTATGTTCCTTTCAAAGAAAATATTCTCGTCATGTTTACCTGGTTCCGCTCTTTTTTGAAAGAAAACACCGATGAACAGGCACATATGCACGATCGAGTATATCATCATGATGGTCGCGAACATGATCGCACCATTTCTCGTTGTCCAGATCGTCATTACACACGTACAACTTGGTCTTGAAAGTCAGGCAGAAATAGATGAATGTGGACGATTGTGTCGACTGACAAAATTCCTCTGGATGTCTTAGTCATTTTTCACTAATAAAAAGAGCCGAAAGTTTACACAATAAACGGTATCTTTGTTCATTTTCATCAACAAATTATTATTTATTATGGTTGAACGGGTGACTAACTGAAACTTCCGCAGCCTTTTTGATTGCTTGAAAAAAATGTATAAAACCGCTCTTTTTGAACTCTTAATTGTAACTGTAAAGTAAATGAAACAAATCGCTAAGGTTTTTTAAAAATCGTTATACATTATATTGTTTTATTACGATCTGTGGTACTTTTAAGACTTTTCCCCACTACTTTTGGCAAGAGCGTTAATTTAAAAAAAAATCAAGATCCATAGGTAAAAACATAATAAATAAAGAATAAAAAATAAAGGAAAATAAATAGTGACAATTTTAGATGTCCAACTTAGACCATATAAATGATTGTGGGTTTAGATTTATACAGGCTCCCCCATGGGGAGGGGGTTGCTGTCAACCGCTAGGTCATTTCAGCACCTAACATATGCAGTTCCCAACCCATTCATACTCACGTTCATTCTTAAATGCATTCATTCTTATTCACATGTAAATATATAAGAGTCCTTGTGTCAATCTCGCATGGCCTATTCTTAATAGGGTGAGGATGACCCTTCTTCTACGAGTCAGAAGCTCCGAGGCCACTCATCGGCAGTACTTTTGATGCGCTAGAGCTTCTCTGTAAATCCGCTGTTTTTAATCATGTTTTTTATTGCATTCTTGCAGCCGAGGGTCAGATTAAGTCCGGAGGTTGGGTCGTCCCGGCCTTAGCTGCCTCGTCCGCTTTTTCATTACCTTCCTGACCTATATGTCCGTGATATAAATGATTAGTTCGCAATTACTGGCATATTTTCTTTTATTCAGCTGGTCTCTGTTTAAGTGTTTTTTAAAATTATCGTTATTAAAGGCAATCAATCACTAAGGGTCATAAAATGCTTTGAACAGAAATATGTTTAGGGTGGCGATGAACAGAAACCGCCGGCCAGCAAGAGGGCCGACATGACCGTGCCGAACTTCCCGAAACACTCTTTTTTCTTTCGTTTCTTAAATGTGTATTATATAAGTCGTTGATTCCAAAGGAAATGATAAAGTTCTATAAGTTTTAGCAAAATTTTTCATTACATTTATTATAAATGTACAACTTTTATGACAAAGAACCAACAAGACCATTTTTACGAATGCGACAATGATTAATTCTTTAATAGATACAGGAATCTCAACAACAATTTTCTCCGACATATAAAGAAAAATTAAGGAAACAGTAAAAACACAAAAGTACTAAATAAAAATCAACGGAAAGTGGTACAACAATCAATGCAAACAATGAATGAATACTATCACTAGCTATAACTGTACAAAGAGACTACGAAGGAACGACTTTACAGTTAACTCGGTTTTAACCGTGGCTGATGCAATGGGCCCAGTTTTTGGGAATCAATCAGCTGGTCAGTTGCTTACTAGTGTCAAAGACATACGGACTATGATTTTCTTTCCTATCTGCCAATGACTCCGACAAGGCAAGTCTCGGTGTATAAAGTCCAATGTGTTGAAGTGTTATAGTTGTGTTTTTATGAAACAGTACAAAATTCTTCAATTTTCATTCTCACACTCAAAAAGAAAATCTTCCAATATATCCTTTCTAAGTAAGGCAATTAATATACAAATGAAGGCGGACTAAAAACCTTTGGCAACTTACTTAGATCAGGCATTGAAAAACAAAATTACAACAAATATTTCAATACATTGAAAAAATAATTAAACTGTTTAAACAATAATCATACGAAACACATTTAAAAAGCTTGTAAACAAGGATGGGAGCCGGTGGAGTAGTACTAAACATGTCGTGCGTCATAGTGTTGCCTCAGCTACTCTCAACATGGATCATTTCCGATAAGGAAAAGTCCCAACATTTACGAAACATCTCTTCGAGGTATTCACACCTCATAACTTAATATGATAAATTTAAATCAGATTCACTTATGACACCTGTACCACTAGTTCTGCCACCTAAACCAATAACCCCCCCCCCAAAAAAAAAGAAAAAAAAAAGAAGAAGAGATTCCTTAAAAAAATCACCATGTCATGATTTGATAACAGCTGAAGTTCTTCAAGAATGTGGTCTTTCTGGCTTTTTTATTTAATGCAATTTTGAGAACTACACACTTTACCTTCAATGGAAACTTTTTACATCAAAATTATCCCAAAGCCCCATAAAAATTTAAACTCTCCCTCATCCCCTCGTCCTACCAGTTTGTTACCCATTGTTCCTAAATTATTTAAAAAAAAACTAAAAATTTAGAAAAGAGTTATCTCTATTGCTACTTCAAACTACATCTTACCAGACCATCAATTTGGCTTTCGAACCATTCATTTCACTACTTACCAACTTCACAGAGTTAGATTATGGCATGAGAGATTTTAAAAATAAAATTATTTTTAGCCCAGGTTCATGATTATACAATACCTTAAGAAGAGATTTTTCGTAGTAAACCAGGGATCGGAGACTTCTGAAATGGAAGAAGTGCTTGCAGGTGTGCCACAAGAGTCAATGCTCGCTCAGTTTTGAACTCAATTTTTAGTTCTGATATGCTCACAAATGAGAATGATCTTATTGCCACATACCGCCATATTAACACATCATCCATTTACGACACAAGCTTCACTTATGATACAAAACCAATTACCAACAATTGAAAAATGGAGTCTTTGGAAAATAAAGTTCCATCAAATTCACAGCCTATCACCTTTACACTCCCTATGGAAGTAGGAACTCATTATATATAAAACCATAGTCAGACCAATGCTGTTATACGCCTGTCAGGTATGGAGCTACATAAGTAACACCAATATAAAGTGCCTACAAACAATTCAAAATAAATTTTTAAGGTTAATTACATCCTCTAAAAGAACTGTTCTTATAAATTATGTGCACGAAATTTTAAACATCCCATACATTAAGGATGATATCAAAAGGATTACTAGCTCCTTTTATGAACGTAGCGCTGAGAGTACAAATATGACAGTAAAGAATGTAGGAAACTATAACCTCAACAAAAAT
Organism: Cimex lectularius; assembly: GCF_000648675.2. Classification (NCBI taxonomy): domain Eukaryota; kingdom Metazoa; phylum Arthropoda; class Insecta; order Hemiptera; family Cimicidae; genus Cimex; species Cimex lectularius. The sequence goes on from NW_019392843.1 coordinate 272,290, forward strand.
TGGAAACACAGGAGGATCAAACACATTTTAGTATGACTGCTTAGTATATTTATTCACTGTGATATTATTTATTAAATTGTTAATTTTACTGTTTATATATGTATTTATTTATTTATTTATTTACCAAGTTAGTAAATGTCAGACTAGGTATTGTACAAGTCTATTCAATGATTTTTAACTCATAGTAATTAGTAATTATTTATTAACTTGCTTATTTATTAACTTATTTATGAAATTAGCTAATATTAAAGAAATGTGTTGTTTATGAAACTTATCTATTGTACATATGTAGTCAATGGACCCAGTAACTCCTGTAAATCACTCGAAAGGTTGAGCCTTTGCCTAAAGGATTGTAAAGTGGGACAGTCGACCAAAATATGTTTTACTGTCAAAATGGTGCGTTCTCCACTTCGCGTACATCGAGGACAAGTTGGAAGGTTGTTGCCTATTAAAAGCCTAATATGGATTAGCCTGATATGGCCTATTCGCAATCTAGAGAGAATCACAAGTTCTTTTCTCTCATGTTCCTCAGTTGGCCATTTATCTACAACTAACTGGCTTAATTTCTTTCATACTATCTCTACAGACATTCCATCTTGCCGCCAACTTTCGTTTGAAAATGTTTTTAACATAAACGACTATATCATCTGGACGGAGAGGAAATTGATCTGTTCTTTGTGGATGGTTTGCAGCGTTTCTTGCCTGTTGATCAGCTTTTTCATTTCCAGAAATACCGACATGACTAGGAACCCAAACAAATATCACATGTTTGTTGAGTGTTCTGATTTCATAGAGATATTTGTGAATTTCTAAGATGTAAGGGTCAACCGAGAAATTATTTTTGATTGCTTCGAGACTACTTTACGAATCAGAGCAAATAATGGCATTACCAATTCCTGGTGATTCCTTTATAATGCTCAATGATCTTCTGATTGCATGAAGTTGAGCTGTGTATACGCTAGCCTCATTCGATAGAGACCAGCTGAAGTTATACTCATCAGCAAATATCCCACACACTTCACCAATTTCATTTTTAGACCCATCGGTATAAAAAACTTTATAATTGGGATAGTTATTTAAAATTCGCAAGAATTCTGCCTTGATCATCAGAGAAGGTGTTTCTCTTCAACAAGGCCAGATCTTCGATAATTGTGGCAGTAGGTAATGCCTACGGTGGGATATCTAGCAATTTTAAACCCTCAACCGCCGGCAAGGTATTCCCTCCTAATCTCAACATTTCAGTACCGCGGATTCAGAGAGGTCTTGTCCTAGTTCTTAGGAACGAGTACATATCTTGGTGAGGGTTACGGAAAACTGAAAGAAATAGAAGATGGAAAGGCTTAGACCAAAGTCTAGCAACAAACCTAAGAATTGCCTTCTCCCTGAAAAGTTCCGGAGGAAGGACACCGGCATCATTGCAGAGACTATAAAAAGGGCTTGTTCTAAACGCCCCTGTTGCAATCCTGATACCTTGATAATAAATTCTATCTAGAGGTTTTAAAGTTGATATTCGCGCTGAAGAGTAAACGGTCGCGAATAAATTATACCTCGTACACAAAGTCTTACACAAAGTTACGGGTTGCGGGACTGCCTCGAACACGTGCGGGAGCGAAGAAGAGTCTGGACCTCGTCGTCAAGCGCGTCTCTAACAACAAAACCCGTCACTTCACGGCCTTTTAGACGCGCGACGTACAGATCACAAAATTCACTTAACAATAATTATATGTTATTTGTAACTTTCCTATTTATTAATGTATTCTTTCTGCGAGTGGTTTTTAGTATAATTTTCACCACGGTTCTTATTTCTCTAGGCCAAATCAACAAATATTGTAAATATACGTAAGCCCTCTGCCACAAGGATGTATAATGTCCTAGACATTTCCCCTTGTAGTCACTTTGTACAAAATGTATGTGAAAGTATCTAATAAATAAACTCGAACCAACCTTTACACTCCGCCGTGAGACTTGTCTTAGCATATACATACTATGAACCTGTTCCTCAATCCGACAAAGTTAACTATTTAGTACTTAATTTGATTGAAGATTAACTTGGAATCCACAAACACCAGTAAAAAACAGACACTCAACAAACGATTTAAAATATTTTATTACATACTTAACTGACAATCAGAATTAGCATCAAAACTTTCATCATACAGATACTTATCCAAACCTTTTTCATGTACGGGTGCCAAGTTTATGGATCGGCCAAGTATTCCAATATTCAAAGATTACAAAGTTTTCAATCCAAAATCTTAAGACTAATTGTTTCTCTAACACGCAAATACGATTACTCCATTGCTCACAATTGCCTCGTAAGCGACTGAAAAGAATATGGATAAAAGTCCTCTTAATTGAGAAATATCATTTTATTAATCCACCAATGGGTAGCTGTCTCTATAACGCCCGTAATGCTTCAATCATAAATTGAAATCCTATTTGCTGGTTGCATATAATAGATACGCACCAGTGTAAAATAAACATCAACATTCACATCATGAAAATAAAAGTTTCTGACCTAGGAGACTCTTCTTTAAAAGCATTGCACCCTCTGTAAGTCGCAGGGTGATCACCCCCGCAGTTTGCTCATGTTGCTTTGGCTTCTCTACTTTTTTTTAAGTTTGCGTGAAATAGTTGTGGGTAGAGATAAATTTTTTGTGTTAATTGGTAGAGGTGGTCTGGTTGAAACAGGATTTATTGTTCATACATTTATACCGACAGATTCACAAGAAAACACAAATATAATTTTTTTACGAAAGAAAATAATCGATTATTAGATGTCAATATCTATCAGATATATTGCTACTATCAAATTAAAAACGTTTATTATTTACTGTTTTTTCGGAAAAACGGGAATATGAGGATATTGTGGTGATGGAAGGGGATAGAGTGGGTACCCTGGTGGAGCGAACGAGGATACTGGAATTTTAGGGTCCCTGTAAGGTTTTCTTCTTTTCTTGGCTGGTGGATCCAGCGGGAAAAACGTTTTAGGAAGAAAGGCAGGCGAAGCACCTGTAATTCCTCCAAAGGGCCGTTTGATTATAGGTCTAGGCACGGGATGTTTGTAGGTGTAGCCCAATTCGTTCTCTTCCCAAGTGCCATATAGAAAGTTTCCTCCCACTGGGTGTAATGCTCCGATGTTTCGTTCCTGTTTTGGTTCTTCCTTAGACTTACTGTCCTTTTTATCTTTATCTTCTTGTTTTCCATTCGTATTACCTCCTTTACCGCCAATATTTACGCCTCCACCACCGCTGAAGCCGCCACCACCGCCAAAATTTTTAATGTGCGAATTAATCTCTGGACGTTTCATTGTATGGGGATCAATGAATGGAGGTTGACTTTTTGGGTTGGGAAACGCTGAGAATGGCTCCTTAATTTCTTGGTTTTCGTCTAATGGAATTTCGAAGATATCTTCGATATCCCACTTATTTAGATCTAACATATCCGTCCGCTTGATTCTATATTTACGAAGTATAAGATACGAAGGTATAAATATACCTGAAAAAAAGACGCAACAAATTAGTATCGTGAGTGCCCTTGTAGTCAATTGTCGTTATCCTTACAACCAAAAATAATCCGCTGAAATAGAAAAACTGAAAAACTCTTTTTGAAATTTGGGCTATCCCAGTCCCAATTCCTATAGAAAATACTGGAAAACATGATAGTATATATCAGTATGCCAAATCCAGCGGTGAGCAGCATTATTTCGGATGACTGAATAGCAAACATCATTTCCTGATGAAATAAAATTGAATTTGGCAGTTTGTATTGTTCACATCGGAATTTTTAACTGACAACTTACCTTTTTTACGGCAACAATCGACACAGACGAAGAACTAAACATGATTAACATGCATAACATCTTCAATAATGTTATTGTATCTGAAGCAAAACGTTATGCATTAAGATGAGTGAGAAGATGTAGAACACTCGCTTATGGTATTGTACAGTGACCGAACAACTTTGCAAAATGCTTGAATTAATTTCGGATCCGCGGTAGGGCTGGTATACATGTAATTATTAAATAAGAACAAAAAAAAATCCGGATTCAACATTTATTATGTCTTTACTAATTAAAGTAATAGATGCCAGCACTTTAATCTAAATTAACAATATTCTTTATAACTAAATTTGATTTACATATGAATTTATTATCTTATAAATAATCAAGAGTTTAAGCTCCATAATATTTGAGTTGACTTCTTGGCAAGAATTTAATTATCAATTCCGTAGATGCGGCAGGCGGGCAACAACAATAATAAAAGAAGAGCAATCTCGAGCACAACGTATCAGCTCGAGATTGTTACCTCATGTCTAGTTGACGTCAGCGGATAGGATATGTAGCTTCTCTTATGATTCATGCGGCGGTTAGATAAAGTGCCTTCACGATGGCGGATTTTGTCTAAGGCAGACGACACGACGGGTTTGGTAATTTTCTGGTTATCCAAACTGAACACCGGATTGACACTTCACAAAACAAGAGGTTTTCGTTCACGCATGCGCACAAAGAACGCGGTCTTGACACTTTTAAAGTTGTTCAGAGACTGTTACAAGGCCTACAAAAACAAAAGCACCTAAACCCATGGCATCTAAATAATTACTTTAATATTGTTGGCCCCAACATACCGCCCACCAAAGTTAATCATTAAATTTTAGAGTCATCATCATTGTCTCCTTCTGGGAGCAAAGACGACAATTTAACCACTGGACGAATAAATTCACCTTCTGCGGTTCGGACCTTGACCACGCGGACTTGACCATCCTTTCCTGGCATGCATTGTTGTATTCGTCCAATGGGCCATTGTAGCGGGGATACATTGACTTCGCGAAGAAGGACAATCCATGCATCTCTGGAGAAATTGCTAGTGGGATAATCGGTTGAGGGGAAGCTCAGTACTTTCCTCCTCTAACCTCGATCCCAGAGGGGCTCCAAACTGAACACCGGACTGACACTTCAAAAAACAAGAGGTTTTCGTTCACGCATGCGCACAAAGAACGCGGTCTTGACACTTTTAAAGTTGTTCAGAGACTGTTACAAGCCTCTGATCATACACCATCACCAGATCATCACCAGAGGCCTACAAAAACAAAAGAACCTAAACCAATGGCATCTAAATAATTACTTAATATTGTTGGCCACAAGAAGTATAATTTATAAAATATAATGCTACGCTAATTCACTAGACAATTAGTTTATCGCAACGTTTATGAAATCACAGGGATCAAATACATATATGTTTAATAACAATTATCGTAGATATAACAATAGACGCGTAATAGATAAAATGTGTATAGTTGCACTCTCGCCCCCTTTAGAAGCATGCTTGCTTTACTTCATCTCAACCCAACTTACTAGCTGTAGTGGAGCGTATATCGATAATAGTTGTAATTTCCCTAAAATGAACTTTTAAAAACTCAAATAGTGGTAGTTTTTATAACTGTCACAGTCGGTGACCTCTCGAAAGTTTTGAATGTACATAATTAACATTCCGTTTTAACTCGGCAAACGAACTTAGCAGTGTTAGTTGCGTGTATATGATCTTCAATCTCTACATCACCGGCAACTATCTTCACTTATCAGGAGCCAAATAACAATGAATATGGTCATAGGAGTTCCTTGTTTACATTTAGTTTAATTCACAATTCTTGTATCCAATTTACATTTTTTCTCTGTGTAATGAACAAATATGATGGAAATGATGAATGATGGAGTGGGTGCGGTGTTCAATCCTTTTTAAAATGATAGTTCCTACTCACAGTAAGTTGTTTTGCAACGATCCGGATTTCGAGCCCTTAGCTCATCATCAGGTTGAAGGATTTCTACAACCACGTCTCTCGACAGAATCGCAAAAGTGAACCCGCCGATACCCCCGCCAACGCGACGTTCCGACGAGAAGCTGGTTTTTCAATGGCGCTCGATTAGTTAGGGAATTAACTGCGATGAATCTGAAATTCAATGAACTTGAGTCACATGATGTTCCAGTATTTATAATGCTGGGGGATTAATGTTTGTAATTAATAAAATATTAATAGCCGTTTAACACGAAAAAAACTTCTTATATTAAAAACAAATAATAGAATCGTTAAAATGTGATTAACGGTTATTTATTACAAAGAAATTAAAGGGAAAAGAGAATATTTTCTTATAACTAAAATTTAATTTGAGTAGTTAAGTCTAAAGTTTCTTTAGTATTATTTTCTTTTAGATAAGTCGTGTATAATAATGTACTAAACCTTGTTTTAATGGGCACCAGCTGACGAACATTTCAACACAAACACCTCACGTCACGCATTTGTTTTTACTTTTTTTTCTAACACTAAATGCGACTGACTAGTACCTCCGATCAAGCGTGGCTCCACTCTCCGTTTAGGCCTCTGCCTTCCTCTTCTACTGCCTCCTCAATCGTCGGAACAATCTGCCTTCTTTATGTTGTGCCGTTTTGGCGGCCTTTACGAAATGCATGTCATAAATACTCCAGGTCAAAAGAATATAAAGAACTATCGAAAATAAAAAAGTACTAAAAAATTACCTTTGATCTTCTCAGGGTTAAAGTTTATTTGAACCAAATGCACTGATGAGGTTTTCTTGCTATCGATACAGATACATTATGAAAAAATGTCAAATCAATAATTGTGGAAAATGTGGAGAGAATGGCATGGCAAAGCTGTTCGAACCGCTCGAAATGCCTAAATTGTGCTGAACCTCATCCTGCATATGACTGGGGGTGCTTAGTGCACCAAACGTAAGAAAAAATTAAGTCCTCAGAATAAATGCCATTCAGTCAAGCAAAACTAACACTAAAAACACGGGAAATTAAAGTCAGATACACTTTCTTATTCACTAACTGTTAGTACCTTTCTAAGTTCTAAGTTTGAATAAACCCTCGACCTCAAAATTCCCTATGATCATTTTCAGCCTACAATAAATCAACTATTAGCATAAGTCAATAAAACTTCGATAGCACAAGTAACCAAACTTGCTGAACGACTGATAAGAAAAAAATATTTACTTGCAAAATAAGTAATGAAAGGAGATGTACAACAACAAAACAGGTAGTTACTGATCCTCAATCGAACCGAAAAATCCTTGTAAAATTTTTGAATAATACTGTACAACAACAATCGACAAGCAAAACTAGACTTGTCCTCTCAAAAAATCTCACCTATATGGCCACTAAAACGAAATCGGCCTGTGTCTCAAGGCTTAACTTTTAGTCAACGTTCCTTACAAAACTCTCAAAATCCCCACAGGATCCTAATCTTAAAATAACCAATTTTATATAAAACAGGTCAAGAAATAAAAAACATAAACAATCACTTTAACAAATAATTTTAAAGCAATGAATTAATTGAACACATATCACATCGGTTTCTTGTATTTCAAATTTCAGGTATTTACGCCTGTAAAATAGTTCGATTTGAAATCACAGCTAGAGGTGACCGTTGATTTTAAAGGAAGGGGGCTTGGTTAATCCAGTTGGTCTCAAGGCATGAAAAATGTCTGCCCGCTCTTACGACCCATCGAATATTACGATTTCCTCCGTTACCTTTAAAGTTGCTTTTTTATTCCTTTATCCAAAGTCAGTGCAAGTAGCCATTATTGGTCACAAAAAAGACCGAGAAGTCCGATTTGAGACCATCACGATTTGCGAAACACGTTCCTTCTGGCCGCGGCCCGTTCGAGCTCGATGCTTCCGACGAGACGACTCGTGACTGGTGGTAAGTACCCTCTTACCTTTGCTCTTAATGGTGACTAATTGATTCCTTGCAAAGATTCTATATTATTTCCATTCAAATTATTCATAAAAATTCGAAGGTGGGGTTGAGATGGGAAGTTAGTGTCCGAGTGGATCAATGTCACGGTAGCTCAAGTGGTAGAGTAGCGGCGTATCTAGCCGAAGGTCGTGGGTTCGAATCCCGCTCTTGACACTGACTTTTTTATCTCAACAGAAAACCTTAATTAATTGAAAAAAAATTAATTGGTCAAGCGGACCACGAAAACTAGTGAATTATTCTTAAGTTCACCTATTTTATTTTGTTAGAATTAGTTTATTTTCAGTTCATTTTTCAGAATTTTTTCGGCACTAGCCGAAACATCAGGAAACGGCATATGTCCGGAGTTACAGCCATCCAAAACTTCCGACTGCCCACCACCGTCCGCTCCTTAAATGCTTCTTAGGACTTGTCAATTTCTATAGACGTTTCATCCAAAATTGTCGATCTTCAATCTCTCCTTTACACGCCACTACCGTCAGACCTTCTACTCAAATAAATTGGACTTCTCAACTAAAACACACATTCTGGAAAGTCCAATGAAGTCTGTCAAAGACTGTAACCCTGGCACACTCCTCACGCAGGACAACAACGGACGCATCAAATTTTGCAGTAGGTGGAGTGCTACAAAAACATGCAATCTGAAAAGTTTGACAGAATATTGCCTGCCGTCTATTCGGTTGTAAAATACTTTCGACCATTCTGAACGGTCAAGACGTCATCTTAACCGGCCACAAAGAAATGACCTACGCATTTCAACCAAAACTCGACAATGCTTCGCCCAGATAAATTATATCAGACAATTTTCCACTGATATCCGTTATATCAAGGCTGCAAAACAGTTGCGGAAGACAAGAAGATGACACAATGGATTAACTCAATTACCATCGACAAAGGAAGACAAATCACATAAAACCTCAGACAATCGCCTGTTACCTCCAGGAGGAAGGTATCATAGCACGCTCAAGATAGTTCTCAGCTGCTTCTACCGATATAAAAGGACTTAAGTACTACCTCTGGTAAATTTCAACAATTAGTTTTTATTTCTGAAAATGGTTATTCATTCAAGAAAAAGTTGCTATAGTGATTATTACACGAATCATGAAACAGTGACTAGTGTGGTGGCTTGGAACACGGGCTGGTCACGATACTGTCTCGCCAAAGTTATGTGTAAATCGATCTTTTACACCGTCATGGCCACCGACCTTATGGTCAACTTTTTAAGCCTTTGTATTACCGATTCTTGCAGGTAAAGAATTTATAAATGACTAACTTATAAGAGACAGTTAAACATTGTTTTACTGTTATGTATTATATGTATATGATTAAGCTGTTTGCTGCTACCAGTTACTCAAAAAAACAATGTTTAGTTAGTTTCCCCCGTATAAAGTAATGTCAACAGAAGATCTCGGTCCTAAGTTGTAGGAAATATAATAAATAAATTAACTAATAGTGTATTACCTGGTTCGTTTCCGACGTAATACGTATGGATGAAGAGGCACATTTGGGCACTGGCGTATGCCAATAGTATACATAAGACAGCCCTGGTACATCCTCTTGAAGGAACTGGAATTATTGAAATTTTTAAACCCATGTTGATCACGTTCGTACATTTCGATATCAATGATTTGAAGCACTTCGCAAAATATCAGATGGCGTCTCAGCTGTTTTAGTTATTAACATGATTGTCTATTTTATTATTCCCTTCTGATCCTGTAATAAGGATTATGGATTGGGGCCGACACTAAAGAAGAAAAATCCGAAACCGTAATAGGCAGAGTAGTCAAATGATGCAAGGAAAAAAATTGAAAATATCACCCAATAAGTATGCTACTGCTCCCATTGTCAAGACAGAAGGAAAGAAGATAAAATTAAATATCTAGATTATCTAGATTACAATTATCGATAAATTCATCACGAGCAGCAATCGGCGAATTAAACAATACATGACACATACTCTGATATATTTCTTTATTGAAATATTTACTCTTATACGATCTTAAAATAGGGCATATAGCGATGAAATGAAAATTACAGTTCGTGGTCCGATTGACCAATTAACATTTTTCAATTAATTATTAAATATTAATTTCGTGGGTTCGAATCCCGCTCGTGACACTGACTTTTTACCTCGACCAATACCTTTCATACAAATATTAATTAATTGAAAAATGTGAATTGGTCAATCAGACCACGAACTGTAATGGATTTAATTATTAAATTGAAGTATATCTTCAGGAAAGCTATCCATAGCCATTTCATTTGTCGCGGAAAAAATGGCAAAAAGGGGGGACAATTCCAGAGGTGAGGTTGAGATGAGAAGTTCGTGTCCGAAAGGATCGAAGTCACAATAGCTCAAGTGGTAGAGCAGCGGCGTATTTAGCGGAAGATCGTGGGTTCGATTCCCGCTCGTGACACTGACTTTTTAATCTCGACCAATACCTTTCATAAAAATATGAATGAATTGAAAAATGTTAATTGGTCAATCAGACCACGAACTGTAATGGATTTAATAATTAAATTTAAGTATATCTACACGAAAGCTCTCCATGGCCATTTCATTTGTCGCGGAAAAAATGGCAAAAAGGGGGGAAAATTCCAGAGGTGAGGTTGAGATGAGAAGTTCGTGTCCGAAAGGATCGAAGTCACAATAGCTTAAGTGGTAGAGCAGCGGCGTATTTAGCCGAAGATCGTGGGTTCGAATCTCGCTCGTGACACTGACTTTTTAATCTCGACCAATATCTTTCATAAAAATATGAATGAATTGAAAAATGTTAATTGGTCAATCGGACCACGAACTGTGATGGATCTATTACATTATATACAATTACATGTATTGAAAATTACACTTTTTTAAATTATTCATAATTTAAACAAAGAAACAAAAATGTATTTATTTATGCGATTATTCCTTGAGCGCATATGTATAAAAATATATTTTGGTTTGTTACTCACCATCAGGAGTTTGTTCCTCGCTATGGCATGAAGGGTTGTGTAAAACAATAATAAAATTTTATTTCATGAATTATAAAAAAAGATTTTAGCAGTTTTCAGCATAATCTCAGTATTGGTTACATTTTATCCAGCAGGCAGGTCTGTCAGGGGTTCCGTACTGGTTGGGGAAAGGTGGGCCCGCAAGGTAACTGGCAGGGCCCATGGCTGGTGATTCGATCGGCGAGTATCCTTGTGGTATCATGGGCGGAGCTGGAGGCCTGGGATATGCTGCCAAATTCCTTTCGCTTCCACCGTATGGCTCTCCATCCTCTGTTCGTGCTAGAGGAGGAGGATAGAAATTAGGAGGAACAAAGTTGGGCCACTGGTTGCAGATGTCGAACGTCTGCGGCACTGGTATCGGTGCTGGCGGGTTGTAAATGTAACGTTGGCCAATGTCACCATCTACCCTGGTCCAGCCAGACTGTGGCTTTCGCATTGCTTCGGGACCGGTCTTATTATTTTCATCTTCTGTTTCAAAATCGTCTAATCGATTCGGCCAAACAGCGTTCTTCTGTATCCTCTCTCTGAACTTTCTGTACGGACGGATCGTTTGAAGAGCAATAAAGATCAACACTAAAAATGATTTAAAAAAGTAAATAACAATTCACAAGTAGTTCAATAAAACATAAAACAAAAACGTTTCTTCCACATTTATCGGCCGACATCATGATAAAATTGCTTTACCGAGCGTATATATTGAGTTGATATAAGCATGGAACATATTGAATGATCCTTTAAGTTAGAATTTTTAATTATAAATTACAACAGTAATACATTTAATGAATATATCAGTAAATAGAACTTGACAATTAAAAACGATCAACTATGGAAAATTTGTATTTAATCTTTTTAAATGTTTAAAACATTTGTGCTTTATAAATTCATCATTATTGTTTCAAAGTCCTGATGAAGAAGACATATTCCTGTTCGACCAAAGTTTTCTTTTCAATTACCTTTTTTTTAATATAAAATTTGTGTTTAATCTTAAAAAGACAATCAAAATATAGAATATCAAAAGACAAACGAAATCATAATCGTATTTAATTTTTAATGGTATTCTACAGTGTGGCAATAAAATATTTGTAATGCAAACTTTTAACAAAGCTTACAGTTTAATTGATATTCTTTTTAATATTATGTTACCAGTCGTTTAGCCGCTACATCTAAAATAATTTTGGTTTTTCGTCAGATACATACTACATATTCTACCGCTTAGAGCAGTAGAACGTTTTAAACGTTAAGGACTCCAGTCCCTTGTATGACCGTAGGACTTGTGTGATATGTGATCACTAACAGAAATCTACAAAATTTGAATGAAAATATTTTTTTTCTGAAACCGAGTGTATTTAAAGTAATGAGACCATTAATTTGCAGGAGGAGCACCGCAGCAACCCCCTCCTGGTTGAGGCGGCAGGGGAGTTCCAAATGGGTTGCTGAAAGGAAGGACAGGTCGCGAGATGGGGAAACCTTCGGGCTGTTGCTGAGACATGCAACCTATAGGCATGGCGGCTCTTTGGGAATATGGTGCTGGCGACGGGGTTCCGGGAGGAAGGGGCAAAATTGGATTGGGAGCCATCGGGACCACAGGCGGCATCCCCGTTCCCATATTCATCGGTGACATTACCATCCCCATCGGCGACATCCCCATCCCCATCCCCATCTGAGGCATACCCCCCATCTGAGGCATAACCCCCATCTGAGGCATAACCCCCATCTGAGACATCCCCATATTTTGTTGTCCCGGAAGCAGTGGTGGGCCGATGTAGACTGTCGGCGGTGGTGCTGGTGGATCGTCGGGAAATTTAAATTCTGGGGGCCCATCTTTTTGATCCGTCCTGATCTTTTTCGGAAATGAGTGAGGTGCTCCGTATCCAAATTTGGGAAGTCCACATACGCCGCCGAACGGTACAGGAAGGCCTTGCATTATCCCTTTAACCATCAAAGGGTCCCCCCCGCCATCGAGTTTGATCCCTAGGCCCAAATCTGTGGTGCTCGAACTCCATTCGACGGACCTCGAGAAATCACTGCCACTGGATTTGCCCGTACGCCGAGAAGAAGTGATATCGGACCATCTATCGTGACGAATGAGCTCCGATCTCACTATTCGGTACTGATGGATCGATATAATGGAAAATATCAACAGACCTGAAACATCATTTTCCATCATTTGCTAGTTTTCGTAAATAAACAATTTTAGTGCTACCACATTTGCTTGTTTTCTTCATTCATATTGGTTCAAGTTAATTAATATATATATATATATATATATATATATATATATATATCCTCTAACAAATCCAAATTAATTGCTATTCATAAAATCATGAGTGAAACATAACTATTTAATGGAAAAATAAGTATAACTACCTTGATAAATTTCAAGTATTATTGGTGTACATACTTCAGCCTGTGTATACGCGTTCCATCTACACGTGCATATGTTTCTAAAGTTATGTTGGATTCATTCATTTATTAGGATTATTATTTATTAGGAAAACCGGAACCATAACCAAATAATAGGTTGCAAAAAAAAGATTCTAATGAGAATGATTTCCGAGCGAGCACTGCTATGAATTATAAGAAAACGAGTCGTCGAAATCAGAAAATACTTTGTACTTGTAGGATTTCCATGACATAGAAAGATCTTGGTGTAAATAGGCCATATCTATATTGATTTAAAGGGCTAGATAATTTAAAACGTGTACATATGATCACACACATAGGTTACAATAGTCATTTTTGTGCGCACAGCTTATGATTTTAATTGTAAAGAAATACTGGAAGTCATAATCTGTGGGCTCAAACATGGCCATTGTAGCCACGAATAAAATTCTTGAGCCGTGGCATAAATAGCTTTTTTACCATAACGTAATATACATAGAAAATTAGTGGGCGTTGGTTGGCGAATATGGCAAATTCTCAAGTAGTCGGCGACCGCAGAATAAGTACCGATAGTTAAACATAAATGATTAAAATAAAATGACGAGTTAAAAGCAAAACTAGCTTTCCAATCTCTCTCAGATGAGCGTCCATAAAATACCAGTTATGCAGAAATTATGAGAAAAAAATTGCAAGTCTTTAGTTCAAAACCATCTTTTAAACTTTGTATTAAATCTGTAAACCCAAACATCTCAAGTGCGGACACTAAAACTTTAATCAAACAAAAAGTCAGCCAATGATCTGCACGTTGGAATAATTAGAAACATTCCCGAAGAAATAAATTTAGATACTATTTTCGGTATTTAATAAGCTAAAACTCGAAATCTTGAATTGAATATAAAAGTTAATGAAGTAAAATCGCAAGAAATAGGGGAAAAAATTAAATCAAGAAATTATTACCTCAATTAGTTTAAAAATGGTAACAAAAAGTTGAAAGTGGGTTTACATTATATTATGTTTATTTAAATTACATCAGAATCACAACATGCTTTTTATGTTCCCGAGGTGGGAATAGCCAGAAAAATCGAAACTAAATTAATTTTGTTAACCAATATGCTTAATAACGCACACACATAACGACTGTAGATCGAGTACGAAATTATGTATTAATAGCTATAGAGAATAAGAAATATAAGAAGAAAAAATATAACATTCCTCACATGGTGTTAGTTAACAATTGATTCTCACCTGTAAAGTATGGACTCAGCTTCAACAAAATATCGATTAAGGGTAGTAAAGCACAAAACAGAAAAAGTACGTTTAATATAATGAACTGTTTCAATTAATTATCTTTATGTAAGGTATTAGTTGAGATAAAAAAGTCAGTGTCACGAGCGGGATTCGAACACACGACCTTCGGCTAAATACGCTGCTGCTCTACCACTTGACCTATCGTGACTTCGATCCACTCGGATACTAACTTCCCATCTCAACCCAACCTTTCGAATTTGAAAAATGGCAAAAAGGAAGGAAAATTCGAAAGGTTGGGTTGACAAGTTCGAATTCCCCTCGTGACACTGTCTTTTTTATCTCAACCAATACCTTACATAAAGATTAGTTAATTGAAAGATGCCATTTGGCAGAGTTGGGCAAAATTAAACTAATTCAAACATGATTAAGAATTTTGATTGAAGTTTAGTCATGATTGAATTAGGCATCATTATATGATTTAATCATAATTAATACAATCATGAGGTATGACCAAATCATACAATGATTAATTTACTCATGACTTCATTTCACTTAATTCAATCATGATTAAACTTCAATCAAAATTCTTAATCATGATTGAATTAGTTTGATTTTGCCCAACTCTGGCTACAATGACCAACTTACCAAAATCCAACCGACTCCGGATAAAAATTTTGAGATAAGAGTCGTGCTCAAGGCCAACCTTCAAAAAGTGTTATCATAAACGAAAACCAAAGTTGCATAATTATTCTAAATGTCTATTTTATTACAATCAACACCCCTAGATGGTGTATTTTCCAAGTAATGGAGAAATCTCTTCTTTTACGTGGAATAAATTTTAATTCAAAGAATTATTTTTTCTATTGATCGGTTATGTAAACATATTTACTTTTCAAAGCGTAGCTTGTTCTAGGATTTTTTTATTTTATTTTATTATTATTATTATCATTATTTTTGGCTTTTCATAACGACGGAGTTTTACTTCTAATTGGAAGATAGATTTTTGTTAAAAAAGGTGATGAAGGATTTTCGTTTTGATGAAATAAATTTCTGTTAATAAATTTTTTAAAAGTGATGAAGTGTATTTTTCATTTTTTGAGCACCCATTTGAACATGATTTATCGAAATTTAGTCATGACTAACTATATTGTGACTAAATTAGTCATGCCTCTATTTAATTACTAGTCATGACTAATTTAATCATCAATCACATATGGCGACTAATGACTAAATTAGTCACTTACTACCAATCATGACTAACGGTCTGAGTGATCAATCATTAGACATGACTAATTTTTGCCCAACACTGGGGGGGTATACTAAACCCAAACGAAAGCGCAAAAAATATAATTTGGAGCTTTATCCCAAAAAATGTATTTGAACGACTCTTTATAATGAAACTAGCGGTCCTGGCCGTTTGGGAGAATGGTATAGTAGAACCTTGTAATTACGTAGAATGTACACCAATATTTATTAGTTTTGGACTATTTCTACACTGACGGACTGCTGAAAATGGATAACAGCAATTATAGCATATGTACAAGAGATGATAAATGAGGGCTGAAAATCCTAACCTTCCCACATTTTATTCGTAAAATCTCATTCTGTAATGTTAAAATTAAATATTTTTAATATGATTCTTTTATCTAATTAAACATTTGAACCTCGAAAACACAGCTGGTGGTGGTCCCCCCTGGCTCCCAGCTCAAATATGAACGAAGGAAAAAACGAACCGTCACTAAAATGTTAATGTTCTCTTGCAAGATATTATTTACTTGTACCACTTAATAATTATTGTACATTACCGTTATATTGTAACAACGTAAAATAAATTTCCTTAAAAAAATCTTCCAACATTTTTTGAATGTCCCTGTGTTGTTGAAGTGTTTTCACAAACGACAGTAACCAGTATATCGTCCTATCATTCCCTCTTTAGCTGTATCAATTTTTTATCCGTTTTTTTAGGGTTCTTTATTCATAATTTTACTTTGGCACTTCTGGAGTTGTTCCACCACTCATTTGGTTTTTGTGGGCGCTTTCTGAGATGGAGAATTTTGTATTTGTCCTTGTTATCCCATGTGTAAGACTGGAGCATATATATATATGGTTTTGCAAGTTATCCCCTGGCCAGTGTGTTTTTTGATTACTTAGATGTGTCCAGATACCCAAAATATTATCAGCTTGTGTTTCCCCAGGGGTTTTTGGTATACATTCATTGACTCTAATCTTTTTACATGCTAGTGCTTTTTTGGCTGCTTGGCCGTCTAATGTTATGAGGATTTCTTTGCCAGTGTAATCTCTTTTAAGATTTTCTAATGCACGAGCATTGATAATATTTATTTCAGCTTGAAAGACCGTCGTGTAGTTCCGTACTTGAGGGTTATTTCTCTATTTGACAAGCACAGAATATAATCCGGTTAGTTCATTGGTTTTGGGGCCATCTGTATGTCATGTCATTGTAGTTGATTTTCTCCTGATTCCTTTTTCTCCTTGAAAGACAGTGAAGACTTTATAGGATGTTCAAGGATCATATAGTCCAACATTTCTTGACCCAAATTGTTTTGTCTCCGACCAATTTAAGTTTTTTTTGAGTCGGAATGAACTTTTCCTAGCTTCTTCTTGTATGAATATTTTCAGTGCAGGTTTAACAGTATTTCTAATGGAGTTAATGTGGTTGTTTCTTGTTTATTTCCTCTATGGTGCACGGTTTGCCAATCTTTATACAGTGCCTACTTTTTAGGCATCTTGTATTTGGTGTGCTTTGTTCTACCAGATTAGTGATTCAAAGGATATAATGGTCTTATTACTATCGCCATATTTAACCAATTTGCCATTTTCTTGTAGTCCCCAAGAATTTATGTTCTTCGTATGTACGTAATACGTACCAAATGAGCTAGGAGGTTACCATCAGGTCAGAGTCTAAAACTTTCCAATTTCAAAAATAAAAATTAAATACTTCTGCTTATTAGAATCACAAAATTAGTATTCCAAAAGTTGAAGTGTATTTCCAGTAATTAATCGGCTTTCTTGACATATCTAAGTCGGTCATTTTTCCTCCGATGTGGTAATAATGATAATATAGTAGATTATTTTGTCGCTTATTTTTATGTTGTATGTTGCTTCAAATATCAGCTTAAGTTTGCTATGCTATGAAAGCTAATAATTATTATTGCAGGCAGCTTTAGTCGTTTAATGGAATGCATCACACCAAGTTATGTCGCAAATTCTTATCTTCTTTGATAATTTTGATTCTTATATTGTTTGATCTCTCTTACTAGATAACAAATAAATTTTACCTTTCGTTTCATGTTGTACAGCTTGATAAATGAATATAATTTTACAAAACGCCTACGCGGTTGAGAATTCAAATTTTTGTTGTTCAGTAATGTTTTGCATTTTTATGCTGAGTCGTATTTAATATGAGAAAATTAATGATACTCAAAATTGAACCTACCAGTAGATAAAAACAAACATATGTTTTCAACAGACAATGAAAATTATTTGGTGTAAATAGTTAAAACTTTGTTTACGTGGTTTGAAACGACTGTTTTTTGAAATTATGCACTCACAGAAGAATAACGTTCGTTGAAGAAGGAAAACGACAAAGGGAAGGCCGTATCGATTTTCTTTGATGAACATGATCAGCAAAATGATAGTATACAGCACGAATCCCACTAATGTCGAGATGAGCATAATTTCCGACACATTGACGATGGTCATGTTATCCTGTGGACGAAGCAAAGTAGACGACTGACAGATAAGTATTTTTACACCTATCACAGTTATTCACCTTTTTGACAGCAATGTTGAGTTGGAACGCTGATGAAAATATAATAAGGTTGTTCATCATTTTAAATAATGATATCCAATCTGAAAAATAAATTTATTGAAAAATTGACTGTTTATTTTATTTGTTTGTTTTAAGTAAAATTAGTTTTACCGGCATGTCATAAAAAAACTTACCGGGATCTTTATGGAAAGCAAATGTTAGCAGGAAAAGTAAAATTTGAAATAAGGAGTAAAAGAATAAAGCCCACCCTACTATCTTTACACGAGCACTGCCCATTTTAATGCCAACATCCTAAAATGATTGAAAATTAACGTGCAGTATAACATTTGATTAAAAGAGTATTTTTGCTTATTGAATGGCTGAGTCATCAGGTGATGACTTCAATGGGCACGCTTGTGCAGGCAGAGAGAATATATCAATAAATTGTCAGGAATTTAGATTTTTACAGAGTTAGAGAGTAAATGTGTATTATTTCCATCGGTCTAAGGTGTAAGTGTAATATTGTGTTTTAACTGTAATGGTACTGTAATTTTTGGATATAATTTGGATTTAGGAGGTCACTGAATTTTTGTGGTGCAAAGGAGAGAGATATTCGTATAAGAACAATGTAAGCAACAAAACGAGGCTGTTTTTGAAGGAAGAGAAGGGTGAGGACTGGGCAGAGGTAACTCAACTAAACAACTCAGCACACGGATGTGCATACCGAATCATCCGGGGCGGATGTAGAAGAGGATGGCCGAATCGTATGAAATGAACTGAGATGCTCCAAGAGGGAAGCGGGAAAAAGAAGTTAGTTAAGAAGAGGTTGTTAAAGTTGAGATTTTTTTTTCAAATAAAGTTTATCAGCTCACTTCAGTCCAATTTCTAAAGCCGCTAGACGCTAACTTTAATCTTTTTCCTACCAAATCGGGGACCGTTCGCTAGCTTACTTGGAGTCGAAAGAGCTTCATTACTTTAATTTTTTTGGTATATTTCTGTATCTAGCGAAAAATGGTCCACTGTCTCATAGCTCCATAAAAACTGTTCTATTTTCACTATTGCTCTGGCTTCCTGAGAGGACATTTCTCACCCCTTGCTTTCCCATTTTTCCATTTTTGTAAACAATACTATGCTCTACACTATTTTACACCATTTACTCTTTCTTCCCCTCCGTCCAGTTCATTGACACAAGAGGCATAGTAGAGGCGAAATCCTTCCCCCCCCAAAAAAAAGTGTTACGTAGGTTTTATAAAAACATTTTCTTTATCTTGCCAACGTTTCGAGCTTTATTGTAGTCATCTTCAGGGCCTGGGATTTATAAACATTGTTTAAATTTTACAATAATACATGTAGGATGTTAGAAAAGAAGAAAAAAATGAATTTATAAATAGAAAATTTTATATTCAATCAAAGTATTTGTTTTCTGCGTAATCTATTATTCTTGTGTGTCGACAGGTAAAATAAATTGTTTGGAAAAGTCGAGCAATTGTAAGATAGGTCAATTTTGTAGTAATAATTTAATTTTGTCAAAAGATTCTTTGTAGTCTTTATTTGTGATATTTATTTTGTTGTTTCATCTTAAAGCGGCAATGAGGGCCGTGGTAATTTTAGCGTAATTTTAAATAATTTAATATATAACCGATAATAACCGGTGAGGCGTAAAAACTGCTTTATTTGTTTTGTTGTTCTTGGAATTGAAAATGTTTGAATTGCTTTTAGTTTTAATGGATTTGGTATAGTTCCTTTGTCTGAGATTAAATGGCCTAAGTACAGTAGTTCTCGTTTGAAAAATTCCGTTTTGACAAGTTGCAATTTAAGCTTACGTTCATTGAATTTTTCAAATATTGGTTTTAAGGGTTTAAGGTGTTCGTTTAAATTGTCTGAAAATATAATTATGCCGTCCATACACTCTAGGACATTCTGCAAAAAATTATATTCATAGCTCCCTGAAAAGTTGGGGGATGAATTTTTTAAACCGAATGGCATGCGAAGAAATTCGTCGTGGCCATCTTCTGTTGAAAAAGCTGTTTTTGGTACGGATTCGGGATCCATCTGAATGTAGTGGAAGCCAGAGTTCAAATCGAGAAAAGAGAAATATGTAGCTGTGCCAGTTTTTCCGAATAAGTCTTCCATGCTTGGTAAAAGATATTTATTTTCAATGTGTGGTGTGGAGTTTAGTGACCGTTAGTCAATGATTATTTGGAGATCGTGAAATGCGGTCTGGTGTGACGTAGGTTTTAGAAAAACATTTTCTTTATTGTGCCAACGTTTCGATCTTTATTGAGATCTTCTTCAGGGCTCAAAGTGTTTGTTTTCCGTGTAGATGTCTCATTCTTGTAGGTCGTGTTGTGAGTGATATATTTTTGAGAGTTTATCTAATATTGTCTTATGATTTTATTTTCTATAGTCTATTACATCTCGTAGTATTTTTCCAGAAGATCGGTTTTTTTGGCAACTACCCAAATGAGAAAATTATAGGGAGAGTTTGAGTAATTTTGTTTTTCAGTAATTTATCAATTTCAATGTGTCCATCGTTCGAAAAGCTTGCGGATGTCTATGATTCTTGCTGTATACAGGAAGTTATTCTTTTGTTATTATTTAATGTTTTAGTAAATTGGTACTACTTAAAGGATCATTTTAACGTTTAATTATTTCTGGGAATTTTTAAAGTAAATCTGTAATTTTACATCTTTCTTCCTCATTCATATGATCTGTACGTAATAACTGAGGAATTTCTTTCATCATTTGCTTAAGATTATCGGAACGAGTGGTCACGAGTTTCTTATATTCAAAAATTGTTTCAAATTCTTCTACTTCCATCGGCTTACGACAAATGGTGATAAGGTCGTTGGAATATATTACGCATTGGCATTTAATACTATTTATATTAACAATACTATATTTATTATTAGCAACTGGCTTAGTTAGTCCGGTGTTCAGGTTGAGAATTGACCTAAAGGACCGAAAACTATATTAAAACTGGTTTTAAACTAATTTCTTCGGTATTAATTAAAAATAATAATTCTTTCCATCCTTGTTCATATTCTAGTGCTTTTTTCTGGATTGCTTTCATAACTAGTAGTGCTTTAATATCACTTAATTTTTTACAGCCTGATACAAGTTCATATTTAGGTGAGAAGTTGAATAAATATATTTATATTTTAGAAGCAGTAGGAAACACATTCTCGGTATTAAAAAGGATATATTCAATACCATGACATTCGCCATTTGATGTTTTCATGTTTTAACAGTAAAAGTTTCTTTAAATTTCGTAATTGTAGGCGGCACTAAAGAGTGGTTTATATAATTTTTCCTGATCTAATAGATTATTGACCGCTTTTCTCAATTTTTTTTGCGTTATGATCTATGCATATTAGCCATGTGACAATTCTTGTATGTGTGTTCAAATTGGGGAGGGGTTATCGTGAGAAAAGGGCCAGAGGCGACGGTGGGAATCGAACCCACGCGTGAGAGTCTCTCATCTTAACCACTCGGCTACCGACCACTTTTCCCAATGAAAATTTGTTTTTTCATGTCATCTTTCTAACTGGATTGTCTCTGGTTTTCTAATGAGTTACTTCTTAAGGGGAAATGAAATATTTTTGAAAATTATTGAAATTTGGTCTTGATGGGACAGTTCTCATGGAATATTTTGGGAATTCCATTTTGGATTAGAAAACGGGGGTTTAAAGAGGCTGTTGCTGGAAAGGTTTACTGATTTGTTTGTCTGAATATTGGGTTTTCATTTCAGCTGGAGGCAGTTCCTTCAAATGTTAACTAATGACATAATACTTCTGAGAAGAATCGATCGC
Source organism: Cimex lectularius (assembly GCF_000648675.2). Classification (NCBI taxonomy): domain Eukaryota; kingdom Metazoa; phylum Arthropoda; class Insecta; order Hemiptera; family Cimicidae; genus Cimex; species Cimex lectularius. The sequence continues at coordinate 294,268 of NW_019392843.1, forward strand.
TCTGAAGCTGGTAACTAGTAAGGTACACTAGGGCAGAAGACTGCAGTCCCTGGAGGTCATAAACCTCGCTTACTACTATTCTCATCACCATCACCTCTCTCTTTTTAGATAACAATCTTCCCAGTATTACGCTGAACATCCTGTTACTGAAGAAGCTTTTACGCCATGTCCGTTCTTCGCGGTAGAAGAATAACAACAAAACATCAACCCTATGTAGTTTTGTTTATCTTGAGTTGAAGGACCATCTTGTAGATGAAGTTGCATCTCTGCATGAGCATGTCTCTCCGAAATACCGTCTGATAGCGACAACTCATCCCTCGGGTCTCGGAATAATTTGAAATACGTTTTGTTTGTTCTGATCAAACATTGTATGCATGTATCATGCAGCATATATTAAGCATATTTAAATTGTAAAAACCAGTTGAAAATTGAAAATGTATTAATCGATAAGTGAATCGCTCACAGGCGTATTATTATTTTATTTTTATTTTTTTTTTTACGGCGAGCAATAATTGGAAGACGTTGTCGTGACCCATGAGCATAAACAAGCCTGGCTAGATAGGAGTTAATCCAAGTGATCAGATTAACTTCATAAGGATTTTAACTATTAACAAAATAAATTGCTACACGAAGAGGCCCTTAACGGCCTACTTTTTGCAACAAGAGTAAATTAAATTTTTAAATTCTCGTCATTATCTGGTAGGAACAAACCGGACGGGGGGGGAGGCTACTAAACACTAAATCCGGCTTATCGCACCACTGCGTAAAAAACGCGACAGCGTGCACACGAGATCGTATATCTTAAAAAACGCGACTGCATTTTTCATATGCGGTGACGTGAAATGTATAAAAAATGCAATCGCTATGAAATAAGTACGTACGTGGTAGACTCAAGTTTGCGTGCGAATTTCTTTTTTCCCCGACATATTGTAAATTGGACTTTTAACTCATAATCTTACAATTTTCTAAATACAAGATGGCAAATACACAACACAAAACCACAAGAAACAATGTTTGTACCAAAATTACAAGCAATAACCGAACGAAACATACAGCCGACACCTCCTCTTGGCAGACGGACTAAAGTCCATTGTCTTTTGTAAATTTAAAGGTAAAAACGAAAATGTATAAAGTTCAATAAAGTATTTCTTTATTATTATTATTATTACAGCCAACACCGATGTCGATCGAAAGTAGGCAATTGAGGAAACAACGAATGTTAAAACCAAACAATGTTTTCATTTAAAATGCCAAAGTTAAACAACACCCCCTAAGTCATTTATAATATGGACCAAACCAACACAGAACAACAATCTGTCAATCAGGAATCACAAACACGAAACAGTGCTGAAAATGTACAGGGCAAAACACAGAAATATCCGACACATCATTTTTTGGAAGATCCGGGCTCTCGAATGCTAGGTAATGACACATACAGACAATAGTTATCTTCCGTGCATAAAACTTCCGGGATGTAAATTAAAAACTCTACTTGATTGCGTTTCGACCAATTTAGGCGAAACACTAAATATTCTTTTTAATATTCCTAGTCAAAGTAAGTTGTTTTCAACATTCCGGATTTCGAGCTCACAGCTCATCATCAGCTTGAAGGAGCTCTACAACCCGTCCTCTCGACATGAATTGCAAGACTGAACCCCGGTCCCCCGACCATCGCGTCGTTCAAATGAGAAGCTTGTTTTTAATGCCGCTCAATTATCACGTGCGAAAAGCGGGAATATAACTTCCTTTTTTGGTTGTTTTTTCCTTCATTGGTAAATTTACTATTATTATTATATCTTACGTAGATAGATTAATTAATTTAGATACTTAATTGAGCTCGTGAAGTTGTTTGAGTTTTCTTGGTTTGACTTCAACGAGCCCTGAAAAGGGGTGCCTTAGTTGAAAAAAAAAAATTGGTTGAAGAAGTTCAGTAGTTATTTGTGCAAATCTATCGACGAAAAAATTACAGTTTTTAACTCACTTTAACACGAATGCTGTGGGATATATAACGGTTGTAAATAACTACAATAATAAACCAAGAACTCTTCAATTTAATTTTAAATTCAATCCAACAGCTCCTTTGTGGCTTGTGGCCTATTTTACACGGCGACGTTGCACGAAAAAAGAATAATACTTCCTGATGACAAAATGAAAAAAACCGCAATCCTCCTCCACACCCGCTGATGAGATGCAATAGAAATGAAAATGAGGAATTATGTAAATGAACGCGGGAGACTTCTTGAGATATTCAATATCTTATCAATTCCACGATTCCCCGCTGGTTTTTCGCTTAGCGCCCAATAATCTGAAATTCTCGCACAGGCCGACCATTCCCGCACTTATTAACATCCTTAATTGTAGTCGATTAATTCCACTTTCAAGTGAGATAATTATTTCTCCAGCGGAAAACCCTTTGGAAAGTACTTTTCTAAAAGAAGTACTATAAATTCATATTTCAAAAACTCATAAAAGTAATGTAAATGAATTGCCATTTTCGCATTGATATACACGTTCACAAAACTGCCCAATTTTAAACATATGACAGTAAAATTAAGTTAAAACGAAAACACTACAAGGCAAACAATGGCGCTGTAAAAATGTCTGTTTACATGCGAGCACGACTAGATGTTATTACATTGATTTTTGGATATGTTTGCGAGGTGAGTTTTCTGTACATTGGCAAAGGGAAAAATCTCCTATTCTTAACAATCGTTTAAAAAAGGAGTATGCAACGTGACCTGGCGCCGAAAACGTTTTGTTTTTATAAAAACATCCTTCAAAAACAACGAAACAATGTTTTTAAAATATGTGTGGTGATTAGTGACCGTTAATCGTTAATTATTTAGAAATCGTGAGATGCGGTCTAGTGTGATGTAGGTTTCAGAAAAATTTTTCTTTATCGTGCCAACGTTTTGATCTTTATTGAGATCATCTTCAGGGCCTGGGAATTACAAACATTGTTTACATTTAACAAATACATTTTGGATGTGTAAAAGTGCGTTTATACAATGCAAAATATATTTTTTATATATTCAATCAAAGTATTTCTACTCACTCAAAGTATGTGTGGTGATTAGTGACCGTTAATCGTTAATTATTTAGAAATCGTGAGATGCGGTCTGGTGTGATGTAGGTTTCAGAAAAACATTTTCTTTATCGTGTCAACGTTTCGATCTTTATTGAGATCATCTTCAGGGCCTGGGATTTACAAACAGTGTTTACATTTAACAAATACATTTTGGATGTGGAAAAGTGAATTTATACAATGCAAAATATATTATTTATATATTCAATCAAAGATTTCTACTCACTCAAAGTATGTGTGGTGATTAGTGACTATTAATAGTTAATTATTTAGAAATTGTGAGATGCGGTCTGGTGTGATGTAGGTTTCAGAAAAACATTTTCTTCATCGTGCCAACGTTTCAATCTTTATTGAGAGCATCTTCAGGGCCTGGGATTTACAAACAGTGTTTACATTTAACAAATACATTTTGGATGTGGAAAAGTGAATTTATACAATGCAAAATATAGAAATACTTTGATTGAATATATAAAAAATATATTTTCTTTATCGTGCCAACGTTTTGATTTTTATTGAGAGCATCTTCAGGGCCTGGTATTTACAAATATTGTTTACATTTAACAAATATATTTTGGATGTGGAAAAGTGAATTTATACAATGCAAAATATAGAAATACTTTGATTGAATATATAAAAAATATATTTTGCATTGTATAAATTCATTTTTCCACATTCAAAATGTATTTGTTAAAAGTAAACAATGTTTGCAAATCACAGGCCCTGAAGATGAACTCAATAAAAATCAAAACGTTGGCACGATAAAGAAAATGTTTTTCTGAAACCTACATCACACCAGACCGCATCTCACGATTTCTAAATAATTAGTTTTTAAAATAGTTATTGTTTGTCTATACGAAGACGTAGATACATCATCGTACGTTTTTACTGTTTGAAACTAACCAATCTAATTATTTTTGCAGTTTCTATCAGCAGCTGGCATGGCCGCTACCGGCAGTATGTGCCAGCCTATGCACAGGCATTCTCCTTCTTGGTACGTTACAGCTGTCGACTATTGCGTCGTCATTACTCTCGCACTCAGCTTCTTCTTGCTGTTCGCCATTGGTTTAACAGTCATTGCGAGTGTTTGCGCGGTGAGAACATTCCATCTTCTCATCGTACTAATAACCAGGCATAACGTCATAAATTCGCAGGGCAAACCAATGCTGCTGATCCACACACAGCGAATGTTGACGATTTTGTTATCTATCAGCGTTTTGGAAAGTTGCACCTTTTATTACCTGAATATTTTTAACATTTCAGAAATTTGCGTATTTTTCTTCATCGTACCGATACCAATGATATGTATGTACTAAAGAACAAAATTAAAACTCTTCTTTAAACTTTTTTTCCAGTATTCACATTGGGAACTAAGATACTCCTTTACAAATATTTTAAACTTCAGATTACAAAGCCGCAAAGCGGTAACGTTTCCGAATCATAAAAATGCCTGAGGTAATTTATTTTTTCTTAACTTTGGTCAAGAATATAGTGTAATATGATGTGTTAACACATGTTTTTTTAAATAGTAAACTCCAAAGTGAATTTCTTCTTTTACAAATGTGTACGAGTGACTGCTGTGCTATAACGCATTTCTGCTGTTGCAACTTAAGAGTGGCGTCTTTGACATCCGGAGTCATTTGCATAGTAAGTGTTTAAGTTAAGAACAAAGTCAATTTTTAACTACTCGGGAGGTTTCTTGAGGTTATAAAATAAAATTATATGACCTATTAACCTCGTGGATATAATTATTGACGAATAAGTAATATGAGTGTGTTTCAAGATTCTTGCCATCTTGGGCTTGCCCGCCTTAAGTGTTACCTACAATTCAAAAAACAAACGCGGTAAGTTTTTAACCTATGTTGTAAAAGTTGTTAAAATATTTTTATTTTTATAGAATTTCCAAACATTTTGACGTTGGCCACATTTTTCTTCGTCATGTTTGCTACAGGCTTTTCAACGGTTTTAGGCATTTGTACTGTAAGAATAAAACTTGGCTACTTACTTAACTAATGACAAATAAGTAAACTTTTAGGATAAAATGACGTTGGTAGATCATGCACAAACTATGTTTACCGTTTTGTCTGGGTATTCCGTTGCCTCAACGTTTACCTCGATCATTGCGTACAGCAGTCTGCAGTTGCACGTAGTCTGCCCGCAGTTTCTTGTTATGATGATAGTATTTCTTTGTATGTAAGACTAGATAGATGTCATAGTATTTATTTATATCATTGTTTGTTTTTTAGTTTTTAGCGTGACAAGTAAAATTATCATATTCAGCTATAAAATTTCCCGTTTGGAAATCGATGACAGAGATTACTATCCGGACCCATGATCTGCATACTCTGGCAAAATCTGCCGTCAATTCTTTTTTCATGCGATTTGTATTACGAGAGCGCAAAAAGAGGAAGTAATTAAAAATATTTTTTGGACGATTTAATCAAATAATATTTTACAATTACACAATACTTTGCTTTAAAACATAAAATAATATAATCTTAGGAGGATCTACCCAACTGATGTCCTAAATTTGTTTACAAAATTAAAACAAATAGATGATAGTTTATTTTATGAATTCTTGGCAATGGATAACTGCACCATATTTACTGGAGCAAGCAGTGAAATGATATGTCGCAAATAATATTTGTGCCAAATCGGTATGAACATAAACATATAATAATGTAGACTTTATACTATTTTTTAGAAAGTGTTTCAGTTTTTTTTCAAAATAATTGATTGCACTATATTTAGATGATAATTTCGTCATACTCTAAAATGCCGTTACTTTCGTGAAAGAATAAATGCTCAGTGGTGTTACCTTGTGAGAATGGTTATTAAAATTATATCGGACACCAACTCTGTGCAAAACTTTGATGTTTCTCGTAAGTCGACTTGATTTCCTCCCGTTTGCCATCAGGTGACACAACAGTGGGATGAATCTTGTTTATTTAGAGTAGTTGCTTACAATATTAATGGTCTTAGAAATAATATTTTGGAATTTTTTGAAATATTTTTATATTTTTACCTTGTTGGAATCTTTTATTATAGAAGTTGAATTTGATTTTTCAGTGAGTACTTTGGAGTGTACAACTTGAGGTGGGTAGGAGCTGTATGAATTTTGAAATTTTGGACAATATAATTATATTAATAGGTTCCTTTGCACCTTAAAAATAGTATTAAATCAACCAAGCATTATTGAAAACAACTCTTTTAATTTTGAATGACCCTTCTACATTCTAACCTCTAAAACGTAAGGGTCGAGTGTGTTCCTTGGGTGATGTAAAATAGGTTTAAAAATTTTGTTCGTGTATTTAGGTGTCTAAATTTCCGAGGTCAACAGTATCACACTTTCGAGATAGTCCCACAGCATGAACTTTGAATTTCCGTTATCATTTGTACTCAATTTTAATCCACATGACTGAGTGGGCCACTATAGTACTTTTCCTCAATATTTACTGGCTTGTGAGAACTTAGCTGAAGATAAAAACGGAACACTCAGGTAATTAAAGTTTGTTACAAATGCTGTAGAATCACTTTTGTACATAATACTTTTTTCAACAGAGTACCCAGCTCAGGTGATCCCATAACCAATGTGGTATTAATAGTTAAAAAGTTATCTGCAAAGTATTGATTAAGTAAATTTAACTTTTCGTGAGTTTCATTTCAAGAAGAATGAATGGTCGTCAGCGTACATCAATAAATGTAAATATTTACACCTGTACATTGGTAATCCAGTAGAGTTAGTAAAAAGTTGAGCGATGTCGGACGAGAATAGAGTAAATAATAAGGGACTAAAACTTTGCCCTATAACACTCCTTCAGATGCCGGAATTCTTTGGCTGGAATGGGCCTCGCCGCCTACGAACATAACATCATTATCCTACAAATCTCTATTAATGTATTTATTTTCGATTAATTCCAACATTTTAAAGTTTGTACCATAGTGCAGTCGATACTATCAAATGTCTCTTCAGATCAATAAAAACTGCATAAGGTTTTCTATATGTAGTCTCAAATAACTATTTACTATCTCTGATATAAAAATGTTATCACGACATCCTCTGCCCTTCCTGAAGCCCATTTGCACATCGGGTAACACACAGTGTTCTTCAGCCCACATATTCGGTCGTTCATAGATGATATTGGTAAAAACATTTGTAAGACTGTGGAAAATAGCGATGCCACGATAATTATATGGATCTCGATGGTCTCTTTTTTGTGAATGAGTTTCAATTTATTGTGTGATCAAGATTTTGGTGTGGTTTCGGCAGTTAAAATTTTATTAAATATGTAATAACTGAAGAACGGTAAAACAATTGTTTCCATTGACTTAAGTCTTAAAGCATTCATTGGGTATTAAAATGTTTATTAAATAAAAATAACGGCGAGGGTATACTAAACTTACAAGACCGCAGCGTTCTCACTAATGGTATAACCTGCTAAGTGTAACCGAGAAAAAGAAACTAGAAAATACATATTTATATTTAATAAATACACGGATTGTTGAAAATAATTTATACATAGTTACCAATTTTAGATTTTTGTTAGTTGTATCAAAGGCAAATACAAAAAATTGTTAATAAACTTTGTTTTTGTTTTATATTAAATCACTCGTACATAATAAATAACCGGTTGATGTTAATTTTTAGTAATTATTTTAGATTTTTAATTTTACTTAATTGTCGGCGTGTCGGAAGCAACCGGTGGCATCGACTGACGAAAAAAAACAATGAAGCCGGTCTTAGCCGGCGATGTGGATAAGCCCGAATCCCCTTTATCGGTTGTCGGCCAAAACAAACACAATAGGACCATTCCCCCGAGGCTTCACTCTCACCGAACGGTACGCCCACCTAAAATCTGCCAAATTTTAAAGCAAAGTGTTTGGATATCCTCGAGGCTCACTTAACAAGGGCCTGTGATGTTTTTAGTGTCACCACTCGAACATCTTGATCAATACCTGGATGGATTTCAACTACTCGATCTAACTTCCAGTTTAACGTAGGCGTGTTTGGTTCTTGTAAAATCGTTGATTTTTGGTGGAGCTGTCCGTTTTATCCACTTCGGGCGCGTGTGGAGGATAAGGAGATACTCATTTGACCAGCGCTTCCAGAAGACCTGCACAACTCTTTGGATCAGTTGCCAACGAGATAACATATTCTCATTAGCATCTTGGAAGTTCGGCTCCGGAGCTGCTAATATTGCTGATCCCACTAAGAAGTGGCCTGGTGTGAGGTAATTATAACTTCTGGTTGTGCTGAAATCCGGCAAAGAGGTCGGGAATTCATCACAGCTTCGATCCTGGTGAAGACTGTAACCAGCTCCTCGAAGATCAATGGCCTATCACCCAACGTTTTCTTGAGTTGTGTTTTGGCAGATTTTACTGCTGCCTCGTACAATCCTCCGAAGTGAGGTGCATAAGGTGGCTGAAGTACCATTTGTTACCATCTCTGTTGGTCGCACGGTTAATGATGCTGTGCTGTGTCATGTTAGATCGAAGCCATGTATATATTTCCTTCAATTGTCGAACAGGTCCAACAAAATTCAGTCCGCAGTCCGAGTAGATGTCCGAGGGTAGTCCTCTTCGAGCAACGAATCTATCGAATGCTGGCAAAAACGCGCCAGTGGCCAACGCAGAAACGACTTCCAAATGGACAGCGTTGACGGCCGTGCAAACGAAGACACAGCCTTCGATATCCGTGAGTTCCGGCGACTGTTGAGTTTGATTAAAAAGGGGCCTGCATAATCTACACCCACTCTGAGAAATGAGCCCTTGTGACACTTGGGAATGTGGTAAGTATGTAATGAAGGGGTTCGTCGGTTTGGCCCTTGCTTTAAAGCATCTTAGACAGCTCCAGAGTTTCTTTCTAACCACGCTTCGGAGATTAAAATATATATTTACGTTGTAAATGAGCTTGAAGAGCAGCGAATCCTAAATGCAAGGTGCTTGTGTGAATATGCTGAATCATGTGGGAGGTGAATTTTGCTTGAGGTGGCAGGTAAAGGTTAGCTGAGCATGAGACTGTCTGCCGCCCACCTTGATAATCCCAGATTCATCCAGAAAAACTCTTAATGACTTGAATCTTGAAGACAAACATGATTTGGATGTATTTTTTTACAGTGCCTCACAGGCATTCCGTCAATGTCATTTTATTGGTGTCAACTCGCACCACCCCAACGATCCGCGCTAACCGACTCGGACCACCTCCAAAGGGTGGTTTTCCTCCTTCCTATCCTCATCCTTCCTATTCCGGCAGCATTAGGAAGATGAAGGTAAAACCTGTACATGTCAACAACTGCCCCTGGAAAAGTCCACATCCTCCCCACTTCTCGGGGACCATTTGCCATTTGCATGTGGAGCACCCCCCCGAGACACCCAAGCCAGCCAACCCAGCACTCCTGGAACAACGCAGGCTCCTCACCTCTTAATTAATTGGTAAATAAATAATTAATAAATAATCTATATAAATTTTCAAATATTAACAAATTTCAATATAAATAAATATTTCCAGGTAATAAACAAATAATCAATTGGTAAGTAAATAATAAATTACTAATATAAATGTATAAATACTACTTCATAAATAATAATGTAATAATGTAAAACATTAATAAATTAATAATTACGCATGTATTGCAATTAAGACTTCAGTTTATTGTTATTTAAAAATTCAAACAATGTTTTATAAACCATTTCATTTTCAGAACCTATGAGGCTCTTAAAATTGAAGGGCTTCTCTACCTCTTTGTAACTTAAGATTCGTTCAAACAGGGCATTTCTCGCTTCTTCGTACTCATATCAAACAAATATGTTGCATTGTCTCGGGTTCATCGCATGTTTCACAATTTGCGGAGGGTTTTCGACGAATTCTGTTCAGATAAGCCCCACATAAGCAGTTATTCGACCTAATTCTGATAATCGATGAAAACAACGCCTTGCTTCCCCTCATTGCGAAAATCCATGAAATGGGACGGGGTTCAATCCTTAAAAAAAGAACCACCCTCTTTTCATCAGATTTGGGTATTTTGACGTTCTGGGCTTTCTCACCCGATGTAGCTTCCTTTGCCAACGTATCAACAACTTCGTTATGCACCACTTAAGTGACCCCGACACCGACCAAATGTTACTTTCTTGTTTTTTAGAGGTGATATGTTTTGCCAACTATTTCCGTCACCAGATAGTCACATATAGCCTTAGGAGAAAAATTGTGGATTTGAGAAACCGAGCTTTTGCTATCTGTCAATATACAAAACAAAGTCTTTTGGAAAGAAAAAAATATTTAAACTGAGAAGGCTGATCAATCACCAAAGAAAATATTAATCAACAGCGGGGTGCTTCATCGATGTTATATAGTCCTGAAGGCGGTATATTCTGCCGAAAGCTCGACAAGAAAATAAATATTGTTTCTGTCTTCCTGGCCACATCTACCTTTTGGAAAGAAAAAAATATTTAAAACAAAATCTCTTCTATTGTGACAATATAATGCAAGGCTTTTAATAGAGCATGAATTTCTGCGGAAAATATAGACACCATTGAGGAAAGCATAATTTTACTACAAAATTGCTTAGTAGGAGATCTTTGGAACTTATCTGTAAACTTAAAAAAATCAAAAATTATGATCATCTGAAATGGGGGTAAACCGCTGCCTCTGAAAAATCTGAAAAATATAAGGGTAATAAAATCCAAGTAGTGAATAGGTACAAATACCTGGGTGTTATTTTTATTCCGCGTCTTTCCCTATCTCACCATTTTGAAGCAAGAATTTTGGCTGCAAAAACAGGTTTAAACTGTGTCTGGGTAAATCTCTTTGTTGTACAAGCTTGTACCTTATGAAACCAAACTAAAAGTTTATAACGGTGTCCTGCGCACAGTGGTATGTTACAGCCCTCAAGTATGGGGTTTCCAGTCATACGAGGTTGTGGAAAAATGTCAACGTTTTTATGTTAAAAAACTTTTCAACTTACCATCTTTCTTCCCAAATTACATTCTAACGCTAGAATCCTGTTTGCCTCCTCTATTCTCGTATACCTTTTCCCTCCACCTAAAATATATGTCAAAGATACTGAGCCTTCCAGATGATCGACTGCCTAAAATAATCGCTCTACAGATAATTAGAAAGAATATCTCCTGGTATAATTAATGGGCTTCTCCAACCCAGAAATACTCATGCTCCTGGCAAAACTCCGGTGTTCGGGAGAATCTCTCGGACCTTTCAGTGCTTCCTTACAAAATAATCGAAGTTCATCGAGAAGAAGCTGTGAATAAGGCGAAAAGCACAGAGAGGTTCTACTTGTGTAAGGAACTTTTCAATGAACACCCACTGTCATATAAACCGAGCCTTTACCAGGACCTTAATATTAGAGATTCTTGTGCTATTAAAACTAAGAGGAGAATTGTTATATTTGAAATTCAAACCCTGGGTTTTGAATGATCCTCAAGATGAAACTTGTCCACTTTGTAACAGCCACGCCAGGGAAGATTCATATCACTTTTTGAGAGTCTGCTCTCTTCTCTCAGAATTGCGGGCATCTTACTTGGGTAAGAAAGTCATCTCCAGAGTTGAAATACTGGAATATCTTTCTAACCAAGTATCCCCTTTACCGCTAATTTACTTTGCTCGGCACGCCTGGAGAGTGAGGTACGAGTGGCTTTCAGATATGCAATAATTGTACATTACTTTTACTTTTACTGCTTTGTTTTTTAGTACTCTATCAGTTCTCAAAAGGTAATTTGTTCTTATTTAATTCTTTTTGTTTTCTTCTTTTTTCTCATATTTCCATCTATTATGATTCATACACCTGCTATATGTTAATTTTCTCTTCGAATTTTTTTTCTTTTAATATTTCTGCATTTGTAAGCTTTTAAGCGGTAAACTCAGCAGACGGCTATTAGCCATGCTTATTATACTTTGTATCAGTATTTCTCTTTTTTTTTTGTAGCAATTCTAATAAAGTATTGTGTATTGTATTGTATTGTATTGCTTAGTAGGATCATAAATGGCACATCCGAATTTATCACTTATTATCAAACCATTCGTAAAAATCAAATGGTTATTGGGCAGTCGTAGATTCAATTCTTCTAGGCATAATGAATTTGCAATATGCGGGGATATTCTGCGTAATCTTGTAAATAAGTGTACTTGGTGTACTAATAGCTTTTTGATAGGTTGGTACAGGTAGTGGAGCTGATGTTTATACATTGAAAATGTATTGGGAATATCAGACAAAAAGGCACATACTATTGGAGGGGGTTTCTTTTTCTTCCAATAATTTTCGGTCTGAACCACCTCCGTCGATGCTGAAATTTTTGGTAAAAGAGCACTCTCAGAATGTTGCCAATTTAGTGAATTATTTATGGTTAATCTTTTATTATTATTGCTAGAGGCGGCTCCCCCACTTCCGCGGAAAGGACTACCTTAGGTGTGCTTAGTACCTATTCCGGCTAATGCATGTATTACTAAAGGTCTGAATTTTTTTAAGTCTGTATCTGACGCTGTCCGTAAAAAATCGAACCGAAATCCAAAATAAATCTAACCGAGAAGTTGTAAAACAAGAGCTCACATGTACAATTTTTCGCATTTTGTTAGGGTATTCTTAATATGTGTCCAAGACATTTTGCGGTCTAGAGGTAAACCTTAAAATTTTACCTGGAATTTCACTGGGAATTTACATGTACGTATTTTTGCAATACTTGGTAGCGCTACTTTCTTCTTCTATTGAAGGGACATAGAAACGATTTTTTTTTTCAGATATATCTAATCCATTCTTGCTCACCCAGTGCTTTAAAGTAGGAATAAAATTAAGAAGTTTTTTTCACACATTGGGTTGTGGCATCATTTACCACATAGATGATACAAATCGCGGGCTTGATAAACTTAAGTTGTATAATTTCTCTACGAACGTGTGTGGTAGTTAGCAACCGTTAGGCAATAATTATTCAGAGATCGTGAGATGTGGTCTGGTGTGACGTAGGTTTTAGAAAAACATTTTCTTTATCGTGCCAACGTTTCGATCTTTATTGAGATCATCTTCAGGGCTCAAAGTGTTTGTTTTCTGAGTACTTCTGTCATTCTTGTCTGTCGTGTTGAGAGTGTCCCGGAGTTTTAATTGGTGTAATTTTTGTGTTAATGTCTTAAAGCTCGTGGTGATTTTTATGTTTAATTTTTTTTAAATGCATTGTAGCCTTATGTATGTCGTTAATTCTGGTGTTGGGTTGTGTTAGTGTGGCAATTGTGAAGTTAAAATTGTTTTTGATGTGAGTAGGAAATACCTTGTGTTGTCTGCATTTCAGCAAAAAAGTTCTCTGGTTGATAGCCGATGCGAATACTTTTTGCTTGGTGTCCATATGTAGTTCTGATCTGTATCTGTTCATAGAATCCCATGTTTTTCGTTATTCTCGTATAGAAATGTGTGGTAGTTAGCAACCGTTAGGCAATAATTATTTGGAGATCGTGAGATGTGGTCTGGTGTGACGTAGGTTTTAGAAAAACATTTTCTTTATCGTGCCAACGTTTCGATCTTTATTGAGATCATCTTCAGGGCTCAAAGTGTTTGTTTTCTGAGTACTTCTGTCATTCTTGTCTGTCGTGTTGAGAGTGTCCCGGAGTTTTAATTGGTGTAATTTTTGTGTTAATGTCTTAAAGCTCGTGGTGATTTTTATGTTTAATTTTTTTTAAATGCATTGTAGCCTTATGTATGTCGTTAATTCTGGTGTTGGGTTGTGTTAGTGTGGCAATTGTGAAGTTAAAATTGTTTTTGATGTGAGTAGGAAATACCTTGTGTTGTCTGCATTTCAGCAAAAAAGTTCTCTGGTTGATAGCCGATGCGAATACTTTTTGCTTGGTGTCCATATGTAGTTGAAATTTGTTTGGGTAGTTGTTGTTTTGGGTCACTCTCAACACAATACACAAGAATGGCACAATTACGAAGAAAACAAACTCTTTGAGCCCTGAAGATGATCTCAATAAAGATCGAAACGTTGGCACGATAAAGAAAATGTTTTTCTAAAACCTACGTCACACCAGACCGCATCTCACGATCTCTGAATAATCTTGAGAACGTTAGGATCGACCTAATTATTATTATTATTATTTTAATTATTTTTTCTTGTGTTGCCGTGAAAGTGTCCGTCCACAGATGGTTTGCTCTTTGAAAGTTTAATGCTGGGCGTTGGCTGATAATGTTATAGCTCTGCTCCCTTGAAGTTGACAGTGAGACGCTTGGCATTTGAAGTTGTTTTCTGTAATTTTTGATATGTATTAGTGTGGATAGTTTGACTGTCTTATGGTGGGAAACCATGTGCATCGTTGTGAGAAAGGGAAAAAATATTTTCTTCTTCTAAATATTAAAATTTCAACAGTACAAAAAATTATCCTTCGTTTTCACCTTATTATTTGGATTATTCGTGAATAAAATACTAGAGATTAAGTAATACTATAATTAAAAATTAACTTAGTTTCCTCTAATTTAAAAAATATTAATACTAGTTCTAATAAAATTATTGACATGTTTACTGTCATGGAGAATGACCAAGATTACAATATTTCAAAGCGAAAAAAAAAAAATGCAAAATTTAAAAAAAAAATTGTTCACTGTTTGCTTGTCGTATTTGTTTATATTCATTTTTTCGGTTCATTATTAATAGTAAAATAAAACATTAAAAATAATATTAATAATAATTAAGAAAAATAAATTTAAATAAAATTTCAATCGAGGACGGTTTTGACCAGAAAACGTTTACGAACGGATTGCATGGGTCCGAGGTCCGTGTTTTGAGTTCGAGGATCGGCCTTCCAAAATAAAACTATTATTTATATTTTTTGTTGTAACGAATCAAAAATGAATTTTGCGTAGCTCGTTCAAAGCAATGTTCAACAGAAAACGCCACAAGTTGCGCCCTTCGTAAGGATTCATAACATTTCGAATGCGATAATCCGTTAAATTTAGACGGTTGGAAAATGTTAAACTTAGACCGACGTATCAAATGGAAACGTGACAAGTGTAAACTTTCGCCGCAATATATCTTATCTCAGATACCGGCCTTGCAGATCCAATAAAAAAGTAATATCGCAGAATACAGAACTAAAAAACAATAATCAAAAACTTGCCGAATCAGTCGCGAACTTGGAATCGCAATTAAACAAGGGTATAACCGAACATGCTACGAGCGCACCAAAACACTACTTTCGGAACAAACGGTTTGTCCACCACCCGAAACAATTGAAATCTCTAATTCCGATAAATTCCCGCGATACTTGGTTGATCTTATTAAAAATTTACCTACATGACTGAACCCATGGTCGATCCTATCCTTTGTAGAGAAATTGTACAACTTAAATTTATCCAGCCCGCAATGGTTTGACGAAATTTTTCGTCAAGCCGCAATCATTCAATCCATTGATATAGTGATTCAAATTTCCAATTTAGAACCAATCGGAAAATTAACGTTCGAAAGAGTAAGCACCTCTGTCACGAATCAGTAGATAGATATCAGGACAAAGACTTTTCTAAATTCGCGTAAAGTGCTCAGAGGGTACAAAAGAAATGAGGTCGCGTCAGAGGTTCGGAAATTCGCTGGCATTTTATCCGGAAACAGAATTGTTGCAAATTTTATTATCCGGAGTAAACTTAGACACGTGAGCTAGATTTCAATTCATAGAACGCCCCCGAACTATTCACGATTTGGAACTTGTAATACTCGAAGTGGAGAAACAAGAAGTTTCCCATAAAACTAGCAACTGTCCAAATCAAAGCAAACAATACTATCATAGAAATTTTAATAAAATAAAATTTAACAATATCGATAAACTTAGGTATAGCCCACCTTCAATCAGTACGGAAAATACGTCAGAGAAAAATCCGCAGACTAACAAAGAATTTACCGCATCACGTAACCACAAATCCTCAGTGGAAAAATAAATTTAAGCTATGTTATATTGATTACAAGACGGAACTCCCCCGATAAAGCTGAAAAGGGCACACCTCATCTCTCCTCTAGAGATCCCACCCAGTAAAACAAAAAATGGGCAAAATTTTAGTAGCAACCGTTCAAAAATTAAATTCCAAGGGAAACCCAACCCAACGTAAACCCAATAATAACAAAAAAAACTAATACCGAGGATCCATTGTACCACCAGTCCCAATACAACACAAGGTCGTTATAACCATATACATAGTCTTGCTAATAATTTTAAAACTTCGGCACTTCTCGATACAGGCGCAGCCGTCTCCTGTATGCAAAACAATTTTCTTCTGTCGACAACAGGTCCTATAAAAAATAACATGGAACCAAATAATAATTGTCGGAAATTAACAAACTGTAACCATCAAACACGGAACCCAGTAAAAAATAAAAATAGACTCGTTTACTTGGAACCATAGTTTTTTAATTGTCCAAATTTACCAGCATCCTTACGTCTCGGCTTAGATTTTATTTATAAAACCTTCATGGTCATGGACCCCGCACATAATATTGTCACGCGCCCGCCTGTGTCTTCTGGCTTTCGCGGTGGAAGCGGCCGCGAGAGCACCATATTCCTCTGACAGTTGGCTGGATTCCTCAGGTGTGCGTGAGACTTCCAAGAGAGCGGAACCAGGCCGAACAGGCAGAATTGATTAACTTAAGTATAAAAAATTGCTTAATGTTTTTTTTTCTTGGATACCAGGGACTGGAGGAGTTCCCTCCTGAGCACTGCAGCTAAGCTGTACAGCTTATTGTACTTTATCCATGGCTGCACATTTTGGGGGAGGGCTCGCAACACAAATGTGAACTTGAGCCCCCGTTGTACCGGTGTTCTTCCATCGAAGAAACTCATTTTTAAAGGGGGTTGGGACCAAATTCAGGGTCGCTGAGATCCGATCCCGCCCCTTTCATTGATGAGTGCCGTGTCAATTTCTTTCAATTGGGGCCACCGGTCCCCTTAGGCGTCAGAAAAAGTCCAGAGGCGACGCTGGGGATCGAACCCACGACCGCGGGATCTCCTAGCCGAGAGTTTGACGCATTAACCACTCGGCTACCGCGGCCCCCCCAACGAAAACCTTAATGTAACGGTTGGGAAAAGTTGGACAATTCGAGTTTTGCCTGATAGTATTGTGTCATGGTCTCTGTTGGTTCTTCACGCCTCAGAACCAACACCTCCAGGACAGCAGCAAAATAGTATCGCCGAGGGATCCACTCCTCCCAAGTCAACTCATACATCTCAAGACGATATTTCTTAGTAGCTTTCGACAACTTCTACTGCATCATTATGGTCCTTTCGTTCTCAGACCATCCACGAATTCGCCCAAGTTGGTCTATTTTATTTGGCCACCTGACAATGTCTTCGGAATCATCCGGGTCAAAGGGATCGATGATGGCCGGGAATTGATATCACTCAAAAGTAGAGCCGTAAGTTCCTGCACGAGTCGACTTCGACGAATCGCACATCTCGCTCAAAACCAACGCCGGCTGTCGCTGAACTGTCCGCCTGAACTATTCCGCTAGGCGCCATCTAACAACTGCGTAATAACTGCTCCGGCACAGTTCAGCTGGTCGTTGGTTCAGTTGGTTTAGGACCGGAAAATGCCATTACCTTGAAATTCGCCTGAAGAAGCCAAATCCATCTCACCTTTACTCGATAAGTTTCAAGAAGACTTCCCGATCTGATCTCTCGCCAACCCACATACTATAAATCGCCTCTATGAACTCTTTGTCCTTAACTTCGCCTTTATGCTCCGTCCTCTGAAATGTAAAAGGATTAGTAAAAGTAAACAACAAATTTGTAAGAGTTTAATTAATCAAAGTCGCTCCTTTCAAAGACGCCGTTTTTAACTACAAAACTGCGTAGTGCGTACTGCGTAGTCTCCGCTCAGCCTACGTCACTGTCATCCCTTCAGGGTTGCTAATCATTCCGGTGTTGCCGCCGTTTTTCTTCTATGTATGCGCATGCGCTGTCTAATAATATGAAATAACTGTAATACATTTTAAAAAATAAACTTTCTTTTACACTATTTACAACTATCCATCTAAACAAAGTTGACAGATTTATCATTGTCTCTCCTGACCAGAATCTATGAAGTAAACGGATGGAGGAATCCATTGTTTGATATTTTAATTAGGGTTTTTTCTTTGTAGCGGACCAGAGAGATATGTGTTTGGGAAGGGTTCTGGAAGATCGGAAAGATGAGAGTTGTATTCGACGATTCACCATTAACCGGTAGACAGTTCTGTTATAGGAAGGGATTGTTATCAATGCTTCTAGCGTGACGTTTGGATATGGTTTGGAAGATGGTCTTTAGAGAGGAAATTATATACTGTACTGTAGAATTATTTTAACGATCACACATTTAATATATTATATTAAGGTGGCCAAGATTGAGGCAGAAATTTCGATCTAATAAATTTGTAAAAATGTCAGTAGTTGTCGAGCCAATTCGTATGACTGAGGGATGTCAGCAATTGTATTCACTGAGAAGAACACTACATTAAAGTAATTGATCATGCTAATGAGGTTTTTAGCCTCGCAGAAACGAATATTCCCAAGTGGAAAACGGCCTGACGACATCTACAGCTGCCGGTACATTTCCTTTCCTGACTCGTCGTCTGTTGTCTGTGAATGGCCCAATGACATAGGGAGGCGGGGTGTTAAGGCAATGAAAGGCCCTGGGCCTAGATTAGACCCAGGACTGAAGAGCATATTTCCAGACGAGAAAGAAATTGATGATCCGTGAACAGGAGATAAGAGGGAACGCGCTCCACATGTCTCTTACTTTCTATATTCCTCCTTCCTTTATTATCCATATTTCTCCAATTTTCCCCCTCAATTTTCAATTTTGTTCTGTCACCCACTATGTAATTCGCTACTGCAAAATGAAATAAAATAAATGGATCAATTTTAAACTGAATTTTTTGGTAATTTTTAATTTAGTCTTTGTTCGTCATCTGAGAGAGGACGTCCTAGGCCAGAGGAAAAGCATTTCGGTGCACATTACATAATACCTACTCTTAATTAAATTCGTCTTTATCATTTAATTTACATCTTACTTGAAGAAATACACACATACACACACACACCCACACACACACACACACACACACACACACACACACACACACACACACATATATATATATATATATATAAGAGTATAACTATTTTATTACATAAATGAGGTGATGGTGATGACAATACAGGTGTCGTTTCTAAAATTTGGCACTCTCTCTCACTCCAGAGATTTTGTAAGCATTTTTATTAACACATAACAACATAGTCTTAAGTTAGATTTTCCAGAAGGTATATCGGAGAAATTTGATTTAGATTAGGAAATTAGAAGAAACTGAATGTCCTTTTTTGGAATTTCTCGAATAAAAGTTTTTAAAAACGCATTTAACGCAAGAAATTATTTAACTGGCGCAGTCAGTAGGACATTGTCGAAAGTTGTTGAATGAATATGGAGTAACTTTCCGTTTCAACGGTTAATCGACAATAGGACAATCAACAATCGGCGAAGAGTTCAGCGCATATGAACTTTATGCCAGAAACACACTTACCCGATGCTACGCCATGCGACGCTACCCGATGCTACCCGACACCTTGCAACCTTTTGGTGGGGTGTGCACATCTATCCGGCGTAAGTACACGTCGCGTACAGTCCGCAGCGTTTGTCACAATAATCACGATCACAATCCCAACGCATCTTTTGCTCTTAATGCACTATTTTGAGCAAAACCTTGTAATAAATTGTTAGTTAAATTTTATTAGCACAACCATCTAATAAATTGTTTGTTAAACTTAATTGTTTTAAATAAAGTTACTCCTAACCATCATAATTAAACAATGTTTATAAAAACTTATGCATTTTTGATCTCGTTTAATTTGGTTTACATTAAAATAACATGTTGTAATCAATATAACGACAAAATTACATATACTTAGTTTGAAATAAACTACAAAAAATATGAGTGTCCTGTTCTGATGCTACCCGACATTAGAAAATGGTGTAATTTTACGAGCAAAAATATGAAATAAATTGTTAATTAAATTTTATGAGCAAAACCGTGTAATAAATTGTTCCAATTTTAGTATATGTACCACCGAAGCGAGTACAATAAATTGTTAGTTAAATTCATTATATCAAAAAATCGTATTCTGGTGTTTTGATTAATTTTCTACCAAACCATTAAAATTAATTTTTTAAATAAAAACTAATTGATTTTTAATCACAGTTAATTTGATCTATATTAAAATAAGTATGTTGTAATTAATATAACGACAATAATACATGTAGTTTGAATAAAAATATGAGTGTCCGGTTCTTTTGTCTTCGACTGTACTCGACGCTACCCGACGAAAATCTTAAGTTATTTTTTATTGATCTCGGTAAGGGAATTAATGGGCCAGTTTTCAAAGTACATTGTTTATTTACCCTTATTCTTATACCATCGACAGATACGAATCAGCTTTATTCAACGTCTTAAATGCTCGGTCTGTCCTTTCATTATGTTGGCTTTGAAAAAAACATTCTACTAAAAAATTGATTTTTAAAGAATTACAGTTTCGAAATAAACCTGAAATTTTATTAAAAATCTTAGGTTTTACGTTGTTTGTAAAAAGAGGTTAAATCAAAATTATTTTCAGAGCGAAGGAAAAAAGATTTAATGCGACCTTCGAATGCGTTTCATATTCATCAATGGTCGAAGGAAGGGCTAAAGGTAGCGCGGCGGGGCGGCCGTAAATCGTTGAGTTCGGGCATATTCGGCTGCCCTCGGAGGCCATATTTCTAAAGACGAAGTGTCGTGGGGACTCCTGGAAATGCAAAATCCACACTAAACCGCAGCGTTTAGATGGAGGGGAAAAATCCGTCCAACGCGGCCGAGAGCGGTTCCTACATAGTGTGAGGACCTTCTCAATTCCGCACCGAGCCGCGCCGCCCCACCAACCTACTGTGCGTCCAGCTTTAGAATTCTTTTTTCTTTGTTTCAACTTTTATCAATGGAATTTGTAGTAGACTATAGTTTTCTTCGTGTCTTTGTAAATTATGGTAATTTGGAAAAAGACTATCTCATTTGGAACATAATTCAACATGCCGAAGGGTACAGTTGTCAGTTTCAGGTATTTCGCTGTCCTCAGAAGTGAGAAACAATTGCCCACATCGAACACGTATCAATCGAATTACCTCCTCTAGGTCCATAGAATTTTCAATACATTCTTCCCTACATCTTCGCTGACGAGAGCTAGTAGATGCGACAGCGTCACATTTATGCGTGTCTACTAAATTTTGCGTTGCAAAAAGGATACCACATTTACATCAAAGGAACTCATTTTTACAATTTGAATCTGTCTTACACAAGCAAGGAGAATTCATACATAGAGAGCACAAGTGAAAACAAATTCTGTCGTCAACTGCCGACTGGAATGGTATTTATTGTGGTAAGTGATAGGTAGTTGGTACCATATTTCACAAAGTTTTATTTTCATTTAATTTAAAATCACGAGAAAATTGCCATTAGTCAAAGTACTATGGCCCAGTGGGCGCCGAGCAGTACGGGTTATGGGCCCGAAAACTGTAAGGCTGCGTAAACGAGTTTCTGCAGCTGCCGGAATGAGGGGAGTGACTTTTTATACTCCTGGAAGTCTTATTTCCAATCATTTACAACAAGTGCCGCCACACTTAGAATTTATTTCCCACCCTCAGCTAATGTAATTTTTAATTGTTTTCACACGTTGGGAATTGCAACTCTAATACCAATTTGAAAATTTGTAAACTATGAGATGTTAAACAGGAAACGTTTAGATGTTATTGATCATGTGGGAAATGCCGATGCGCCATCTGTTCCTATCGCCTTTATTTGTACAGTGAACTTGAATAATGGGCTGTTCTCGATGCTGTCGGATAAGGAGTTGTTGCTGCTTATCAGTCAGGGTCTGGAGCCACATCGTCGGTTGGTTATGCGTCGTATGTCTTCAAGAATCATGTTGAATTCTCATTTTTCATGTTGCTGTTTGTCCTTAGATTCAAGGTGCTATAGGTCTGACCTTTATTGCGCGGTTCTTGGTGCATTCCAGGTCATTTTTAGGTAAATACTAAACGACAAAGTCTGGATCAGACATATCTAGACTTATGTTTAAATTCGATATAAAGCGACGAATAGAAATTTATTTTAGAAATTTTAAGGTTCAAAGTGCTTAATAAACGTGAATGAATTCGTATGGCAGTTTCCTTTTTAGATTTTTAAACCAAATACGCCCCAATACTCCAATAGTTCTAGATTTGTGATGTTTTGACCCATCGGAGATTTCCAAATGAATGTTCCTTTTTTCCAGAAATTGCTATGTTTTCCCCCGGAGTGATATTTTTCTTCTTCTTATTGGCAGCTGGATTTTGTGTTCTCCTGGGGATTTGGGCGGTCAGCAACAAAGGGTTTTGTCAACGACAAAGTAGTTTATAAATTAATTATCAAAATAATTCCAGGAGAGCGTCACAGTGCTGGATGGTGCTTATTGCATATTTTGGATTATGATTTTGTTATCAATATTTGCAGGCATTGGACTAGGTATAGCGTTTATGCACATTGAGATGACGTCCGCTTGCTATGCTCCAGTTATAGGACTAGGCGTATACAATTGTAAGCGATATATTTATAATAATGTTATCATATAATATTATTTATAAAGTATGTTACAATATTATTTACAATATTTCAATATTATTCATTTGCTATAAAACACACAATATGTGCGTACGTTTTTGTTCTAGGCGTTATATCAGTTTTCATGATCGTAGTTAACAGTTACAAGTTCGAAAAGCAAGACGAAGAAGAGGCGGAATATTACGATGATTATTATTAATATGTACTTTTTAAATAAAAACTGCCACAGATGTATAATAATCATATGTGTACTGATCATTAGGGACAATATTTTTTTTACAAGCCGTATTGTATGAAATGCATTTCGAAATAAAGCAACAAGATGTTGTGCCTGGTCGACACTTGCTGTGTCATCAGATCGCTACAAAGCGGTGGGAAACTCATTGGTTGGATCATGGCCGTAAGTATTTACAATATTTCCGTCAATATGGAAAATAACAACAAAGAAAACATTTAATCAGGCTGGCGGCCTGATAGGAATTTTCATGCAAGTGAATCAGATCGTCCACGGCTCCGTAGGTAAACGACCGACAGCTCATTACCTAAACGAAAATCGTTGATTTGCCTTTTGTATTTAGATTGGTCCGTTGTCCTCTGCATTTTGTACTTCATTTGGAATACCATTGTCGGGGTTATAAGTTTCGTTGCTTATAAATTGGTGAGATCTAATTATACCAGCTCTTAATCACATTAGAAACGTTTAATAGTTAATACAAACAGGACCGGATGGATTTAATGGAAAAGAACAATTATGCTTTATTGGGGGCAGTCATCTTTGGTGCTTTAATATCCCTCGCTATTGGAATAGGTGGTTTAGTCGGCTGGCTAAAACACCAACCCATACCCGTAATGATACTACTTTTATCTTGGGATGGCAAGTGTAGCTTTAATTCGTGCTAAACCGGTCACATTAATCTTCGGCATTGTTCCAGGGCTCATGTACTACTTCCTCCTCGTTCTAAGGAGCTACCGATATTACCGATTAGCGTTCGACGACAGCAACACAACGGAGTAACAGATTTCAAGGTTTTATGAATACTTGTTTTCTCCTCGCTTCGAAATTCAGAACATTGATGGTGAAAGGTACATACGTATATACGTTTATTTTAATTATAATTCATGAATTTCAAATTGGCTAAAAGTCGAGGTCAACGAATCATCAGTTATTGCAATTATCACCATAATCTAAACACTATAGAATTTAAGATATTGTTGAACTTCTATTATACACTAACTAATAAGTAAAAAATATGACAAATCGAAAAAAAAAAGAAAATGGATACAAAAACTGCATATATTGCATAATTTTAATCTGTGATTCGACTTGGCTTTTTAATTGAATACAAATTATTAAATCATGCGTTCAGCATGTACCTAACATAATTCAGTTCAATGTATGTTCAAATCCTAATACAATGCACTTCATACATATGTAATAAGTTTTACTAAATGTTTATTGCGTAATCTGACTTTATTTTTAGTTGACTAGTTTCGTGGTCC
The DNA here is from genome assembly GCF_000648675.2 of Cimex lectularius. Taxonomy (NCBI): domain Eukaryota; kingdom Metazoa; phylum Arthropoda; class Insecta; order Hemiptera; family Cimicidae; genus Cimex; species Cimex lectularius. Next base: position 318,473 of record NW_019392843.1, read on the forward strand.
GCTCGACCAATTAAAAAAACTAGCGAATTTAATTAGTTTAAAATGAAGTATATCTTCACTAAAGCTTTCCGTGGCCATTTAATTTGTCGCCGATAATCAAATAGATTACACGACATTTGAAAAATGGCAAAAAGGAGGGAAAATTCAAAAAGCAGGGGTTGAGAAGGGAAGTTAGTGTCCGAGTGGATCGACGTCACGATAGCTCAAGTGGTAGAGCAGCGGCGTATCTAGCGAAAGATCGTGTGTTCGAATCCCGCTCGTGACACTGACTTTTTTATCTAAACTAAAACCACAATTAATCAATTTATTTTTAACGATGAGCTAGATTATCGACCTGCTGGAAACATGAAGTCTTTTCGGAGGATCTACGGAAGAGGTCAACCACAGAGAAAACTTCCTTTCGGTTTACGCCGAGCTTTCGACAGTTTTTATACTGTCATCTTCAGGGCCTGTTTTATTATCATATAAAAAAACAAACAATTAAAACATGAAAAACAAATTGCACAAGAATTGAAATATCTTACTTAAACCGTAATGGGGAAATAAAAGACATCGTGTTTTGGGCACAGAAGTACATTACGTCTTTTGGCGCTCAGCATCTAAACATTATTTAAACTGAATAAATTAATAATTATAAATTACAACTAAAAGTACAATAAAAATTAAAAATTAAAAAACGTATACAATATATATATATGTATACAATAAGATCACAAATCAAAAACAAAGGCTATGGGAGAAACTCGTTTTTTCTCCCCTGGTTAACAAATTCCGCCACTAGGGCGACGTTCTCATATCCCTCCTTTGCTTAGAATTTTTGTATTCGTTTAGGAGGCCTGCATAGACCGAAATGGATCCCAACCTATCGGTTTGTAGATTACAAGTATTTGGGGTGACACTGATATATACTTTTTCGGTCAGTAATCTCCTTTCCAAGTTCGACTCCCCGGACGAACGGGTTTTTCATGTTTTAATTGTTTGTTTGTTTATATGATAATAAAACAGGCCCTGAAGATGACAGTATAAAAACTGTCGAAAGCTCGGGAAAAACCAAAAGGAAGTTTTCTCTGTGTTTGACCTCTTCCTTAGATCCTCTGAAAAGACTTAAATTTATTTTTACTCTTTGTTTCTTTTTCAAAATATTGTAAATTCTTTTTCCATCCAGAATTGGGTAATTGATATTGGGGGATATTGAACTGTTAACAAAAAAAAATTGAACTGTAAAACCAGAAAATCACTCACGAGAAGAATATCGACGCAATTGGGCCAGTGATTCCCACCATCTTCAGGGATAACATATTTACGCCTTTTTAATTTTGAACTGGGAAGTCAGCGTCAGGTGAACTTGGGGAAGAACAACTATTACAAAGGTCGAAATTGAAACTGCGTACCCACTCTGTTCGCGAACCAGTAGCGCTCCGCGATCCTGTAAATACATCAAGTGCGCTCCCCAAGAGATCCACAGTGTTCACCCGAACGTGGAACAATTGACATGTCGTCGACTTTATGGCTCGACATGTTGAAATTTGGCTAGTGAAGCATATATATTCATCCACTATTTGGCTTTAGATTATAGAAAGCCTAGCAATAGTGATTATAGTTTTTGGTTAGCAAATTTCTATAAAAGGAGAGCTAACCATGACTTCCAATTTAATTATTTTTTTTAAACCAATTTCTCGCTATGCGACTTCTTTCAGGGTCTTTTTTTATAGTTGGAATCTTGAGGATCCCACAATAATTTTGGAACAGTTCGATAAGAACGAGACATTTTTTCGGCTTTTGGAGATTGTACTGTGTGATCGTAAGTTACAAAAGCTGTTCACATTACAAAACGTTCCTTACTACCGTTCACGAACCTACTGCGCTCCCCTTTGAGTTCGCCCAAAATCCGACAGCCGTTGGGACGCTCTTGAATGTTCACGAACTCGCTCCGAGCGCAGAAGCGTACACACTAAAGACGAACTTGGTTCGCCACTGGTTCGCGAACATAGAGGGTACTTTCGAGATTTTAGGTTTGCAATTGCGTCCTTTACATGTTTTTGTGAGCAGAACCAATGAGTGCAATGAACCGACATCCCTGTATGCATATTCATTTTATGAGTGTGATCGAAGGAATTCCAATAGATTTTCAATCGGATAGAACCCAATCTGCGTTCGATAGTATTTATAAATAGTAATGTTAAACAATTACTTTTAAAATGTTAAAAAAATATTTTAAAATGTTAAATTATTAATTTATAAAATAGTAATGGAATACTACTTATAAATTAACCTTTACATTTATCTCTTTGCAACATACCCTTTTATGAATGAATAATTATATACAATACAAAAGTATTAATTATAATTCAAGAAATATAGACATGAACAACGGGGGAATTAAATTTATCCAATAAATTCGCATCCGGAGAACCAAACTTGTTAAGAAAAATAATGCGAGTTAGAATATTCACTTCTGATTTGCAGAGATATATTCTTACAGAAGAAGAGAATTAAAACTTGAAAATTACCTGAGCCTCAAGAATAGATGGCTACGCCAGGAGTTTCACAAAAGGAGTGAGAAAAGTTACCTGGGAAAAGGGTAGGGAGATGGGCGAAAAGGTGTCCATGTGGTTCCTTCCTCAATTATTTTGTAGAATTTTTCAATACATTGAATTCAATTGCAATAATTAGAAATTAAGAAAGCGGATTTTTCTTCTAAGGTTTGAACGCCACTGGTCGTCTAAAGCTGGGCGCACACCAGTACGGTGGGACGGCGCGGCGCGGGTCGGAAATGTGGAGGTCCGCACACTATGTAGGAACCGCTCTCGGCCGCGTTGGTCGTATTTTTCCCCCCTCTATCTGACTAGTGTTCGGTTTAGTGTTGATTTTGCATTTGTAGGAGTTCCCCGTGACAATAATTATATTCATAATAAATAGTAGTGACGAGGAAATTATTTTTCTGGTCGCGGTCATAGAGTTGGAAGATGAGGAAGAAAGGCAGAAATGAAAACGAAAAACGTAGGCACATGAAATAAACACCAAACGCCTAACGTTTGGAGAATATCACCATTATTTTTGTGGAAATGATCTTGTTTTCAAACTTATCATGAAACAATGCTACTACTATTCCAAAAAGCAGGGTAAACAAAGCTACACATTGGCCTCGTCTTTACAAATATGGCGTCCAAGGGCAGACGAATATACCCGAACTCAACCGCCCCGGAGCACACTAGGCCGGTAGGGTGGCAAGGCGCAGCGCGGAGCTTCTTGAAGTGTGGCAACTTCTCCAAGTTCGGCTACGCGCTGCGTCGCGCCACCTACCGGCCTAGTATGCGCCCAGCTTAAGAATGGTATGGTATTTTTTTTGGGAAGCTAACGATTTCGCTATAGGCATAACCACGCTCTCTATAGATAAGAAATTGAATTGTTATTTATAACTAAACAACAAACCTAATAACTAGACAACGTTCTTCAAATTATATGAAAATTGCTTGGTTTAGCATGTGAGCAGTTATCTCTTTTTCACTTGTTGTATGGAGTTACTTCAATTCAGAGTCATTGAGCCTTTTCGGAGACATGCTAGTTGCAGCTAAGATATTATCAGCTATCGTTAAATCCAAAACTTTATTTTTAAAGGTGTATTTTAATTTTATTAATCTCTAATTAATAATTTATATTTTGTTTGATAAAACTCTTTCTTCGTAAAGTTATAATCATTATTTCCCTAAATATATATTAAATAAGACAATAGCAATAGACAATAAGACGTATAGTACATATACTGCAAAGTAACATCATTTAATTTTAAATATGGTTTGAACATTTTTCTTTGACACTTTCAAATGATTGATTAGTAGTAGAACATCGTTGGGCAGCAGTAGACATCAGCTATTAGATAAAACATCACATGATTTTATGATCAAATATTAAACACATGAATGCCAAATATATTTAAATGGCGAACACTCGTGATTATTGAAAACAAATGTGTATTGTGTATAAAAGATTTTTATTTTTCCAATTTTATTTTAGCGGACAAAATGAATTGTATCCGCGTGAGAACGTGTTGTTTTATGTGTTCGGTAACGACAGGGAGCAAAATTTTTGGATGGGTCATAACAGTAAGTCAATTAACAAGTTCAATAAACAAGATGAGAGCTACAATCTTCTTTTTTAATAGCTTGCTTCAACCGCCGGGATTATCTATCTAGCTGCTACGTTCAACGATGTCTTCACACGTAATTGACTAATTTTTAACATAATGCATAATCAATCGTTTCTTACGTGCCAAAATCGAAATGTGTGAGAACAAGTTTTGCTCAGTTATCATAATTGTGCATTTTAGTGCATGTCGCAATGCAATCAAATACAAAAAAAATTACTAGAAAAGATCTTTGACGGCATGGTTCGTAAATTTATAGTAATGTTTGTATACTAACGTTGAAAATAGAGAGAGGGGGTCAGTGGTCATGCCTCAGTTAAAAAAAAGGTATTACGTAAATATTTAAATTGCTTATTCAATCATAATAAATTCATGATTGAAAATAATTCAATACAGCCTTAAACGCGAATACACATGTGTAATAGAAAACCGAATCTTTACACTTTACAATGAATACTTTAATTAAGAATTTGATAGATTTTCGCATTTGGCAAAAATGTAGAGATTTTTCTTTCCAATTGAAAACTAGGTATGTGTTAGGTATTAAAGTGAAATATTGTTCGCCTTACGAAATGTGGTAAAACTTATTTAAACAGATTATACTTGTTATTGACCAGTAGGAAATAGATTATTATGCACGAAAAAGGATCCTTTCATTCTTACGTTAAATAATGGACACAAAATTTATCATTTAATGGATAACAGAATAAGTAGTTCATTAGTGTTTATTTTAAATATATTGTTCACGACATTATTTCGTTTTTATCGTAGTTATATAGTATTAAGTCTGTTAATAGGAAGGTAAAAGGAATTATCAGAAAGTCAATCTAAACGGCTAAGGGCTTCTCTCACTTCCTGTGGGATGTACGGCTACTCTGTGCCTATAAAGCTGGGCGCACACTAGGTCGGTGGCGCGGCGAGGAGCCGGGTTGCAGAAGTCTGGCAACTTCCTCCGGCTCCACGCCGCGCCGCGCTACTTGCCTAGTGTACGCCGGGGCGGTTGAAAATCGTTGAGTTCGGGTATATTCGGCTGCCCTCGGACGCCATATTTGTAAAAACGAAGCCAACGAATGTGACGTGGGGACTCCTGGAAATGCAAAATCAACACTAAACCGCAGCGGTGGTCAGATGGAGGGGTAAAATTCGATCAACGCGGCCGAGAGCGGTTCCTACATAGTGTGCGGACCTTCACAATTCCACGCTGCCCCACTGACTTAGTGTGCGCCCAGATTTAGACATCCCATGCAGAGAAAATTAGAAAACTTGCAAGGAACTGAATCAGAACAGAATAATCGCGCTGATATAGTTTCAAGCTATTAGGAAAGATTTGGCCGACCAAATGGCAAATGAAGCTGCATTATCGAATAGCAACGTACCTGACTTCTACCTCATTCTAGGAAGAATGCCGTATGTTCCCAGACAACGGAGGGAGCTGTGGAGCACAACTGAAAATGGATTACACGCAAGAAAATTCAATGGCCGTACGAATGGTCAAGTAGATAAGACACATGCACAAAAAGACTCAAGTTCGGTTGAAAACATAGATTCGATCTAGATAGACATAGATTAGGCACCAATTCGGGCACCGGCAAGCGTGAGAGGACCTTGTCTTCGATTACCCACTGTTTAAATAACGGCAAAGTTTACTGATAAGAAAAGTGGTTTTATGTGGGGAAAAATCAACCTCTTTCCTAGATATTTGAGAAACCGCTTTGATGAGTTTGTAATGTTTATAAATTCCATTGACTATGACAAAATTTAATGAAGTGTATAAATCGAATTTTAAAATCTAAAATGTTAATTTAATTAATTGAAGTAATAATTATTTGATTTCCATGAAATAACAATTTAGATCAGGAAATAAACTTTCTTAGCACAAGATTATTGCGTGGGGGTATAAAATTAACAAATAAATTTAAAAAACACAAACATAATAGAGGAATAGTCTGACAAAAAATTACTTCCAACTATAGAGTCACTAAATAACGTAAGCGTTCCAGACTACCTCAAAAGAGACCAAGCTTTTCAGGAATTTTTATGGAAAAAATAAGGAATACCTACAAAGATTCAAAATTATCTGTGATCGGAATTTTGGAGAGTATAGCCTGAGAGAGGTTGTATAGGCTTATGAGGTTCAAGTTATACATGCCCTGCAAAAATCAGCTAAGGTTTATTTTGGGTTATTGGGAGTGAAACTTTGAGTACTATATAGCCGAATCCCGTTCTATCGATATTTTGCTACGACACGATGCTGTTGTTTGTGGAGAAGCCTTTGTTCGAGCTTAAAAGAAAGATCGCTTTGCGAGTTATAAAAGGCTTTATCTTTTTTCTTGCCTGTTTGCAGATATATAGAACCAATAGGTTGGTCCTCAAAGGTAAAATGGACTTGTATACGACAACACATAACACCAGCGAAATATTCCCCAAGTACGGGATAAAATGAAACATATTCACGTATCTATGGGTAGAAAATATTAAACATTCTTTTAATAAGGACGGGAACAAAATAAGTGGGTACGTGGGCATTGTTTTTGTCTTGTATTACAATTAATCCAAAATGGTTGCTTTTCCCAGAAATTTCAACTGGCAGACTGGTGCAGCAACAACTACGCGGAATTACTGGGGCACCTCAAGGAGATAGAATGATTGAAGACCTTCACCTCAACCCGACGAAAGCGAGTAGAAATTTGGGGTGATGACCTGACATCCTTCCAACTTTTAAAATCTGCCAAAACACGGAGGTATAATGCAGAGCAAACAAGAAAACTTGTTCTGCATTATATCTGTAAAAACGAGAACCTTACCTGCAAAGAAAATTGAAACATTGCGCAGAAATAGGTTCGGGCTCATCAAAGAACAGGGAAACTAGTTGGCGGACCAAATGTTATAAGACGCTGCGATATCAAGATTAAATCACCTTAGACTCGAAAATTCTCGAGGGAGGTATGCCGACTAACCACTCGAATGGAAAAGCTGTGCTCACACAAGCAAGTTATTCCAGTCAATGATACTCTTACGGACAAGAAGATAAAGCATACGTACAAAATAATCCAAGTTCTTACTGGACAAGGTAAAAATGCAGGATACTTCCAACGCTTCAACCAACCTGTTCAGCCTGCGAACGTGAAGATCGACCCCAACAAACATGGGAATACATATTTTTCTCAAGTGCCCAATTTTTGAGCAGCCACGAAGTTCATTAATTTTTTAACTTTTCTCTGTGGAAAATCTGGCCATCTATTTCCCCAGAAGTTGGTTTTACTTCATTTAATTGTATCTACAACTGTACATGTATTATACCCAACCAGCAGATTGGATAATTGTTTGTGGCATTACGGGCGTTATAGAGAAAGCTGGCATCCGCTCGAGATTAATAAAATGATATTAACCATTTAAGAGGTCTCTTGTCCATATTCTTTTCAGACGTTTACTTGGGAATTGTGGGGAATGGAGTAATCGAATTTGTGTGTTAGTGTGATTTTATAATTTACTATGAAAACGTCTGTAATATGTTTTGATGAATGAAAAAACTGTTATTGTTTATGTAAAAAGGGACTGAAACAATTAGTCTTAAAATTTTGGATTGAAAACTTTGTAATCTTTGAATATTGGAATACTTGGCCGATCCATAAACTTGGCACCCGTACATCCAAATTGGTTTGAGTATATATATTACACAGGGCGGGCGACCAGGACCCGAGGGGTTAAAAGCCTGAGTAGGCCCGTACCCCATTAGTAGATATGTGTACGTCTAAAGTTTTGATTTTAATGGTAATTTTTATGTCGGTTGAGTATGTAATATAGAATTTTATCCCACGACAGCGTAAAGTTGATATGTTGGGATTTTGAGAGGTTAAACTTTGTTTTTCAAAGATTGCTCCTTTTTCGATTGTTTCAATGTGTGGTTTTCTAACATAAATGAAGCTTGTGTAAAAGAGGTTTGACTTGTTAATATGGCGGTGTCATTTGTTTCGTACGGGAAAGTGTGTAGTTCTCAAAATTGCGTTAAATAAAGAAGTCAGAAGGACGAAGACGACAGCTTTTTTGGGAGGTTCTTGAACAACTTCCGTTGTTATTAATTCATGACCAGGTGATGATTTTTTTTAAGGAAGATGTCGCATTTCTTGTGATTCTTGTTTTGCAATGATTGGTTTAAGTGGCAGATCTAGAGGAGGTATAGGTGTCATAAGTGAATCTGATTTAAATTCATCGTGGTTAATATCGATTAAGTTATGAGGTTTGAATACCAAATGTTTTGGATTTTTATTTATCGGAAATGATCCACGTTCCATCATCATTACTGAGAGTAGCTGAGACATAGCTATGACACAGGATATGTTTAGTACTAAGCCAGAGACTCCCATCCTTTGTTGACAAGCTTTTTAAATGTGTTTCCTATAATAGTTGTTTAAATAATTTTATTTCTTTATTCAATGTATTCACAAGTTTGTTGTAATTTTGTTCGTCAATGACTGATCTAGTACGTTGCCAAAGGTTTCTAGCCCTTCTTTTTTCGGAGATTAATTGCCTTTGTAAAAAGGATAATTTGCAAAATTTTCTTTTGAAGTGTGAGGCAATGATGTACTACCTAGACATAGTATTCAAGTATATAAAAATCAAATAAACGTATGTAATAAAACATTTATTAGTAATATAAGAAATTATTCACCATTTTTCTGTTCTAAAAATATTTATTTAGTTCAACTATATAATGCTTATTATCAATACATAGAATTCTCGAAATTCCAGATGAAATAAATAATTACATTTTTGAGTTTGTACTCAAAAAGAAAGAGAATTGGTATTGTGAGCATTAACATCGAAGGAAATCAATTTAATGGTTAAGAGCAGTTTAATTTGCTATTAATAATGTTAAACACGAGGAGAAAATCAGTTCGTTCTCTTCTAATATGTAATTTTGTTATTTATAATTATAATGGAAGGTGCACGAGACTTCTTCCAAAAATATTTAACATTTGTTAACATCATGGAGTTAATAAAATTTAATTTTAAAATATTTTATGTATAAACAAAGAATTATAATAAAATAATATGTAGGTAACATTCAAAAGTTGAAATCAAAATGTAAATTTAATAAATGTTCAGAAATCGTGAGATGCAGTCTGGTGTGATGTAGGTTTCAGAAAAACATTTTCTTTATCGTGCAACGTTTCGATCTTTATTGAGATCATCTTCAGGGCTCAATAAAGATCGAAACGTTGGCACGATAAATAAACTATATAATTATGTGAATTGCAAATATTAAGTTATTTTCATTGCTATTAATTTAAGAGTTGTTAAGAGTAAAATGAAAAGAATCCGTGTCTTCAAAATTCTTAATTTGTTTTATTATTTGTAGTTTTGTTATTGTGTACTGATAATGCATGCAATACTGATGTGAAACATGCAAAAATAAAGCAATAGTTTTATTAAATTGTCTTTTTCATAGGTAGTATGATTTTACGTGGTTTTATTTTGCATGGATCTAGATGTATATATTAACCAAGTGGTAAACAATAAAATACTGATTTGTGCTAATGTTTGAAGTAGTGTTAACATTATTAATATTGTATGTTAAAATATACATGATGTTTAACCAGGCATTTGTTTTAGCTCCTGTGTCGATAGCAGGACTTACATTTGCAGGCCTAGTCCTCTTTGGTGGGGTCACCCTCCTCGTCGGAATCTATAGTGTGAGGCTAAGACGGCAATGAATTATCTAATCATTAAACATCAATAATAATTCGTCTTTTATCATATGTTCAGGAGTCGTCCAACGCCGTTCTCGGGGCGCTGATCGTACTCGTCCTGGTATTTTTAGGAGCAGTGGCCTTGGCCGTGCCTTTCGCCGAAGGGTACATCACTGGAAAAGTCTCGTTTATGAAAACTTTGCCGTCGTTCGCCGGGATAATACTGCTTATCCGTATGTAGAATTTTGAATTATTTTTCAATTTTGAATTTGGGTCAATCCAGTCTAGAAAAATTATTAGTTTGCATTTGGTCGCCTCGATAGCAATTTTTTATGCATACTTTTATAATTTCGTATCTCGCAATACACACTAAATCTTTCTTTTATATAAAACACAAGTTACAATGAATAATGATTAGATAGAACATTACTATCAAATAACAATTTTTTTAAACTAAACTTTTATCCTCCTTCTGAGATAATTTTCTTATAAAGCGTGTAAAGTTGTTTGACTCAAATTACAAAGGGGTTGTTCATTGCTAAGATAAAACCAAATAACTTTTTTAATCGAAACTTTAATGACAAATGAGTAATAATATACATTTGCGAATTTTTGAAGCACCAATAGCAAAAAAAGCTGAAATGATGTTCATAGTCTGAACATTCACTCTCGCAGTTGTTAATTATAAAAAACTAAGTTTGCAAAAATTTTAACTTGCAAGATGATAAACTGCCTCCACACCTACAAAATCTATGAACATTAAACAAAGAAACAAGCTTATATAATCGATGTGATTATGCTCTATACATTTATGACCGGTGAACGCTTATTTTTCGTTGTTATTTTGAGTGCGACAACCTTTCAAGCTATTACAGATTTCCGGTTCAGGTCTACGAGGTGTTGAGCTGGAAGGTCGGTCCCATCAAACACAAAGGATGTCGACCAAAACGATCAGAAACAACTAATTTAAAGTTGAGTTGGAATAAAAATTAATAATGGAAAGCATTCTCACTAGTTTCAATACTTTCGCTTATGTATTACTGAAAAGATATTGCAATGGTACAAGATTTCTTCCCTTTGAAATTCTTTACTCCGGTTCAATCATTATTCTTTTACAATTGTTTTGCGAATGTAATTGATGTGAATTAAAACTCCAAATTGTAATAAAACATTTTTTTTAATGAAACGGGAAACATAAAAACAGAGCTTTCTTTCGTCCTTAAATCTTTCCTTTGTCAAGTTGGCAGGGACGCCCAGTAGAGTACGCAACTTACCTCACAGCTTAGGGGCGCAACCTATTTTATAGACCGGCCATCCCGACTGCTCGTTAATTGCCCAGGATTAAGATTAAAATGAATATTACATATACTTACAGTGCAATGCCTTTAGAGACATTAAATAAAATTTAATAAAACAAAAATAAAATAAGTGGAAGATTTATACATATCATAAAACGTACAAAACAACATTTAAAATTAGTACAGACAGCATAAATAGAGTGTAAAATAAGATATCAATAAATATAAAATATAGAACATCGAATAACATTAAGTAAAAAATACAAAACATCATATAAAAATAATTTTTATGATAGAGCTTTATTTATCTTATATTTTCAAGACACACGCACTATAACACTTCAACATTTAACACAAAACAGTACATTACACAATTTTTGTAACCAAATTGACGAGAATCTGATGCTGAATCATCAACTTACTATATCATGATTAAGTAGGGATGTATGTGATAAGGTGCCATAACTTCATAAGGAAACCCACCCTGTTGGAGGTTCTCAATATCAGTTACTAAAATCCCATCCTTTGGCAAAATTACAGAAAAAGTATGTAGGACTTTTCGGTTGAAGCTTTTTGTTAACGGTTTTCGTTCAAATTAGAAATCACAACGCTATCCTCCTCTTTGTAAATAGTCATTTTCTGTCTTCGCGTATATAATTTTCGTTATTATAGTTTGTTTTAAAGACTTATTGTCTTTTTATATAATTAGTGGTTTTTTAATTTTTCTATTTGGCTTTTATACATTTCCTGCTTTATTTTTACATTAAATTGCTTTTCCCATCAGTCTTTTGCCCATTATTGGCAAAATACTGGAAAAGCTCCTATTGAACCGCTTGACCAAGGAAATTCCTCCAAACACAATTCCCCATCACCAATTCGGCTTTCGGAGTTGCCACTCAACTGTACAACAAGCACATCGCATAACCGACGTTATTTCCACATCCCTTGAGCTAAAACAGTATTGCCCGGGTGTGTTATTGGATATACACCAAGCCTTTGACCGAGTATGGCACTCTGGGCTGCTGTGGAAGCTCAAGAACATCCTACCAACAACCTATTACCTTATCCTAAAATCCTATCTTAACGATCGTTACTTCCAAGTATCCCACAAAAATTCATTGTCTCCTATCCATCCTATTCTTGCAGGTGTCCCACAGGGCAGCGTGCCCGCTCCTTTCCTTTATTCAATTTATACCTCCGACCTACCTACGCAACCCAACACTATCACCTTCACCTTTGCCGATGATACCGCAATCCTTTCTCCTGATAAAGATCTTGTCACTGCTTCCCGTAATCTTCAAAATCACCTAAACACCCTAGAATGCTGGCTCCGTCGGTGGAGAATCAAGATCAACGAAACCAAATCAACGAACATAATATTTACTCTAAACAAGAAAACACTCTCACCAGTATACCCCAACAACGTTCCCATCCCAATTGCGAACCATGTACGATACCTCGGACTCTACCTCGACAAACGACTGACGTGGAACCCCCATACACGACTTAAGCGCACAGACTGTAATATACGATTTTTCATGCTTAAACGACTACTCGACAGACGATCAAAACTCTCACTAACAAACAAAAGAAAATTTGACATTGCCCTCCTGGCCCCCATTTGGACATACGGACTTGAACTTTACGGTACTGCTAAGCGTTCCAACCTCAATCGAATCCAATCCCTTCAATCAAAAATCCTCAGAACAATAGTACAAGCCCCTTTCTATGTATCCAATCACACCATCCATACCGACCTAAATGTCCCTTTTGTTATAGAGCTAGCCCAATCCCGCTACAAAACGTTCCATTCCAAACTACTCCACCATCAGAACCCTTTCGTCAAAAACCTGTCATCAACCACATTACCTAATAATCCCAACAGAAGACTGAAGCGTCGGTGGCCCCGCGACAACCTTAACAATTGACATCTGTCTCCTACGATGGAGTACATCTCGCTCATCGTATTGACGAACTAACGGCTACCATCACTGGATGGTAATTGTTCAAGCTTTCACGCTACCGTTAATAATTTTACATGTAAATACTACCTGTTTTACTTGTTACGTCGAAGAATGCAGTTGTAAAAAACAAATAAAAAGTTTTAAAAAAATTGCTTTGATGTTCGGGAATTTCCACCCATCATCAGATCTACATTAAAAATCCAAGCAAAAAAGTAAGTATAACAAACGATATTATTTTTTACAACACCTTATTATAAAGCTTTCCTTATTCATTTATTTTTTTAAATTGAAATTTTCATTCTATATAGTTTCTTTTAAAAGATATATGACCATTTCTTATCTGTAATGCAAGTTCATTTGTATAAAAGTTTAATTTTTTTAAGTAAAAAAGGAAAGTTGACTTGTCGACAAACTGCCCGATCAAAATGGAGGAAGGTTACCTATTGGCTATAGTGTATAAACTTCAATAGTCGTCATTTAATTCGGAAACGATTAACATTAGCAAAAATGGTCATTTTTGTTTAACATAACTCTCTTCTAGCTGGGAAAGGACAATAACTTCATTATTTAGATTAGATGAGAATCCCATATTTTTATTGTCATTCGATTCTAGGGCTTATGTATGTCACTTTTACTGAAAGGAAATTTTTGATCGAATCGACCATGGCCGGATTTTTTTCTTTTGCAACCAAAAATATGTTCTCACTTGTTTTGACCGATTTATGGTATTATCTTCTATTTTGTTTTAGCTTTCCGGCAGACTCGGGAATCACCCATGGGGTGTTGGCAATCAGTGGCAGACTTCAATCTTATCCGTCCAGCCACCAAGGTTAGGCTCCGGGTGGGAGTGCTGTCAACAGCTAGGTAAATTCAGCACCCAACGCATGGCTGTTCCAAACCCATTCGTACTCATGTTCATTCTTAAATATATTCACTCCTATTTACATACCACTCCTTTCAATTAGGGTGGTGGAGTACTCGATATTTCTCCATAACCTTTATTCATATTATACAACTAACTTAATTGTAGGTCGATGGGGTGCTCGATATAAATTCACTTTCAACACAAACTATATACACACAACTATTATCACTACATACAATCGAACAACCCCGTTTATCCTAGAATCGAAACAGGAGACCCAAATACTCACTACCGTGCACAAGCACAATTCTCAAATCGGGTGGTATTTTTCCGCGTTCTCTGAATGGAACCAAGGAATTGCACCCTTCAATTAAGACATATCGAACAACCTTTCCCTACAAAAGTAATTGCTTGTGTGTCAAACCAGCGTACCAAAACTCCACAAACTTAGCTCGGTAAAGGTATGGCGGAGTGGACGACTTGGCTAACATGGCGAGATCATCCCGGGCGAGTATGACTGGGAGTACCTAGGGAGCTAGATAGCTCGAGTACGCTGCCATGTGTCCTCCCTGCTGTCCCTAAGGCTTCGCCGGAGCGTTTTCTTAAAAGTCGCTCGTATATTGTACTATACTGACATCTAAGGATCGCACACGAACGCTGATGTCCCGGTTTGGCAAGGAACCCCGCCGCATAGCTGAGAGTAAGCTACTCCCACTGAATTTCGGGCGGCAGCACGCCACCTAGCAGCAAAGGCTAGCCAACTCCTTGTTCTGAACGCGCCAGAGACCGCTCGAAGACCCAAATAGTAGAGACTATCGAGCCTCTGTAATCACGTTTTTCGGTCTAAACAATAGGCCATGCAACTATAAAACAAAATCGAGCGCAGCAGCGAGTTAAATATTTTCAGGAGGGTCTCATTGTCTGCTCCCCACCTGAAGTGATCGATGAACTAATTTTATTACTTTCCTTCTCTTCACCTCGACGGGGTCAATGCACGAATGCCATCTAAGCAATGCTCGAACGGGAGGCCGAGGAACTTCACTGACTCTACGTACCTTACCGCAGCGTCCCCTGACAGAGCCGCGAAAGACTTTGGGCCCTCCTCAGCTTGCCAAAATGGACGCATACGGTCCTCGGCTCTTTCAATCACAACGCTTATCGCTGACATCTCCTCTCCGACCTCTGCACACATCTCCCCGAAAAAAAAAAAAAAACCCAGGTCGTCGACGTACAGTAATCGTTTGATTAGTCGGGAGATACCGTCAGCGACACCGTTCACCGAGATCGACAAAAGTGTAACGCTTATCACATAACCCTGAGAGACTGCATTCTCTTGAAAAAAGTCCTTGGAGAGGACAGATCCCAATCGGACACAGAATCTTCGGTCCTTTATGAAAGCCTCAAGAAACCGGGGTAATTTGCTTCTTAATCCGATATTGCAACATTTCCGAAGTATCGAATCTCCTCACGTCGTATCATATACTTGGTCAAAGAAATTCGGAAACCTCTATTCTCGAGAAGGCAAGCATGAGACTGCGCGACTGCGGAACGATGTCAGCGGAATTCTGCCTAATACTGGATGTAAATGTTTACTTTGTAAATGAGTTTGCGCTTAGTGGTTATATATATATTTGAAAAACAGATAAAAAGAGAGAGAGAAAGAAAGAGAAAGAGAGAGAGAGAGAGAGAAAGAGAGGAAAGAGAGAGAGAGAGAGAGAGAGAGAGAGAGAGAGAGAGAGAGAGAGAGAGAGAGAGAGAGGGAGAGGGAGAGAGAGTGGAGAGAGAGAGAGGAAAGAGAGAGTGTTGAGAAAGTGAGGAGAGGTAGAGTGAGAGAGGGAGAGAGGAGTGAGTAGGATTCCAATCATATCAACTTTTAACATTTTCCGCCATTTTACTTTCGCGCTTTTGTTTTTCAAAAAAGATACATTGGCGAAGTATGCATTAGACCATTTTTTTAACATTCCATTTCAATCCAGACTTCATAGTGATTTCAACTTTACTTATATGCTTATTAATTTTTCTAACACTTTTTACGTTTTTACAAGTTTTTCCAGACTGGAATGTTCGTATTTCGACATTTCTTTTCGTGTTCTGTTGAATTTCCGCTTATTTTTTTTTTTCATTCTTTATTTCTACACGTTTTAAAATAATAGTATCCCTTGGAGGATAAGTATTTGAAGCGTAGTTTAGGCATTATGTTCGGGTTAATTCTCATCTATGAACTATTTATTAATAGCTATATACTACGGAGTAAAGTTTTAGTTATTAAGAGTTCAAGATATTATACAAATACCAGTTATTTACTGAAAATCCTTATGGATCCTTCGTAATTTTTATCGGCCGCCTAGCGTAAAATTCACCCCAACGTGCAAATAGTCGAAAAGAAACCCCTATGAGAAAATGTCATTTTTGGTTCCAGTTGGCTCAGGTTTCAGTGTAATTATCACGAACAGTTATCGCCTCGACAAGATAGAAGAGTTACTCGCCATGTACGCCCCCGATTCGATGGCACTAAGTGACGAAGAGATAATCATCGTGAACCGTCCTAATTACGCCTTTCCTCCAGGGCCTGGCCCTGCACACCAGCTCGCCCAGGGTGCCACGATGAAACAGCCGGACAGGTTCAGATATGGAAAGCACCCAAGAGATGCGATCGACCCCAGGAAGTTCTCCAGGCACGGCCACCGTTACTCTCCCAACCAGCGAAGATATTATCCGACCCAGTCGTACGCTGTATACAGGCCGATTTACAGGAGAGCAGTTCTCACAGGCCAGGCCAAACCTACCGAAGGCATCTTCGGCACTTACGAACTCAAGTACAAGCCTCCGGACGGAACTTATTACTAAATGAGACAGTGTTGTTTAGTGTATTTACGGCATACTACTGTGGAATGTCCAGGCTAAAAGAAAGGTAAATAGTCTTTTAATATTAAACAATTACAGTATTATCTATAGTACACAGATTTCTCCAATTCAAATTGTATCTGCATGTCTCATCACGTTTTTCATTAAATGATGAAACCCACACTAAGTTCACTCATTTCTGGAAATCGTAACCTCGCTTTTTGAGTATTTCTACAAATCGTATTGTGTATTTCTTCTTAAGCGCTACGATAATTGATCACAACTAACAAATATTATAGACATTTTTATTATACATAAACCCAACTCTGACAGTATAGGCTAATTTAAACAGGAATAAATGTTAATGTAATTGTAATTAATTTTGTATGTAAACAACTCATTACAATGCATACAAATTGAATATTATACAAAATAAAATGGCTAATGATGCTGTCTGCCAGTAAAAAGAAAGAAATATTCATTAAGAATATATATTAATAGTAAGTAGGTATGCAATGGTAAAGGTCCCGGGTTCGAATCCAGCGGCCCTGCAATTCGAACCCGACATACCAATGGGCTTTTTTTCAAAACGGCCGGCACCCTGAGGGTTTATATGACCTCTGTTGTTGCGAACCCTCGTAAAAAAAAAAAAAAAAAAACATCGACCAAAGTCAGGTACACAGGTCGATGGGCGATGGGGATGCCATTTCACCCCATTAACTGTAATAAATGCACCCAATTATATTGGGTTGTCCGGAAAATAATGCAGGATTTTAAGTTTTCATTAAAAAAAATCTATATAAAATATTCTGTTTACGTTTACAGGATTACTCATTTGTATGAATGTCAACACTTATTAATCCTCTTCCAAATGATATTGTTTGTTTACCTCTGTAGCATTCCGCTACTTGGAAATAATTCAGTCATCCTTATAATGTCAAAGCGAGAATTTCGTACGATTTTCTTTTACGAGTTTAAACTCGGCCGAAGCGGAGCCCAAACGGCTAGAAACATTAACCAAGTCTGGGGCGAGGGTTGTGTTAATGAGTGCACTGTGCAAAGGTGGTTTAAAAAATTTCGGGAGGGAGATTTCAGCCTTGAAGATGAAGAAGGTCGTGGAAGGCCTTCCTCTCTTAATGATGATGTTCTGCGATCAGTGGTGGGTGCAGAGCAACTCAAAGTCAGTAAAACGACCGTCGCTGACCACCTCAAGGCGATTGGAAAAGTGAAAAAACTCGAAAATTGGGTTCCACACTCATTAAACGATCGCCAAAAAAATCAGCGCTTTGATGTTTGTGCATCACTTCTTTGTCGAAACAAAAATGACCCATTTCTGGCCAGAATTGTTACATGTGACGAAAAGTGGATTCTCTACGATAACACTAGACGTTCTGGACAGTGGCTCGACAAAGGAGAAGCTCCAATACATTTTCCAAAGCCCCCAACTCATCAAAAAAAGGTAATGGTTACGGTATGGTGGGCTTCATTTGGTTTAATACACTACAGCTTCTTAAATCCTGGCGAAACCATCAATGCTGAATCATACTGTAACCAAATTAATACCATGCATCAGAAATTGGCAGTAATGAAGCCCTCTTTGGTCAATCGGAAAGGGCCCATTTTGTTGCATGACAACGCTCGACCACATGTGTCACGTGTAACGTCACAAAAATTATTGGAGCTTGGCTATGAAACTTTGCCTCACCCACCCTACTCTCCGGACCTCTCGCCTACTGACTACCATTTTTTTAGACACCTGGACCACTACTTAGAACACATAATATTCAAAAATCAAACGGAACTGGAAAATGCATTTATTGACTTTATCAATTCTAAAAATTCTGAATTCTACTCAGACGGAATTAATAAGTTACCAACACGTTGGGAGAAATGTATTGAGAGTATGGGAAATTATTTTGATTAAAGAACATTGCTTTAAAGTAACTAGTTTCTTTTTTTTTGTTTAATACCAAAATCCTGCATTATTTTCCGGACAACCCAATACAAAACACAGGAACCCAAAACACATATTTTGACGGCTATGTACAATAAAAAATATCCAATTCCCATAAAAATCGGAATCGGGGAATCTGAAACTCGCTACCGTGTCCGAGAATCATTCTTAAATCCGGCGGCAAGCCTACACGCTCTATTATGCGGGACACATGGAGCATCCTTTCTCTGCATAAGGGGCACCTGCGCGGGCTTTGACCCAAAAGTCAACCGCGTATAGCCAATCCTCAATCGTGTGAGGACGATCCGTCGTCTTCTGCTCGTTCTCTGAGGGCCATCTGCTGGTCGTGCTTATTATTTTGTGGTTACTTCTAAATGTGGGGTTCTATGAGCAAATCCAAGGATAGGAACACACTGGTGGGGGGAGACAACACACCTATACCTGTCTCGATATCAAGCATATTTCTACCAATGGATTTTAGCTTTAAGTGCGATAGAGTAGGACTACCAATGCTAATGTGTTTCTCTCGTTTGTTGATCAAATGTTCAAATCTCTTTAGCAACAAATCAAAACACAACCAATTAGATAGAAAACGTGAGCTTACACTCCGAAGGACAGAAATATTGTCATTGCTGCTAGAAAGAATCCTTTCCATAGTGCGCTTTCCTATGTTAGTACGCTTCCTTCATTTCCTAAATAACAAGATATTTTGGCAAAGACCAAACGTTGGCCGTTTGATACAACCTGCAGCAACAGCCCACCATCAGAAACTCAGAAGAACATGGTTCAGCGAGCGTCTAGAAAAGAACATCAATTGGAATGGTGTTATGTTTACTGATGAGTCGCGTATCTGCCTTTATAGCGAAAGCAGGCGCCGAAGAGTTTACCGAGAACAGGGGATGCGCAAAATGCCTCAGTTCGTGCCCCTTTCGGATGCAACTGCGTATTCCAACACATGACTTAAACGAGCGGAACTAAACTTGAAGTACAGAATATTACCTGACAGGCGTTCAGGAGGAAAAAACATAGAACATCGTCACTACATCAGCACTTAATGGATGTATGAACTTTTTTTGTACGGTACGGCCGGCGTTCTACCAAAGCCGAATACAAACTCTCCATTTCCGAACCCTTCGTATCCACGTTGAAGCTCCCTTCTACGTCTTTAACGCTTTAACCATATCTTACATTCGGCCTATAAATACCATTTATCTAAGATTTAGTTCAAGCCTGATACATCCGAACCCACGCCCAACTATCTGTAAATCTAAATCCTTTCAAATATAACGAATTAATTAGTCATGTTGAATGGCCCTTATTCAAGTCACTCTCGCCAAGGTATTTTGCAGATGCAAAAAAAAAAATTAATAAATAAAAAAATAAAATCATTGTACAGCAAGAATAAAGAATAGGTGAACGCCATACGAAAAAGTCAATGATAGTAAAAAACAAACAGATTAACATTGTTATTCTTGAGATTTTTAATTTTACAAATTTGTACAAAACAATGCATTACAATAAATAATATACAAGTTTTAAATATAATGAGAGACCTTTATGATCTGCTTCTAACTTCTAACCTGATAAATTACTTTGGTACAGTTTATCATTCCAATTTTTGCCAGTTATATAGTCACAACTACGCTTCAGTCCTTTCTAGCAATTTTTTAAACCATTTCATTCCTAGCAATTAATATAGATTAGCAAGAAATGTACATCGCCAATGAAATGGTGTAGATCCTCTCTTTCTTCGGCATTACAAATAGGACATGTAGCGTTATAAGGGATTACATTTTAACATACTACTTTGAATTTTTATAATCCAGATCAATTATTAACATATTTTGTATTAATTTTTGTATTTTTTACAATATTTATGTACTTGTATTTTGTAATAGTTATCACTTAAATCTGTGGAAAAATTTAAATGTTTATACGATTGGCATTTTTCGGTTATTGGCCTAAATGTAATTTTATTTTGATTATTTATTTGGATAACTATCGTCAAGCCTTTCAGCCAGTTTTCTAACACTTTAACCGAAAATATTGTTCTTTTATTACATTTAATACATTGAGTAAAAATGAAAGGAGTATCTTAATTAGGGCATCGACATTTCATTATATTTGTTACGAAATTATGTACTTCTTTCTTCTCTAAACTACAATTAGGACCGAAATCTCTCTTGATCATCATAACTAAACTAATCTTATGCAAGACGTGTGTAATATTGAGTGATGGTTAATTAATGATTATTTAAAGATCATGAGAGGGGCTCTAGTGTGATGTAGGTTAGAAAAACAATTCTTTATTGTGCCAACGTTTCGATCTTTATTAACATCATCTTCAGGGCCTGGGAATTATAAACATATTTTAATTATACAAATAAATATAAGATATGGATAGGAATTTATACAATGATGTAAAACAATATAGAATTTTTAGGATTAATCGTAGTACACAAATATTTTGATTACATCATTCTATGAATTCATATTCATATCTTATATGTATTTCTATAATTTAAACAATGTTTATATATTCCAGTCCTGAAGATGATCTCAATAGAGATCGAAATGTTGGCACAATAAAAAGAATATTTTTTTAAACTTACATCACATCTCATGATCGTTAAATAATCTTACAGGACTTTACTGCGCCCACTTTGAACATACGGAGTGGAGTTGTGGGGTTCTTTGAAACCAACCAACATCCAACGCATCCTTTCAATCCAAAGTCCTTAGTCAAAGCGTCAAAGCTCTTACTATGTCACTAACCTCACTATCCACAATGATCGTAACATTCCTTTGTTCTACTGATCCGTAACCGTTTCCAAAAGTTTCACACCAACTTCTCGATCCATCCTAGTCCTAATGTTCGAGCCCTCTCTACATATTCCCATCCGGAGAACCCGCAAACGTCGCCTTAATCGACGATGTCCTCGATACATCCTTGCCCCTTAATCCCTCATATTGTGCCAGCACAGGCTGGTTTCTTATGGCACGTGTCCCTCTGGTGCAGCGCTGGAATTAGTAACAATGATGAAAAGAAAAAAAAGAAAAAATTTGGAAAGGGTATTTATGAGCCATCAAAGGTTAATTAAAAAACGAGTTGCTTACTTAAACATTCCTATAATTTTGGATACGTATATCTTATTATTATTGTTATATGAACCTTTTTTGTAAATAACTGAAAGTTTATTAAGTAATGTTTGCTTGGGTGTATTAAATAAATACAATTAGGAGAACAAAAGTTACAGAAATATCACATATTGCTGTTTATTTTTTCAGTTTTATGTTTAACCATTATAGTGAGTGTTAATTCAAAGTATCTTCAAATGCGGGAGGAGAAAAGAAATGCAGAAGAAGGCCACGAAGAAGCAAGCGACTATGACCAACATTCCTACGGGGGTAATGTTCCAAGCCTTAAATCCAATTTGAAAAATCCGTCTCAAAGGCGTTCTTTAAGTCAGCCGTTAAATCAAAGAAACTCGAAAGTTTATCCACAACAGCAAATGTACCCCAATCAACAACAACAAATGGCTCACCATCAACAACAACAAATGGCACACCATCAACAACAACAAATGGCACACCATCAACAACAGCAAATGGCGTATAACCAACAACGACAACAACAACAGCAACAAATGGCTCATCAACAACAAATGGCGCATCAACAGCAGTTAGCTCAGCAACAGATGTGGCATCCTTCTGCACAACCCGTACCGTCCATGACTCCGATTGTAATGCCATTCGTCTCTATGCCGATGTACCATCCAATACCGCAGATGACTTACTCCCCCCCGCCACCCGAACCACCCAAACAACAATATATCAAACACTACCCACCGAAAAACTTAGCGTTTGAAAGACCTTTGAAAATAAGATTACCGTCAATGGATATGAACGCAAAGAAGCCGTCTTCAATCCCGATTATATACGAGTCTGAACTTAAAAAGCAAAAAAGCGCAGCTTCCAGCAGGACTCTCTCCAGCACATCGAGCAGAAGCACGCCACGAAACAGAGTTCACTTCGCTTCTTCAGGAAGTAATTCATCGCGCTCGTACGTCACATAATAATTTAAACAAATGGACATTGGCTTTCTATATAACCTCAAGAAGCAATCTAAAAAAAATCGCTTTTTCTTTCGAATCCGCTGTATTTTACCCATTTCCGGTATTATTTACATCGGGAGGGGGAAAAATTCACAATTTTTTGTTAATATTAGCAGAAAGGTCAGTTGGATTAATGTATTTAAGTTAGAAATGTGTTCATTTAAAAATTATGTGCAGAACACGTATGTACAGTAAAAAAATAAAAGATTTTACAGTAAACCAGTAATGTTTTATATTTTTCATAGCAATGAATAGGTCAAATTGCAAATACGAAACATAAATTTCATTGTCATTCTTTTGTTATATTTTTACCGCTTTAAACACCTCAAAGATAAGGGATTATGAAATAATTTATCCTTATCAAAATGTGTGTGTATTTTCTTGGTGAAAATACACCCTACCACCAGGGAGTTTATTTGACAATATGCTCATTAATAATATTACATGTATATCTTAAACCGATTATATAGTGTATTTATAATTCCGATGATAATTGTATGATTACCATTTGGAAAGTAAACAACGACAAAAGAAACTGACCTTAATTTAAATTAAACAAAAAAGGCTAATTATGAAGTACGTAAGGAAACGGTCACAATGCCAAACTGTGTAAATATGCCCGTGTCTGCTTAGGGCTTGGGTTGGTCATCTACATTTTACAAAGTACAAGCTACTCTCAACACATCTACACGGAAAACAAACACTTTGAGCCCTGAAGATGATCTCAATAAAGATCGAAACGTTGGCACGATAAAGAAAATATTTTTCTAAAACCTACGTCACACCAGACTGCATCTCACGATCTCCGAATAATCATTAACTAACCTTAACTAACTAACATTAACTAAAAATTATTAGTGTTAATTGAACTTTGCATCAAAGAAAATGTAATATCGGGCTTCAGCCATGCAACATAAAATAAAACGGATCCCAGGGGCAGATGACCTTGCTAAAAGCAGTTCGTCAAGAGAAATACTCCCAAATTATCATTAACTAACCGTCACTAAATACCACATATTTTACAAACGGTTAAACAATCATTAAAGATTGGGAAAAGATTCTAGGGATAATTTATTGTGAAATGTTTTATATACAAAAATTCAGTGACGATTAAATTTTCGCTTAATTTACAGTCGTCATTGGTTGTTTTCAGAGGGTAATCTCTAACTAAAACAAACATGTAGAATAGCAATTTGTGTGTATCGGTATGCAAACAAAGACACTAAAAGGGCCTTCAGGTTCGGATTGTCTGGAACCTAAAATTAAAACTTATGCTTTATAAGAATATAGATAGTTTTATATCGAGACCAGAATTCATAATAGGTATAGTATTGAAAATAGTTCCGATTGTAGCAAAAGGCAAAAAAGAAACTTTTTTAGGCTAAATAAATAATAGAAGTAAAGAAAAATCCTCTAAACAACTTTACTTTGTACTTTGAAGGCATCAAACCTTGCACGATGGCCCAGTGGCAAATTTCACTAACTTTCAAAATCCCCATACGCATGATAATTAATAAACGGGTAAAAAATACCTAAAAAACCAGGTACATCCTAGTGTTTTCCTCAGATGAAAAAGAGAAATCTAACTGGTGCATTGCAAGTATGACGAAATACGGTTTTCCTGTACTAGATCTGGAAATGATAATTGATAAATACCTTGTCCAAATTGAACTTAATGTTACGAAGTTCAACAATAATATTACAGAGCGGTATTGGGTAAAATGCTTTCTACAGAGAACTGTCAAGAAGATATGTTTCAAATATTAAACGAACAGAGCTGCTCTAACAAACCATGGTCTACGAAGCTATGTGGTCAATCTTGCTGTGGACTTGTAAGGCGTTCCCCTATCAGCATATACAACTTAGACTTCCAAAAGTGGGACATAAATCATGTTTACGGGGTCAGATTCTGGGACATCGCTCGCTTTATATGTCCTACTTAAATCCCAAAAAATGTGGTCGATATGGATACACATTACAACAACAATCTAAGTGGGTGTTTGAGTCCAGTGTATTCCATGATTGGTTCAAATCCCTCTTTCTTTCACATGGGAGAAAACTTTCGTTTGTGACAACCTCACTTTACGTCTTTTAGGCCAGCAACATCTATTTGTTTACTTCCCAATAGCAGCACACATTTAACCCAGCCTTTAGTTGTGTTTTATCAGGGGAGTTACGGCATACTAGCGTAAAGATTTGTGCGAGTGGAAACAAAATAATATATACCAAACCCTTAGAAAGGATGACATCCCACTCTTCTTAAAAAATTATTAGTGTTAATTGAACTTTGCATCAAAGAAAATGTAATATCGGGCTTCAGCCATGCAACATAAAATAAAACGGATCCCAGGGGCAGATGACCTTGCTAAAAGCAGTTCGTCAAGAGAAATACTCCCAAATAATTTTACTTCCAGTTTAATAAAAAAACGAGCCGAATGGACTGAAAGGAATAAGACTACACGGGGAAAGAAATTCCAGCCGGTGAAAGCATAACATCACCTAATGTACACCATATGTACCAGGATGCGAGCGGCCCTAAACTAAAGAATACTGATAAATTGTGTGGTAGCGATTGATCAATGATAATATTGTTAGCCAATTGCGGGAGATGGATGAATCTGAATCTCAAGAAACGAAAGCTGAAATGTTTGAAAAAGGAGAGATGAAAGTTCTCAACGATTCAAAAGGAGGTTGGGAAATTTTGCGAGGTGCGCTATGAAGGAGAACTGTACCTCGGCAAAGTTATAACTTTAGATGATGAAAAAGCACTCATTTCAACCTTGACTAAAAACATCAGATGTGAAAGTGGCCACTTAAAGAAGACCCATTGGACTATTATTGGGCGAAAGATATAGTTGGGACTTGGGAGCATCATCTCGCCTTAACTTGCATCAGACAGAGGATTGTATGCAGTGCCCGAACTGCAATAATTTATTGTTTTTGTTTTTCTTGTTACATATTTCTTAACTTTGCTATTTTTGTTTGTTTAACTGTATACATTTATTTATTTATTAAATTTCGTACAAAATAAAGCAATTGTTTATAAAGCCAGGGCGTATTTTTACCCTTGAATTGTATAGTTTTGCACCGAACTCTGTATTAATGTGGTTTCCTCTTGTTTTTCGAGTGTAGGAAGTTTCCGAAAATAAAGTAACTTTGCTTCCAAAATAAAAAAATAATGTATTGAAATAATTTGTGCAAGTTCTCGGGTAGTAAGTAGAAACCCTAAACAATATGTTCGTAAATTTTTAATTAATTATTTTTGCCACAAGCAATAACAATTATATATATNATATTTATATATAACATATATAAAACTATTTTATTTCCAGTCCTCTACGGCACTTCGCTGGTTGTTGTGAATAATTTTCGACTTTTGTTAACGGAGAGGTTCTTAGAGCAGGAAAGAGATGACATACTTGTCATAAACCGTAAAGGAAAAGGTGCTAGACGGCTGACGAAAGCCGGGAAACGAAGATGGTTGAGAGAGAAGAGGATCAGGAACATAAAGGGAAGGCACAAGGGCTGGAGGAAAGCGACTGGTTTAGCGCCCATACCTTCCTTTCACTTAAGGCCGAAGAGGGACGCCCCTAAGACTATAAATGTCAAAGTCCACGATCATGTTACGTCTGTGAAAGTGAATGCAGGCGACGGGGGTGGCGGCAAAGGCGGAGGTGGCGGCAAAGGCGGAGGTGGCGGCGGCAAAAGCGGAGGGCGTGTCGGCGCTGTGTCCTGCGACGACGACTACCCAGCCGAAATAGTTTTCAATCAAGAAGCTCCTCAGGTCATGGTCATGCAGCCGCCTCCGGAGCCGCCTCCGATGATTTTGGAAGAAGTGCCCGTTCCCGTGCACATCGTTTATCCTCCAGAGCCTTGTCAATGCCCGCCAACGATGCGGAGGCTCAACTGCACTATTCCATATTGCGTACCGAAAGAAAAACAGCGAGCCTGCCAATACGAATGCGCTAGAGATTACAGGGAAATGGTGAAAAGGATGAACAACGAAATGACAACGCCGTTGACTATAGACGTCGGCGAAGAGGCGGAAGAAGACTGTCCTCCCGAAACAAATATGTTTGATAGTGTTTAAAAACTCCGTTTGGAAAAACAATAAATATGATTTTTTTCTCACCAGTTTTACTTTATTGGGCTGTACAATATCGCAAATAAGAATAAAATCACCTTCTTTGTCGTTACGCTCATAGAAATTAAGAACATTAAACACTTCGTAAAATGTGAATGAAAAAAATAAAGAACTGATTGTTAGAAACAGCTAGTATAATTCAAATTGTACATGCATGCTGATTATATATTTGTAAATATATTTTACAACTATACTGCTATTATTTCCATCAAGCATATTCCGGCATCAAGAAACTACCAAGACTTTACATATAGCCTTTAAATATAGGCTTGCAAATGACGTGACCGAAATTTTGAAAGGTTCCTCGTCTATCATTAGGACATTGAGTTCCTTACCAAACCTGGGATGATAAATAAATTCTCAAATGCAACGAGTAGAAAGGTCGAGAGTCCAGTCGATGTCCTTGCATCGATTTTGAGGCCACCAACACCATCGTGCGTTTTTTTTTCACGATTTGTACAGAGTCAGAAACCAGATCAAGACACTCAAATGGCTGCAGTTTAAAACAAAATACGCGCGAAAGAAGAGAAAAACTTTATCTCATTCTCTCATTACCTCATATAAAATCAAGGAAGTTTTTAACCCATCGTGGTCGGATGCCATAAAAAAATCTATACTGCTGTTTATACAAGTGTACAATTAATGCGCATACAGTACAATTTTGACAGCTAGCAAAGTAATGATGAATTTTCCTCGCAACCTTAGGAAAGTTAGTTTGTCTTTATTAACATTGACCATCAAACAAAATAATTTAATTTCGGAAATATGAAGCTAAACATAGTTGTTATTATTTTTTATTTATTTATTTTTTGTGGGTGAAGGTGGTTTCACTATTGCAGCCTCATCAGAGAGGCCAAATGATGGTTTGTCGGTATATTATTGTAGGTACCTTAGTCATCTTATGATTTTTTGTCGTCAGAATTAATGAGAAAACACAGTTTAAGCATAAAAGAGCATTCTGGTTGATAATCAAAGTCAATATATTCTCGTTGTTTCCATTGATCATATCTGTTTTATTCTGTGCTTTTTTTCACGATTTGTACAATCATAAACCAGATCGAGACGCTCAAATGGCTGCAATTTATAACAAAATTCGCGCGAAAGAAGAGAAAGAAGGAAAACACGATTTCAGCTGTTTGTTGGCCCATAAATTTCCCTATTTATTATTAGTATTTCACTTTTATTATTTTCATTTTTTATTGAAATAAAATATATTCTGAAGATATGTCTGTTGATATTCATTTCATTGATTCATACAAAGTACTGCAGTCGCGTTATCCTTTATGTTTAATTTTATTTTTTGATTCATAAGATAAATTGCTTTTTAGAATAAGAACACTATTTTTCGTAAATCATAAACAACGTCACATCTGTGAATGATTTATGTGAAATTTGGCTTTGAAAACTGTAACATTACACTGAATGTAAAACTTGGTACTATATTATCACCAAGTTTTGAACCAATTGGTTTTTGAAGGATGACATTTCGACGGTATTAAAATTTGCGGAATGATGGTTCGAAACATGTATATTACGTTAAAAAAACATGAATCTTGTATGAGTATTGCTATTGTATTAAACGTACTATTAACTATCTTTAAAAAAAAAAAAAAAAAAATATATATATATATATATATTCCTGCTTAACTGTATCAAGTAATTATTGTTGTTTATCATTATTAAACGTAACATGTGCCCTTTTATTGAAAACTTGAAAAATTCGACATTATACTGAATGCTTACGATGTATGGTATGAAATATGGATATAACTTCCATTTAGATCTCGGTGCTAAGAAAATATTTGTGTCAATAATATTGGCTGTCGTACCAACGATTTTTATTTTTTTTATTTTCAGTTATCTCCCTTTTCGTTATCATTGGATTAGTTTTGGTCTTTTTCTACTGGTTTAAGCTCAGAAAACAATTGAAACGAGCAAGAGCGCTATATTTAGTGAAAACGGTCAAAAAGAAGAACCCACCAGGATCGCCAAACATAAAAGAGACCATTATAGTGCACAAGCCTACCAGTCCGCCACTTATTACTGTCGGCCCCAGAACGCCGTTAACATTGAACACCCCAAAGCATGAAGAAACTAGAACCGTAGCACCACTGATTACCTCGTTGATGCAAATAAAATTATCTCAGGCGAACGCGGAAGATAGTACGACCTCCGAAGATGATTTGAAGATACGTTACGGCTTCAAAATTAACGATAGCTCGAAGACGCGTCTCAAAAAGATTTTTACAAAGGATCCCAGGCCGAGAAGGAGGCCAAAAGAGGTGGTCAGAAAACTATCGGGCCCGACGATAATGGGGATGAGACGGTCAGAATCCGACGATAACGTCGTAACATTGTCAGCCCACACCAAACTTAGCCAGTACGCCTCAGAACCTGTTACTGTCCGCGGTGCCAAGTCCATCCCAAAGTTTTCGAGCTCGTCATCGGAAGAGAGGAAAAATATGGACCAGTCAGGATTAGCTAACCCCCCCGCGATTCCGCTTGTTAGGTATCCAAGTTTTTTGTTGGGAATGGAGGAAATGGAGAACGAAACAAGCTTAATAAAGGGTTTACAGTCAAAAAAGTCACCAAACAAAAGCTTATCGCGTTTCATCATGAAAAGAAAGAACCGAGAACAATCCAACGTCCCATTTCTAAATGAATTGGATTATGAGGTATATCCGAATCCTTTTAAAATGGTGCCCGGTATGAACCGTAACCGTGTGTCACCTTTCATATCCTCAAATACAAACGTCCGTCCCGACATCCGAGAGGCTGCAAAGTTAAAAACGAAAAAAAAGAAAAAACCAACCTTGAACCCAAGTGTTGAATCAGTATTTGCTTGGGAAAAGTCTCCTGAACTATATCACGTACCAAATAAATAAGGTTAATAATTTACAATTTTTTACATGTCATTTTTTTAAATAATAGTGTCAAGAGAATTATTTATTTCACATAATAAATGTGGAACAAACAAAATGTAAGCTTGTAAAATTAAATCTGCGAGAAACGGTAAAAATCACCAAGTTCATTAAGTTCGTGTTCGTACAAATCAAATATAAAGTTCTGAAAAACTATTTATAGTTTAATAAAAATATAATATACATCAATATTATAATTTATAAGTACAATGGCAATTTAAATTTGTTTAAAGCAGCTCTATATAATTTGGTTTTTCAAGTGTAATGCCTTCATTTCTAAACGATTGAGCATATTATTTCTTATTAACGACTTCCTATTCCAAAAATATGAACGACTATTAATAAATATATTGATTTTAAATATTTCCCACTTTAAGCTATATGTGATTTATGATAAATTTTTGCTGAGACCTTACTTACACTTTGTATAACTATAATTCAATAAGGTCGATGGAAAAATAAAAATAATAAAATTCAGCTATTACCGACGATCTTTTGAAAAGCATCCTACTTTATAATTTAACTCAATTGATGATACTAATATACGAATACGTTTGTCGGGCCACGCAATTGCTATGAAAAAGTACTTTATCGCATGCAATGAAATTAAAAATTAATTTCATTCAAGGCCTAATTCCTAATTCCATTATTTCAAATGGTACGACGGAGATGTGTCGAGCTGGTAAGCGGACTGGAGAAAAGAAACAAAACCTTTTCATTGCCAGTTTAGTTTAAATTTACTATTCACACTTTAAATATTTAATATAATAAAATAATCATCATCAGTACATGATTCTAAATTCTTCAGGTATTGTAATTTTTACGTTGATATTTAATACTTTGGTAGGCTTGCTCAATGAATTATTTATTACATTGATAACACAAAGAAATATTATTTAAAACACAATTGTTTTTCATTTTTTCAACTTGAATTTAAATTAATTCATTAGGTTTGCTAAATACCGTATTAAGTCCGGTGACAGTAGTATGTATTGTACACATCAACTATCATATACCGGACGGTTTTGACCCCAAAAGTAAATCTCCGTATGACAACCGTTTTTTGGACAAGTTTGTCCATAATATAGGTAGAATACCTGATGGTGGTCTGTATTCGGCGAACACATGTTGAACTTGCACTGGATGGTTTATTGGGTATGCCTTTTTGATGTCACTCAAACGGGTTTCGGTTTCGCGCCATTTTCAGTGAAGAGGTTCAAAGCCGAAATGCGTTTAAGTGACATCGAAACCCGCGAGTGTAGACGGACCCAATAAGTGGCCCAGATCTAAGCAGAACAGTCCAACAATGTTTAAAGTTGAGAATTAGTTTGTTGATTCACTCTCAAACCGACAATTTTTTTCAGCATTTTTCGCTCATATGTACTGCGTAATCTATAGCACGTATCGATACTACTACGATATATTATTTGCCGATCCCCCGAGCGAGGACGAAATAATCGTAATTAGCCGGCCGGTATTACCGAAGACGAGGAAATACCGTTTGGACATGGGAGGCCCTATACACACGATCGAGAGGATACCCTCGCCTCCAAATTATCTATCGAAGACTATTAAGAGCAGGAAGAGGGAGTCCCGTTGGGGGCAGCACGACGGCGTTGCGCCACCTCTCCATAGGGATTATTTTTCCCATCCGACATTTGCAAACGCGCCTTATCCTCCGGAGCTGTATTTCAACTACGAGCCCGTTCGTAGGATGCACGACCCCGGGCAAAGTGAAAATCCCGTGAACGCTTACGAAGTCGTTCACCCTATGGATCCGATTCACTCGAAGATGGCTAACCCAAAGGTACATCAAAATACAACTGTCGTTTTTACTTATAAACACACTCATAAACTCGTGACAGTTTCAGAGAATGTGAACATACCTGTACGAGAAAAAACTGGGGTGCTCAAGAATATACTTTTGTTCGTCTATCTAGACTATATTGTGAAATACAATAAATTATTATTCATAAACGTGATGTTTTATTGATGTATAATAAGTAATTAAGGAAATTTGTCCATGCCTTACTAATAACTGACCATATTTTTTTGCTCTTGATACTGGTAGTTCAAACATAATATTGTAACGTAAATGTTCAGTCGTTTACTTCTTGTCAGTTTTAACCTTAAACGTGAGGATTGTATTAATGTTTCAATAGCTTTGACCCATGATGGCATTTTCAGAAATATTCAGAAATAAACATGACAACTAAAAATGATGATATGCTATTTGTGAGCGATGTGGAGACCAAGTAATAATGAAGCAAGACTGCCATATAAAATTCGAATTTGCCATTAAATATTATGTATCCATTTCCATGTCCGATGTTGCTGTGGACTGGAAAAAAAGACGGCGCAATGGCACTAGGGCATGACTTGAAGTCACGGAGGATTTAAATGTCGTCAGTTCATACATCATTTAAAGCAGTTGGGGGCTCATTGCAGTTTCAGTTTGTTAATTTTTAATTATACATGGGCTAATGTTTTAGCCGCATTATTTTCGCGGGTATTCGTGGACATTTTGGTTGTCTAATGCAGCAATGTTTTTCCCCGAAAAATATCAGTTTAGATAGAGTCCTACTTCGATTTGTAACAGTAATAAATAATTAAATAATAAGACTGGAATAACAATAAAAAGAGGGATGTTTCAATACATATTTTTATAGTTGATTAAAGATGTAATTTAGGCCATTCTGCATGTTATGACGGTAGTAAACGTAGTGATTTTTAAAACAAATGTGGTAAATTTAAAGAAATTGAATTAAATATTTGAATATGATCCACTTCATTAGAAATGCTAATTCTTGATCACAGTTGGGTTTTACAATTTGCGTAGAATTTTTTTTTTTCGTTACAATCACTTGGCATGCGGTATTGATTTTATAATTACATGATTCTCAATACCTTGATTTGTAATTTTATTAACCGTAGTTATATAAGGTTTATGATTAATATTATATTTAATTCGTATTATATAATAAATTAATTAATACATAATATGTAAATATTAACATTTAATAAAAACTTGGATTTAGAATTAAGCAAAGAGATGTTAGTCTCTTTAAATAACTTTCGCTTAAAAATGATCACCACAGTGGACACGAAATCACGGAATAATATGTAACATTTTATTTTTCAGTGGTTGATTGTTATGCTATCATTATTTTGAACAATCTACGTCTTAAGCTGATCGAAGAGCCGGACGAGCCGGATTCCGATGATGAGGTTATAGTTATCCACAGGCCGACGAGCAAGACGAAATCGAGGAGGATTAAACAAATGAAAAAGAGAATGAGAAAAGCGAAAAGCTTCGGGGACGTGACCACCTACGGATCGCCACCGTTTTCAGCTTTCAATCCTAAGTCCAAATCACCCTATTCTCGTCGCGCGGCACACTTCACAGCGATGTCGAGGTGGGGCACAGCAAAAGCGCAGAAAGTGGGAGACCCGAATAATTTTTACTACGACTACGCGCCATATGGCTATGAGGGGGTACCCGCGTTTTGGGACGTACCGCAATTTTTCCCAAGAACTAGATTCGTCGAAGAATTGGAAGACCCCACGGAGCCGCTCCCAGGACAGCCTGCCCCTCCAGCAGCCGGCCCACCAAGAACCGGCCCTCCAGGAGCCGGCCCACCAAGAACCGGCCCTCCAGGAGCCGGCCCTCCTGGAAGGGGTCCTCAAGGTGCCGGTCCTCCTGGAAAGGGTCCTCAAGGTGCCGGTCCTCCTGGAAAGGGTCCGCCAGGGGCTGGTCCTTCTGGTAAAGGTCCTCCGGGTAATGCTGCCTCAGCGGCTAGTACCCCAAAAACTCCACCTGGCAAGGAAAAGAAAAAGTGACGTTTCCCCCCACGCCAAATAATTGTCAGAATTATTTTGAACAATACACTTCGTTACTGTTTACTCATTTTTTTGTTTAGTAAATATCATTTGGTACTAAATTATAACACAAGATCATCAGAATGATAATTTGGTTTCTCACACATTTTTTACATACATTCAACAATAGATACGACAATGACAAGTGTCGATGATTATCGCAACCTAACACATGCATTTAAATCACAAAGGTGTGACTTTTCGCCTATCAAATGAATGAAAATCGTGGGTTTAGAGTTGTGTTGAAAAATCTTCATCCTTCCATCCCGCCTGATGAAATAAAAAAACGAATTGAAGCACTTGACTTCAAAATCCGGAATGTCGCCGATATACAATTTGCGACAAAAATTAAACTAGCGCTATTATTTTTGGATATCGAACCTACACCAACGAGTCAGGATATTTTTGGTAATGCACTTAAACGGTTGTTGTACACGTGAGGTACGAGCGTCAAAAACAGACCAATTTAGTAATGAAGTTCTTTCAAGATGATGGACATACCAAATCGCGTTACAATCATTCATCTAGGTGTGTCAAATGAATATAATAAATAAAAAGTGTATTAAATGGGGAAACGGTGCCAGCTATGTACTCACTTTACACTGCGTATCCACTATGTTCGCGAACCAGGTTTGTCTTTAGTGTGTATGCTTATGTGCTCAGAGCGTATAACGGTTCGCGAACATTCGAGAGCGTTCCAATGACTGTCGGCTTTTGGGCGAACTCAAATGGGAGCGCAGTAGGTTCGTGGACGGCAGTGAGAAACGTTATATAGTGTGTACAGCTCTTGTAATTTAACAATAAATGCAATATCCAAAAGCATGGAGTGGCCGGAGAAAAAATGTCTCGTTCTTATCGAAAGGATCTTAAAGATTCCAATTCTAAAAACAGACTCTGAAAGAAGACACTTGGCGAGAAATTGGTAAAAAAAAATTCAATTGGAAGTCGTGGTTAGCTTTCTTTTTATAGAAATGTGCTAGCAAAAAACGAAGGGGCCTTCTATAATCTAAAGTGGATGAATATATATGTTGCACTAGCCACTATCTCGGACGACATGTTAATACACGTTCGGGTGAACACTGCGGATCTCACCGTGTTCGCGTCCTCGTCTCACTTGGAGTGGTTACAGGGTCGCCGAGCGTTACTGGTTCGAGAACATAGTGGTACGTAGCTTTAAAAGGAACAAACTGTGTAGAATGGAACATACACACAGAACTTCAATGGCTAAGAAGAGTTATTCTGCAACAATCTTCCACGACATAAATTTTGGCTTCCTGCCCAGTGAGGTCTGGGCGAAGCACCACAGTGAGCCCGTAGCTTATCCACCAGGTCGTGTCTTACGCAATTGCCTCTCCGTTCAACACTTCAATTACACATCTCGCTCCCTCCGATCTTATATAGTGGCCTTTTGGCAAACCAGTGATCTTCCATACTTCGTTACATCCAAACCGTCTCACTTCACCACCTTGTTTTTATGTTGAATGATCTCTCGTTGTTTTAACTACTATCGACACTTACCCTAGTCCAACTGCTCCTAGACACACATTACTAACCGGAACAACAATTTGGAACACACTTGAGTCAGAAAATAAATCTCAAAAGCTCCTTACAACACATCATGAACTAGACACTGAAAAAACAAAAACATTCTCAGTAACTGAATCCAACAGTGCTTCTAGAACATACACACATAAACATAAACCCCCCCCCCCAATAATCCCAATAATGTACAGCTAGCCACTTCGTAAGATTAAAATGACAAGATCCAAACAATGTCAAAAAACTCGCAAAAAACGCAAAATAACTAATACAGATTCGATAAATAAACAGTTAAATGAACAACGGAACTAAAGCTTGCAACCAAAACACCTTTTATCTTAGCACAAAATAGTTACCCCGCTTCACAGGTCAACTGCAGTTGGATCAAGTCAGACAAGGAGAAACCGTCTGCTTTTGCCAGTTACCTGACCTGAAGTATCCATCCACATACCATCGTGGACCATGGTGTGGAATCGTGGACAGCTTATTAAATATTATTTACACTGCCCCATCCCGTTATCTCTCCACTAGCTAAAGATTTTTCACTTTCTGACACTTCTTATACCATAAAACATCTGAAATCAAACAAAGCTCCAGGCTCTGAGGTTATTATTTTTAAAATCCTTCTGCATCTCCTTTCTCACGTGGTTCTCAACAGCAGAGGTCACAAAAAGCCCACATGTGTATGTAGTGTTACAATGCTAAACGATGTAGATGTAATGGGGTTTTGGGATGTATAATGTGACTATAGAAGAGCTTCAACCACTGAAACCGGGCCTATTAATCAAGTTTCTTGATGAAATAGGACGATGTGCTTTAGGCAGAGAACGGGGAATACAATAGCCCTAAAAAGCGCGCGGTATACTACACCCCGAATATTACATCTACATCTACAATACAAAAAAGTCCACCGACTTATTCTGTTCCCCTGTAGTAAAATTAGTAATAGTATTAATTTTCCATAACAATATTACTTGTTACCCCATATTGGTATATTTTATATGCATTGATTGCCGTTGCGGCCACCTACGACCCTCCACATTATTTTGTTAAATATTTAATCATTTTGATATCTTGTCTGAACTTCTATTAATTTATGACAATTAAAGTATAATGTAGTAAATAAGTATTAAGCACTCGTTTAAATCATAACGTTAGTTTAATAAAAACACTCCAAGCGCGAGTTTATACTTTTGCCAAAGTAAACGGTACGGGTTTGTGATTGTGTTCCCTAATAAGCAGTTAGTTACTAAATGTGTTATTAAAGTGTCGTAGATTCATACACTAAGCTACTCAAAAATTCAGGGAAATCGTGGAAGGAACATATTTCCTGTTTTACGAATCAAGCTGTCATATTTCTGAACCATTATCGCTTCAGAAGAGAAAGAGTT
This sequence comes from Cimex lectularius, assembly GCF_000648675.2. Classification (NCBI taxonomy): domain Eukaryota; kingdom Metazoa; phylum Arthropoda; class Insecta; order Hemiptera; family Cimicidae; genus Cimex; species Cimex lectularius. The sequence continues at coordinate 355,221 of NW_019392843.1, forward strand.
TGAGAAACTTTTGCGACCATGTTTTTTTATTTTTTTAAAGCCCAATTGCTAGCTCTGCTTTCTCATTAACATTTAATTCGTTGAAACGTACATACTTAATTAAATAATTTATTTCACAGAATGACACTACAACAGCAATTATTTTTTTATCATAATTTAAGTTTTTGTAAGAAACTTTCATTCTGATTTCTTTTCATAAAAAGCATTATTATTTGGTTGGTCTGTTAAATTAAGCAAATATTAAGTAGAACAACAGATTTCTCAGCATTTAACAGCAATAGGGTTAGGCATGTAATTAACTATTTCTTTTTATTTCAGTTTACTACTTGTATCAGATGATAGTCATTAATAGCGCTCGTCGGGAAGTGAAACGGAACAGAGAGTTGAAAACAATGATGCACGATGAAATTGAGAGGAAACGAGATCTGATGCTTAGCAGACGTCGCAAAACAAGGCCTTTAAGAAAGATGAAGAAACAGGACGAAGAGGAGGACGGAGAACTGACGGCTATGGAGTACCTCAAGTACAGACGTAAAGAGCTTTATCCTCTGCCTAACGTGTACAGAAATCAGGCGATGCGAATACGCCAGTTGCACAGGAGAAGGGGTTGGTCCCCCATACACGAAAGTAGGTACAACCCCTACAGGCGTTTGACCCCCGTAGTTGTACCGAATTTGAACGTCCCAGAAGACAACGGAATCCCGGGATTGTTCATGAGGGACTACGACGCCTTGCCCGACTTCTATTCCCAGGATTTGAACATTCGAATGGACCAGTATCCACCCCCTACTAACTATCCAAAGCTATCCAGAAGATTTGCCAGGCCTTTTACCGAAGGGGCTACCTTTTACAGACCGTAAAATGCCCCTTATGATAATAATAATAAATATAATCATTCGTGTCTTTATAATATTTCGCTTTTTACTATATCGCCATTTTACTATCAGGTTAATCGACATTAAACGCTTTTCTCACATTTAAGTAGGTTGTTGTTTAATCACTTTTAATGCATTAACTTTCACGAAATATAAGTTTACATATGAGATTTATATGCTATTTTTATGACAAACCCGTAAAAAAATTATATTTGTTGTAACAGGACGGTACTTATGACTCTCCTCCCCCGAGACTCTAAATATAACAAACAAGGGCATAGCCCCACTATGGAAACGGTATAACGCTCCTGTTTGGTGCTTATTTTGCTTCTGAAAAGCTGATAAGATAATAATATCAATTAATATATGCCATTCTACCCTGCAACTAATCCTACACATTTAAATACAGACAAACAAAAAATAATTTAATTTTAAATAATAAATTTAACGTGAACAAAAAATATATTTTATTTACTATTTCAACAGAGTTTATTCACTATATGCAAAAATTTTAGTTATTTATATTAATTACGTCAGGCTGGTCCAACTTTCTTCATAATTAAATAATGCAATAGCACAATAATTAAAAAATTACATCATAAAATTAAAATTAAATAAGAACAAGAATCACAAAATTGATTAAGGTATTCTTATGCTGTTTATATTTAAAACAGCATAGGAAGAATACCTGAAAAATGGACAACCACTATCCCAAATAATGTATTAAGTAAAATGTATTAAAAAAAATAAAAATAAAAAAAAAATATTTTTTTTTGACTGGGGCTTCCGACATCTAGTTCATTTCAGTCCCCAACTAAGTCTATATTATATTTACCCTATCAAAGAATACATTCATACAAATAAATACATTCATACACATAAATACATCCGTACAGTACACTCATTCCGTTTGGACGGTAGGGTATTTGATATTCCTCCACCGACCTATACTCAAACTAAGCTAGATTGGGGTCGATGGAGTACTTTTATAAATATTCCGCCATCGACCCCGAACACACACTCATACGCTCTCAACGTTCGAGGGGCGATGATGAAGTTATATTTCACCCTCACCCCTCGCCATTCACGCTAATAAATACAAGCACTCAGACAAAATATATAGACACACAACACATAAGACATATTATATACAGTAAAAACCCCAATTTTCCATAAAAAGCGGAACAGGGGACCCAGAAACTCGCTGCAGTGCTCGAGTATCATTTTCAGATTGGATGGCATGCCTACACGCTCCCTGTAGGGAGCCAAGGCATGACATGTTTCCAGTATGTGGGACACATCGAGCACCTTTCTCTACATAAGGGGCACCTGCGCGGGCTTTGGCCGAAGAGTAGCCCGTGTGTCAACCGCGTATGGCCTATTCTTAATCGCGTAAGGACGATTCCTAGTTTCCGGCTCAGGTTCGCGGGGGGCCATCTACGAATCGTGCTCTTGACGCGCAAAACCCTCTCGGACGATCCGGCCCACGGACGCTGCCATCTTTCTTTTAACATGTTCTTTACTGCTAGCTTGGCGTCATAGGGCCTGGTCGCGATAGTCCGGTCTGGAGGATGGGACTTCCGGCCTTTGCCGCCTCGTCCGCACGTTCATTACCCTCCAGCCCGACTGTCCGGGTATCCAGACAACAACCACCGTTTTTCCGAGATGCTTCAACTCGGCGAATTTTACCATCAAAAGCACGACGAGAGGGTCCACAGAATATATATAATTAGTATAATATTTTATTGTGTAACTAAGTTACTATATCATAAGTACGGCACGTTTCCGAAACTTCGCAAGAAATAGTAAATAAAAAGATGTATATACGTTTTTTATGTGGAGTAAATAAAAAATGTAAATAAATTTGGTTTTCTTGTAGTTTCTTGTATTAATAACTAAATATTACAAACAATGGCTAATAATGTTACTGGGTTTTCAATTTCTTAGCGTGATTAACTTCGTATTTGGAAGGATAAACAATATTCGTAGAACTATATACATATAATTATAACTTTATATAGTGATTTAAGTCAGAGTATTGAAATTATAACATCTCATTCAATTTTTCAGTTTTCTTCTTCATAATGTGCATTGTAATCAATTCAAAATTACTTATCATGCGAGAAAAGAAGTTGGCCAATGATTCCGAAGAACAGCAAACAAGCGGCGAGGATACCGCAGAAAATGAGGGACCCGGGGACATGCTGCTTATTTCTTGTCCGATTTACAGCAAGGACAGTCAAAATGGAGCTCAGTGCGTCGTCAGGAAAGTCAAAGATGTACCGAGAAATTTGCCGTTTTTGACGACGGACCCGATTCCGGCCAAGAACAAAATGCCTGATAACGTAACTCCGGTTCGACGGCTGAAATATTTGGATACCGATCGAATGGCGGATTATAGGAGGTTAAAGAATATGAAGCTCAAACGAATGAAGGAGTCAATCCCTGACCTGGACAGAGAAATCTCCAGGACGGATAAACCCGACACCAGGCGGAAGATAAAGGACAATACGTCAAACAACTTGCTATTTTCGCGGGACTCGTATTAATGATTTTTCACAAACCGTTAACTAAAATACTAACTTTTAACTGAGTGATGTATTTCAAATATATTTACTATCTTGTTAACATTGTTAACAATTTTTTTAAAAATCTCCTAATATAACAAGTAAAGTATGATTGTAATGTGGGTCCCGTTTCCACATTCGCCAAGCAATTTTCTTTGCTTTTTACAGGCAGACAACATATTATATTAAGGTAATCACATAGCTTCCAGATCTCTCTTCCAATTTTTTAAATTAGTATGAATACTATTCCGTAGAGTATATTACAATTTGTGTAAAATAGCGTTAAGTTTTATAAACGCTAAATAATCCTGAGAACCTGGAGATTCTTCCACTAACGGTTATATGTTTTGTATTTTTCAAATATGTGTTCTCTAACGCAATGTTGTATTATAAAATAATTGCTTTACAAACGCACATTATTAGAATACTTCTTAGCATTTCTTACATATTACTTATTCATCATTAATTCATTTTATAACTACATATTACCAGCGAATTATGAATATACTACGAGATGAAAAATTAGTGACACGAGCTGAGCTCGAACCCAAGACTTTTGGATAAAAACTCTATCATTGAGCTATGATTGACTTTACTATTTTCTGTAATAAATTAAATTAAATTTCATAAATTCAAATTCAACAAATAAAGTTCATAATAGTAGTATATTTTTGGTAGCTAATCATATATTTGCCTAACAAGTATGTCACAAATATTCAAATTTCCTTTCGTTTTCAGTGGTATATGCCTACGCTTTAGTAGTGATAAACAATGCTCGGTTATTAATAACCGAGCAGTTTATCAGGGAGGACCAGGACGTGGTGTTGGTGATAAACAGAAAAGGAGGGGGCACTCGGAAACTCGGCAGGAAAGCGAAACGTCTCTGGCTTAAGGAAGGTAAATTAAAGAAGTTCAGAGGAAAGAAAAGAAAAATAAGGATGCGCTCACTCACTAACATGCCGTCCTTCTACTTAAGACCGAAAAAAGAAAAACCAATCTCTGTAACTGTTGGCGGCTCTCCTGTGAATACGGACGTTGTAGTCAACCTCGAACTGCCAGAACCGGAAGTTGCATCTTGCGTTCAGCCTCCGCACGTGATCGTCCACCAGGACCCTGCACAGATCTTGGTGATGCAGCCACCTCCGGAACCGCCTCCGGCCATCGTCGAACAGGTTCCCGTGCCCGTTCCAATCGTCTACCCGCCTACGAAGTGCGACTGTGATCCCGGGATTCCTGAATATCCCGATCCGATGCCACCATATTGTACTGATTCGAACGAACACTTGAGACATAGTTCATACGCCGATCGTAAAGTACTTCCTCAGTTCATTTGTTGACTAAGCTTTCGATACGTTATAAAACAATTCAATAAAAAATGTTGATTTAATAATCACACACATTAATAGATTAAGTTTCAGTTTAATGTATTCCTTTACTTCTATCAATTAGGTTAATCCCCACAGATTTCTTTAATTTTCTTGAAAGTATAGAACACTGTTTGAAGAAATAATATAGGTGAGAATTTTTTCAATTAATTAAGGATTTTAGTTAAGATAAGAATAGACCATTTCTAAGAAATTCCGTTTATTTTTTCCCTTCGTCGGCTCTTTTCACCTCAAAGAAGCCGACGCCTTATACAAAAATATCTTTTCTATACCGACATCCTTCCCCAACCCTTCAAAATCCAACGTATATAAACACAAAATAGCAAAATCTCACTGGCACTCTCGACACGACGCGCAAGAATGGCACAATTACACAGAAGACAAACACTTTGAGTGAGTAGAAATACTTTGATTGAGTATATAAAAAATATATTTTGCATTGTATAAATTCACTTTTCCACATCCAAAATGTAATTGTAATATGTAAACAATGTTTGTAAACCCCAGGCCCTGAAGATGATCTCAATAAAGATCGAAACGTTGGCACGATAAAGAAAATGTTTTTCTGAAACCTACATCACACCAGACCGCATCTCACGATTTCTAAATAACTATCGATTAACGGTCACTAATCACCACACAAGTTTCTTTAATATGGCGAATCGTTGCGAGTTGACTACAGTGACTCGTTCTTATACCTTTCGATGGTTTTTCGATAGATATTGAAGGTACTCAACTATGTCAAAAAGCAAATGAACCCAATACTGATGATGACGTTAGCCGAAACACATCTGGCAGAACAAAACAAAACCCACCTCTGATGATGAAGACGAGTCAAAACATGTCTGACAGACTAACAGCGATGATAAGCAGACCTGTAGTTCGGATCTGGGTCTGTATACACGTTTTCGTAACCTTTTCGCAGTTCTTCGCTCACAGTAGACGAGTGGCCTTTCTTTGTTCAAACTCCTAGCGTTTATCTCGTATGCAATGGGTACAAAATGATGTTTGCTTAACGTTTGGAGAAATGTGTTATCACTTATCACTGATTTAATGTGCACATTGTAGTAAATCATTAATAATTGTAATTCACTAGTTTTCGTGGTCCGCTTGACCAATTAATATCTTTCAATTAATTAAAGTTTTTAGTTGAGATAAAAAAGTCGCTGTGACGAGCGGGACTCGAACCCACGACTCTCGGCCAGATTCGCGCTACTGTACCACTTGAGCTATCATGACTTTGACCCTCTCCGACATCAACTTCCCATCTCAACCCCACCTTTGAACCTCGTCTTGGGTTCAAGTCTCGCTCGTGACACTGACTTTTTTATCTCAACTAAAAACCTTAATTCATTGAAAAATAATAGTAATAATAATACGTCATTAACTAAATATAGATACAACAGATAAAGAAAAACAAGTATTTACAGCTTGGACATTTTCAATTCCGTAGCCGTTATATTACCTTACAATACATGTATATGCCATTTTTTTGGAATTTGAACGGGGTCCGTCAAGGTTCACGCTCGGTGTTCTCCGACCTACACAGTTCGTTGTACATCTCGCTCAAGCCGTACACATCGGCTGTTTTGCAAATCGTGGCCTTAAAAAATTTCTTCTTCTGTCTAGCGATCATCGTTGCTCTTTGAGAAAACAAGGTAAAGGGTATCCCGATAGTTTTTCCTTCGCCGTCCTCGCCCTTGTCTTTTCCTTTGTCCTTCGACTAATTGTGGAGCTTCGAAGTGTCTACTGGATGTTGCGTTTTCTTTATTCTATTCTTTTCGAAATTCGGCGGATTTTTGACCCCCTAGGATTCCAATCCCCAACTATTTTATTTGTCAAGGTGCTTAATAAATATCTTTGGCTGTCGAACATATTGTAACGACCCAACACCTTTTCTCTCTGAAGGGGACAAAGATGTAATTAAATTAAATCATAAAACAAATAAAATTTCGGTATATAATAAGGGTATATATTTTATATATATATATATTTTTGGGCGTTCCCTTGGTCTCTCCTCTCGTACCACCGTCTAGCACATACCTGATCTATATGATTAGTCACGCATTCTTCTCCATTTCGGCCCCTGTGACGTCGGGAGGAAATGCTTCCGGCGCGGCAAACCTCAATGGCAGTTCATTACATTTTAATCCGCGATTGGTAATTCTTATTACAACTCGCTAATCGTGTCGCCTAATTTCGCCTCTGCGATCGTTTCACACCAAATCCAAGTTGAACGTTGGATATGTTTATATCGTGACTCTTCTTCAATCGACTACAGCTTGTACGCCTAGAATAGTAGAATTGGTTACGAGAGGAGCACAAGACTGTTTGTTGACAAAATATTGAACCCTCCAGGGATCAGCAACAGAAAGATCAAGCCACAGCTATGGACGACTCAATTTAAAATGTATTAGTATGTATTATGGAACAACCGATGAGTCCTTTGTGGAACTGAAAAAGCTAGATATGTCCCCTAACTTTCGTGTAGGAATATAAATTCTGATTGAAAAGAAGGAGAAGCAATCATATTCGACAGCAAATCTTTAAATAGAAATTAAATATTTATAACAAATTTATTCATAACTGCAAAACTATCACGCAATCATTATTATTATGTACTTGAAGTTGTGCAGTGTCTATTTGGAAGATGCTCATGAAAGTAAAATGTGATTAAAGCAGAATGTTAATGTTTAGAGGCGTCCAAACATTCTTCTTTAAACGTACATTTTCGCTTTGCAAAATAACACTGAGAATAATCAAAGATTGATTAAACATCGCGTGTCTTTTGTGAAAGAATTCCTTCCTTAAAGTTTATACGATTGATTTCATTTAATAAATCACGTCTTCTCACTTGAATCGGTGGGAGAATTCGACGAAAAATATCGTCGACTTTTTGCAAGGTTTAAATTTGTTGATTACAAGGAAATTTTTCCCTTTTTATATTATACTTAAACACGTCTCTCAACACGACAGACAAGAATGACACATCTACACGGAAAACACTTTGAGCACTGAAGATGATCTCAATAAAGTTCGAAACGTTGGCACGATAATGAAAATGTTTTTCTCAAACCTACGTCACACCAGACCGCATCTCACGACCTCCAAATAATAATTATTTATCTGAAGCGCTTTTAGTTTGTCAGGTTGCTGCATGCATAAACTCGTTTTATAAGTTTTTTGGAGTTTTATTGCTGCGGCGAGGAGATTGTTTTTCTGAATATCGTTTTCTCGGTATCCTGGTGAGGGCGTTATTATTATTTCGAGTGGAACTTTTAGATTGAGCTGAGCACGATCTCCAAATAATTATTATACTTAAAAGTAATTTTATATCTCAAGACCAGCTTAACGAAGTTACTCCACCGATGGAAAATTTAAATATTTTCATTACAATATGGTTAATTATACGTTCTAGAAAATTATATTCATAAACACGAAATGATTAATATACCCATTTCTTAAACAATATTTAAGTAACAAAAAAATTCTTTAGATTTTTTTTAAAGTTAAATCAGTTGAGAATGCGGTCTTGCTCTGTTTTAATTTAACTTGACCTATAAAGTTGCTCACTATAATAGAAGAAAAAATATAGAGGGATATTTCCACTGTTTTGAAATATAAAAGTGAGATAAATGAGTTTTTCGAAACAAAGTTTTACTTTATTTGACAGCCTTTTCTGTTCTTTTTTACATATTTATTTATTTATTTTAAAAAAGTCGTTCGATGTTATTTAATCATATTTTTTTGTCTCCATGGGCAGGAGAAAAGACGGTGCCCCCAGGTAACACCCCTTGCGCTCAACGCTTCGTGTAAGATTAGCACCTGACCTATCAGGGGGGATGGTCATGGCACTTCTTTTATCCACATGCTTCGCAGGTCAGGGGTCTCACTGCCAATAAGGTTCCCCGACGGTTTCCTACAACCTACCAGGTTGGACTTTATTGCTTGATTATTCATACTTTAGACAATTAGTCAAGAGGTGTTTCACCGTGACCAATTCCGTACAGCAATTGCAAACTCGAGCTGATTTTCTGCCCACGAGATACCCGACCCGTTTGTAACTGTACTTTGCCCAATTCTCAATCGCGTCAAAATATGTTTTTATTTTTATACATTGTATTTTATTTTTATTTTTTATCCTTTAACAAAATTTAGATGCAAAAGCCGAGTCACCGATAGTATAGTGCATTTTGCAATAAAATGCACTATGTCTCCTTTTACATGGTCATTGCATAATGAACAAATGACATTTTTATCAAGCCCGAAAAGGTGCACCATTGAGATAAAGCAGATTTCTGATTTTGAATAACCACCTTAACTCGACTAATGACGACACTTTAGACCTGTTCTTAGTTAGGTTAAACATATTAAAATCAACTTGGTTAAGTTCCTTTTACAATAAAAAACGCGAGGTTGTTCTGACCTATTCACGAAATTCTTCACTGAACTATTCCAACGTTCATACCACAATGCACCACGACAAACGACTTTCAGGGCTACTATTTTGGAAAGACGGTAATTAGGATGTTTGAAGAGTTTAAAGTTGTAGTTAAAATGAAGTTTGAGGGTATATGAAAACTATTGTTCAACTTTAATCTCTAAATAAATTATAAAATTCGGGGTGGTTTTGGGAAGGGCAAATAACTTTCTAATTAAAACGTTGAGTTTTTTCAAGCTGTTCAAATTTTTCATAGCCTCAGACTTGTTAGGCGTAACAAAGTATTGAGCGGCAAACCGAATGGAACAGTCTGAATTTCACTGGAAGAAAAATAAAATTTTGAGAAATTAAGTCGTGCCATATACATTTTAGAGCCCGTTTCGTTGTAGATATTTTATTGTTGATATGATAATTGAAACACAGAAGAGGGGATAGCGTTGCACCGAGATATTTATATTCCTTAACAATTTCAATTTTTTTGTTATCGAAAAACCATCGATCTTTTGCAGCCAGCCTTCCACCTCTCCTATACCAATACAAATACCATGATCTTCGATTTACTTAGATTAACCAATAGATTCCATTGAAGACAGTAGAATTCCAAAAGTTTTATATTCCTTCGGAGACTGGCTGCGTTGTCGGAGATGAGAACAATATCGACAGCGTACATTAGAACTTTAATCAATGTATGGACGATTCTGACTCCTGAATCTAAAGCAGCTGGCAAGTCATCTAAAATATGAGATTATCTAAAGAATGAGAACAGAAGTGGACTCACCACACGACCTTGCCTTACCCACAGGGACTAATATTTGGGTTTATTTTCATTAATTGTTTCCTCACTGTTCTTCATTCTTCCTGCCATTTCACCAGGCCGTTTTTGAATGAATGAAAGCGTTATTTACACAAAAGTATTTACATTTCGAAAAGCTAAATTGACAATGGCCTTAGCCGTCTGTCGAATTGCTTTATAAATTTATATCCCTATTTTTGTAACTTGAGAATGGCCTTCTTTGATTTTAAAAATTGAAGTGGTCAACCAGGTATTTAAGGTACTGCAGGGCGTGAGTGAGGTACACCACAAGCTTCCTCCAGTTATCCCTTCCGTTAAGGATTGCAATAACTTCTTCTACATCCAGCTTCAGTTTCCCAAAGTAGCTTTGGCGCAACTCTCTCAGAACGGGGCACATCCTATGAAGTGGAGAGTGTCCTTTGGGCCGTTGAGGTTACAGAAGGAGCAAATGATGGCGCGGTCCTGTCTCCACGGTTAGCAGTTCAGCTGAAGCAATTCACCCCTCGCCCTCAAGACCAGAGACACCGCATACGCTGTCATATTAGAGCACTCCAAGTAGTTTCGCCCTAAGTCAAAATCCAGTCTTGCGTACAAGCTGTGATGTAAGCTGTTTTTCGCACGGGTTACCAGGTCTTTCCTTTTGCTTGCCTCCCACTTTTTAATCAGATCATTGGTATTAGAGGACTTCAGTTCCTCCCTACTTACTCCTACACCGAACAGCCTACCTAACTCTGACAGCTGCCATAATATGCCTTTATTTATTACCACGTCGGCCAAAAACTGCGTCAGTCTGTCAGGTGTGTGATTCAGTACTTTCCTAATATATTTCAAATGCAGGCTCAAAGTGTGACTGTAGAGTGGCGTGACTGAGCACTCAATATATAAGATGTAGTCTGGGGTCCTAATTGGACCAAGTCTTTTTTAGTGGAAGTGATAAAATTTGTATGGGTGTATATTTATCTAAGAACCCATCAAAAGCGGTCAGTGTCTTTTTCATTCCCTACGATGCCACAATGTCCCGGGACCCACACGAAAACTACCTGCATGCCAGAGGATCTCAATCATTCAAGGGCAAGCCATATCTTCTGAACCAACGGTTGCCCGTAGAATTGTCTTTATATTGTCAAAAGGGGCCATAGGAAGTATGTCCAGAGTATTAAATTGCCTTTGGGAGGTATAATAATAAGGCACATAACACTGTTAGTTCCACCTGTGATCCACCAATGAATGCTTGGGTGTGACTTGTAAAAGAGGCCTTTATTTTTGGAATTGCTGTTTATACAAGTAAGGAGGAATATTCGGTGGCCTTGAAAAATTATGACGAAATTGTTTGGAGACAACATCAAAGTAGTTATCGGAGTCACGTTACCTGCTCGGCCGCCGTGGGAAGACGGGATGGGACAGCATGGGCCTCTCTCGCTCTCTTCGATTCGAGACCTCCAGGCTACCACTCCTTCTCGCTGTCTCTTTTTATTATTATTATTATTTTAATATAAAATAATCGAATAAGATATCTGTTTTTATATGTACCTAGTGTTTAAAACGGACATGTACCTCTGCATCCAGTGAAACCTGGCAAACTAGTTCAAAATGATATCGTCCTATTAGTTTACTTCCCATTACGTACAAAGTATTTAACATCTACGAGATATAGATAAGAGGAAAGTGGAGGAAAACCCAGAATTTTTTTATTAGTTTCCCATTTAGTTCGGTTCAAAACTAACGGGAAAACGCTCGAAGTACGTGAAAAAGTAACAAAAGAACCTTTGTTGTAATACATCACAACTACCTTCAAATAGGGAACATGTAACAATAATAAAGGAAATATATACAAAATTAAAACAACGAGGGGAAAAATGCACATAAGTACAAGTACTCGAACGATACTAAAAAAATTTCTGTTTAATTATTATTTGTATCAATATCACTTGCACTATCACTTCGTAGATCTCGCGGCCACCGTCTCAACAGCCGTTCGAGACAATTCGTCAGAATGCAAAGTTTCCGAAGTGCTGGTTGGGAGGGTTATGTGAAATTTGCGGTAACGGGAATGATTTTCTTCTTGAACGCAAGGAATATTTAGGTCTGTATGTGTAGTAGGTTTGGTACATAAAATGAAGCATGAAGTATTTTTCGTAGGATTTGAATGCGGCGGAAGTTGGAGTCCCACACATCCAGTCCCTAAGTACATATTGAAATACATAATGTGTTAATTTCACCCTTTGCTCTTTCGTCTGAGTGGTTTTTATTTACACAGATAGTTTCTTTATTTGTCGCTCGTGCTAAACTGTTTGCTCATTAGAAGCACAATTAGCGGAGGTGCCCTACGATGAATGCTAAGCGACCTCCCATTAGACTTGATGCATTCCACTCGGCAAGGCTTTTCCCAACATTTTCAGTTCACAATGAAGTGGGAAGTCTTTCCGTTCATTATACACCGACGTGTAATTTTTTTTTTTTCTGATTACAAATTAGTGAATTAAAAATTCTTATTAAAATTCAATTTAGTTCTCTTTATTTTAAGCCTCCGACATCTGATTGACCCGCCGAATGATGAGAGGCTTATTTGGCGGACTTTTTTAGGCTTCTTGATACCGTCCGTTGAGCACATGTTTTTCCTCTCGACGGGCGCCTTGTTGTTCTCAATATCATAAAATTAGTTAACTTTCCCCTTTCAACGAAGTATTTCTCCTCTTTATACAACAGGAGAAAATTATCTTCCGAAAAGTGATGCTTACGTTTCACAGCTCATTCCCGGCGAAAAATTCAAAGTCCTTAGAGCGGACCGTCGGGCGTTATCCTGCTCCTGCAGGAGCAAATTGTAAGGTGAGTGAAACATTGCTACTCTTGGCAAGTGATTTTCTCGTTTTCCTTATATTACGCTTTTTTCCTTTGCTTAAAGACAAATTGCCCAGAGAATAAACATGTATATCACACTATCGCAGCATTAATCTAAATATGGGTCAATTTTTGATCATACAGCTATAAAATGACAAAAATACATATATAAATAAATAATTGAATAAATAGATGGAATGAATAAATAATAATAAATACACGAATAATTTATAATTTTTATTTACACCTTACTCCTGCCGAACGTATAAATTTTACTTTTTTCCAAAATTAAAGATCCCACACCAATAACAAATAGATCTGACGTAAACTACAAGATCAACTGTTTAAACTGTCCGGCAACTTACATCGGTCTTACATCCCAATATCTGGACAAGAGAGTAAAGCAACATATTTATGATTGCAAAAAACCTAAGCAAAATCCTACAGCAGTCGCTACCCACAATGATGAACACCAACACAATTTCGACTACAAAAATCCAAAAGTATTACACAAAGAACAAAACAAACATAAACGTAATTTCTTAGAAATGGTTTATATCAACAGAGATAAACACAGCATCAATTACAGAACAGATACATGTAAACTCAGTCGCAGCTACGCCAATATCATTAATCAAATTCAATACAGATAACATACCTATATCATCACATTACATTCCACACATCAAATATTTTTCACATAGTCTAATTTTCCAACAATTTAGCTTTCCTTTTCCTATTTATCCCTTTCTATATAATCCTGAAAGGATAATCTGGCCGAACCATTACCAACACATTTTTTCCCTTCGTCGGCTCTTTTCACCTCAAAGAAGCCGACGCCTTATACAAAAATGTCTTTTCTATACCGACTTCCTTCCCCACCCCTTCAAAATCCAACGTATATAAACATAAAACAGCAAAATCTCACTGGCACTCTCAACACGACACGCAAGAATGGCACAATTACACAGAAGACAAACACTTTGAGTGAGTAGAAATACTTTGATTGAATATAAAAAATATATTTTGCATTGTATAAATTCACTTTTCCACATCCTAAATGTATTTGTTAAATGTAAACAATGTTTGTAAATCCCAGGCCCTGAAGATGATCTCAATAAAGATCGTAACGTTGGCACGATAAAAAAAAATGTTTTTCTGAAACCTACATCACACCAGACCGCATTTCACGATTTCTCAATAAATAAATTTTATTGTCACATCGTATAAGGGTGCTATGACTTAGAATAGCTTTATAGTTGAAAGGTTTTTCGAGCAGTATTATCTTATACAATTCGTCTAACATGATCTATCTTTTTTTGTTATATTTTTTACAGGACATCACTATGTGTTCCAAGCTGTCCTTTTCCTTGCATATAGAACATGTGTCGTTTGATGCTTGTCCTCTTTGTTAAATGTGCGCCACAGTTACCGTGATTCGATCTGAGTCTAACCGTTGTGGTACAATCGCTCTTGGTAAGCCGGTACTGATCAAACGACGGTCTTTTGTGGACAGTTGGATCTACGTAGTAGGTTCCAGTTGAATACGTATTAATCTTTTGGTTCCATTTTTCAGTGCCGCAATCTCAACACGATAGTCAAGAAGACACATCTACACGGAAAACAAACTCTTTGAGCCCTGAAGATGTTCTCAATAAAGATCGAAACGTTGGCACGATGAAGAAAATGTTTTTCTAAACCTACATCACACCAGACCGCATGTCAATAATTCTATTTCGTCTCAAGACATCCAAATAATAATTATTTATCTGAAGCGGTTTTAGTTTGGCAGGTTGCTTAACGATGAATCTATTGGACAATGTAAAAAGATACGTTCCTTCTCTCTGGTTGGCTACGGGTACAAATAAAATACGATAATTTTGACTTCGTATTTGACACAGCAGAGCAATTGAAATAATGTTTTATACAAATTTAGCTTTTTGTAAAAAATTTAATTACTTACAATTATATTACGAATAATCTGGATCTTGGTATGATCTGGATGAAAAAACAAATCCAGTTATATACCAAGCTTTCGATTTCGTCATATTTTAAGGTTATCATAGCAAAATAATCTTAAAGATGTCTACAAATTGGCACAATGAATTTGTGTTTTTTTTCGTCCAGTCCATACCGAGATCCTGATTATTTGTAAGTAAAAAAGTGGTAGATACATCTAACACTTTTAATATGATTGTATGTAAATTTGTTTTTCTATTATAGCATTTCAGAGATTGTCAATGGGTTGAAATATTCAATCCATTCCTGCAAAGAAATTGCACCATAATGTTAATTTTCAATTTTTTGTACGACTATTTAAAGGATGGGTGTTCAGTGGAAGAGAGTCCAGAGAACAAAAGTGGGTTCATTACAAGTTTTGAAAAGAAGGAAAGAAAGGCGAGGGGAGGCGTTAACAAGTAAAGTCGGAAATGGCATTTGTAGCATCCAGCCTGTAATTCCGCTCAGATATCATAAATAATACGATATTCCCATTGTCCGAGAAGCTGAGAGGATTACCTGCGGTTATTGGGCTTAGGTGATACATCTTTTGTGACAATACCTCTTTTGTCCGCTTGCCTCGACCTTCTTCTGGGCTTTGAATCAGAGGGCTTCCGGGGCCGCAAAGACTGTTAATAAGGGTGCTAAGTGACTAACGAGTCAATACCCAGGCCCTGATATATCCCTCTGGCTCCAGGAGTAGAATCCGCAATGAGGCTTTAGATCAATCCGGGTAATTGAAGACTAGATGAGCTCCCGACTTGACCGCAGACTCTGCTGCACGTGACTACATTGCACCTCAGAGTTAAGCGACTCGGTTGTTTATGACCATTTTACAACAAAACGTATTCAGTTCTCCAACGTCCAATCTAAGGTCGGTAAGGTTTGATTATTTAAAGCCGATCGATCGTCTTAGATTTCAGAACAGAAAACAAAAAAACAAAAACAAAAAAAAATGGACGGGAATGGTTAAAAAAATGATCAAACAAATTATTGATCATTTAAACAATAAGCAAAGCGCTATCTTTTCAGCAATCAGGTAACAAGCCACACTGTTTCACCCGTTATCAATTATGGACAGCAAGATAGTAATTAAATTAATTTTTATAATTGAACAAATTAATTGTTAACCATATTTATAATTGGATGATTATTTGTTTTTAATATAAATATATAACTGTTTAATAAAATAACAGATTTGTTACCATTCATTGGAAGCAAACGTCTTTCCGAATTTTAGTTTCCTGGTTACCGTTGTAGTTTGGGTATTTCATTATGAGCAATTATATTCAGTAATTTTTTGTACATTTTAATAACAGTACAATAAAATTTAATTTTTCAAACGTCGTGTAATCGGATTGGATTTTCGACGACAAATGAAATGGCCATGGAGAGCTTTAGTGAAGTATACTTCATTTTAAATCATTAAATTCACTAATTTCGTAGTCCGCTTGACCAATTAATATATTACAATTAATTAAGGTTTTTAGTTGAAAAATGGCAAAAAGGAGGGAAAACTCAAAAGGTGGGATTGAGAAAGGAGGTTGGTATCCGAGTGGATCGAGGTCACGATAGCTCAAGTGGTAGAGCAGCGGCGTATCTAGCGGAAGATCGTGGGTTCGAATCCCGCTCGTGCCATTGACTTTTTATTTCATCTAAAAACCTTAATTAATTGTAGTACAATAAAGGTTAAATTATATTTTGTAGAATTTAGAAAACGATTTTTCATCTTCTTGAACTAAGAATTAGATTCAAAACTCCATTCATCACAAGTTAGTTGTCTTGTTTATGGAAATGTTTTAAATTCACTTTGAGCGTTTATTTGTTATTTTCAGTATGACTAGAGTTTTATAGGCGAAACTACGAACGATTTGTCACCGAACTCAATATAAACCCGGAAGGTGATTCCGATCGCAGCTACGCCAATATCATTAATCAAATATTGGGTTGTCCGGAAAATAATGCAGGATTTTGGTATTAAACAAAAAAAAAGAAACTAGTTACTTTAAAGCAATGTTCTTTAATCAAAATAATTTCCCATACTCTCAATACATTTCTCCCAACGTGTTGGTAACTTATTAATTCCGTCTGAGTAGAATTCAGAATTTTTAGAATTGATAAAGTCAATAAANTATTTGTTAAATGTAAACATTGTTTGTAAATCCCAGGCCCTGAAGATGATCTCAATAAAAGATCGAAACGTTGGCACGATAAAGAAAATGTTTTTCTGAAACCTACATCACACCCGACCGCATCTCACGATATCTGAATAACTATCAAAATATAATCTGACTTGTAGCCTGTTACGGTTTTTTTAATCTACTAATGTTATTTGCACTGGAATTGTGATATTTATGTTTTTAATAATATTTTAGGAAGTACTGAATCTTCCAGACATTGAATGTCTTATAAACACGAATGCAAAACATTCAACCAATGGAGATTCAGAACATTTTTCAGTCTCCATTAGAGTTCGTGGTCCGATTGACCAATTAGCTTTTTCATGGCTTCTATCCACTCGGACACCAACTCTCCATCTCAACCTACAACCGTTCGAACCTTCCTTCTTTTTGCCATTTTCATTTTGTTGTAAGTTGAGATGGAGAGTTAGTGACTGAGTGGATCGAAATCACGATAGCTCAAGTGGTAGAGTAGCGGCGTATTTAGCCGAATGGCGTGGGTTCGAATCCCGCTCGTGGCACTGGCTTTTTTATCTCAACCAATACCTTTCATAAAGATTAATTTTTCAGACTCTTTAGATTCAGAAAAAGAATCGGTAAAACCCCGAGAGGCCGGTGTTCGGTCCAACTGGCTTTGAACGGCGTTACGCCAGGAACACACTTACCCGATGCTACCCGACGCCTTGCCATGTTTTGGTGGGGTGTGCACATTTATCCGACGCAAGTACACGTCGCGTACAGTCCGCAGCGTTTATCACAATCTCTATCACATGCGCAACGCATCTTTTGTTCTTGTGCACTATGTTGAGCAAAACCTTGTAATAAATAGTTAGTTAAATTTTATGAGCACAACTATCTAATAAATTGTTTGTTAAACTTAATTGTTTTAAATAAAGTTACTCCTAACCATCATAATTAAACAATATTTATAAAAACTTATGCATTTTTTATCTCGTTTAATTCGGTTTACAGTAAAATAACATGTTGTAATTAATATAACCACAAAATTACATGTACTTAGTTTGAAATAAACTACAGAAAATATGAGTGTCCTGTTCTGATGCTACCCGACTTTACAAAATGGTGTAATTTTAAGAGCAAAACTATGAAATAAATTGTTAATTAAATTTTATGAGCAAAACCGTGCAATAAATTGTTCCAATTTTAGTATATTACGCCAATAAATTGTTAGTTAAATTCATTATATCAAAAAATCCTATTCCGGTGTTTTGATTAATTTTCTACAAAAACCATTAAAATTAATTTTTAAATAAAAACTAATTAATTTTTAATCACAGTTAATTTGGTTTATATTAAAATAAGTATGTTGTAATTAATATAACGACAATAATACATGTAGTTTGAATAAAAATATGAGTGTCCGGTTCTTTCGTCTTCGACTGTACTCGATGCGACCCGACGAAAATCCGGACAGTGGGGATCGCAGAGCGTCGGGTAGGTTAGCGTGGCATAGCATCGGGTAGATGTGCACGGGGGTAATGCAACCTTATGGAAAATCGGAGTTTGGATTTGCGTCGGGTAGCATCGGGTAGCGTCGCATGGCGTAGCAACGGGTAAGTGTTTTTCTAGCTGAAGTCTTTGTATCGCAGTCGGAGAGAAAGTATCTTAATTTTATTGTCCAGTTTGTTTGGTCAGTTGGTTCGATCAAATCGCGATTTTCGCAGATCGTCGCGGCGAACCCACCGTTTGAAACTCTCGCTGGATTGTAGGTAAGGAGTCCTTTTCCCATCATTGTCCAACAGTCTTTTCCGTTTCATTCCAACCCCCCCCCCCCACGGTACTCCTTGTTTTGATACCGAGAAACAGCAAAAGGTGAGTTTATTGTTCTTTTAATTTTCCTTTTTTAGCACATTTCCTACAGTCTACTAAAACTAGTCACCATTTGGTTCTGACCGGATCTGATTTTGATATTCGATTCTTTTTGGTCCCGTTCTGACCATATTACGGCCTAAAGAAATAATTTTAACTTTATATTTCCTTCTTTTTAAAAAGATAGTTCCTACTCGCAGTAAGTTGTTTTGAACGATCCGGATTTCGAGCCTACAACTTTGACATCCGAACAAAACAACTTACCGTGAGTAGAAACTATCTTTTTTAAAAGATTGAACAACACACTCACTGCACCATTTATTTTTTCTTACATTTCCTGGGAAATAAAAAATTATGACAAAATTGGAAAAAAAGATTATTCAGACTTGTCGCAGTCGGTACGCGAGCGCTGCATATTGCACGTTGGTCGCAATTTTGAACTTCTTGAATATAATTCTCAATCGAATTAATTCCCGAAAAAAAGTTAAAACAATTGTTTCCATTGGTTACGTCCTAAAGCTAAATAACAATGGGTATTAAAGTTTATTAAATAAAAATAACGGTGAGGGTATACTAAACTTACAAGACTGCAGCGTTCTCACTAATGGTATAACCAGCTAACTCAGTGTAACCGAGAAAAAGAAACTAGAAAATACATATTTTTATTTAATAAATACCCGGATTGTTGAAAATAATTTTTAGTTATCAATTTTAGAGTTTTGTTTGTTGTATAAAACGCAAATACAAAAGAATTGTTAATAAACTTTATGCTTCTTTTTAATTTTTAGTAATTATTTTAGATTTTTAATTTCTTTTACCACTGGCAAATAGTAAAAAATATTTGAATGTATTATTTGTATTTATGAATTACGGTAATCACAGTTAACAAAGAAGAGAGAAAAAAGTATGAGTAAAGATGTTGAAGTAAATGATGCGTTTTGGTCTACGAGTTACTGTTTCTTAGAGATTTCTCCACTTGCGGACTAGTGATTTATTCAAACGCGTTTCGGCATTGCGCCATCTTCAGGGTGGAACTGTCTGTCACTTTGTCTGTATAGGGTTTATACAGCACTGGGCCCGCCGCTTGTCGCTGGTTTCGTTTTGCTAGTAGGCGTGGTCATGGTGCTCATTGGTTTGTCGTAATAGGCTATTGTGAATTATTTGTGGGTTGTCAACAAGAAAAAAAATGATATTGAAACTGATGTAAAAATAGAGGAGAAAACGTATCACATTTCTTTTTCGCCCAATTCCGGCAACTGATGAAGCAATTATTAATTTACTGGAACAGTTTTGGCCTTAGCTCGGCGTACCAACATCTATGAATTTACGACCTTTAGGCATAGTGTCGAATGGATCCGGCCCGGAGGACCAAAAATGTTTGGTATTCATCGACCTCGTCCGTTTGTGGGAGGTAATCTTCTTCCCAAATGTTTTGCAAATCTATCATTTCACATTCACTGAATTCTATGAATTTACGACCTTTAGGCATAGTGTCGTATGGATCTTATATATATATAAGCCAGAAATATACAGCTTTCCAAAATCCTTTGAGTGACCTACGCGTTGGAAAAAAAATCAACAAATAAAAACGATTTTTCTACAGGATGACAGCCCTCTCCATTTTGATGGAAACAATCCTAAGACAATTTTTATACGATTTTTTAATTTTCGATTACTTACGACGATAACATTAAAGGAATGGTGAAAATAACATTAGGCATGTATATAAAGACAATATATTGAAAAAATTCGAAACTTTCCTATTAAGAAAGAAAAATGGACATAGCTTTCTTTAGTATTTAATAACGTCACTTTATGTGAACAATCTACAACCCTATATGAAAAAAATTTACGACCCTTCAATGAAATTAACAATTCTTCCTTTCTGTTTTTGGCTTTAATTAAGCCAATGTAGGTAGGCAAAACACTTCAAGGAGTTCATTCAAGCCAAATAAAGGGACAGTAGATATAAGTCCCCCGTACTTACTTGTTCAGCTTCTAATTGGTAGCCCGAGAGAGGAAATAGTTTAGACTTCACCCCGATTAACTCTATCCGCCGACCCTTCTATCTTTCTGAGAACATCACTCCCTTCCTTTTAAACCAATTACACCGGACCTCATCCATCAAACTCAACATTAAACTTTATTTGAACAGTAAAAAAATTATAAATAAATTACATTGATCGGAAAATAATCGTGTTTGAAAGAATCAAATTCACTGGACTTAAGCTTAAGCAGATGTACGCTGGAGAGTGCATGAAAATTTAAAACAAATACTACATTAATGTAAATGTAAATCAATATAAAAATTATATATTTAATATTGTTTGTTTACATTATAAAATTATTTAGCAAAGGATTTAAAGATTTTACGTAAATTTACAAATAATTTATTAACAACTATCCAAAAATCGCCTTAAGTTTTTTTGATATTCCAATTTTGAGGAGGTCTACGGGTGAGTAGACTGGTATTATGTATTTGTGGTTTGTTCGATACATATGTCCATTTCAATTACGTTATTTATTTTGGTTAGTTTTAAGTCAAAAAGTTTAAACAACCGTCTTTATTTATAATAAAATAATAGTATAATAATAAATTTATACTAGGTTGTAAAAAAAAAAATTAATTGGAAGAATTCTTTTAGTCACTCTAGTGTACCATACCATATACATTATATATATATATATATCAAAAAAAGGATCTTTGAATTAATTTTTAATTCGATGAATTAATTTTTTTACAACCTACTAGAAATTAATTACACTACTACTAATTATACTATATAAATTAATTAATTGGAAGAATTATTTTAGATCCTCTAGTGTACCAGACCATATGANTATATATATATATTAATGTACATATTATAAATTTATTAATTTATATTAGGTTGTAAAAAAATACATAATCGTATACGGACGCTGTATGGTTCCCTGTGCAAAAACATTTTATCATAGTTTAAAACACAGTTGATACTTGTTTCTGAAAATACGTAAAAACCCCGAAGGGTGACGCCGAAATGTAGCATTGTGAACGGGTCGAGAATTTTCAGTTCAACATAAATCCACCGCTTTGCAACACGATCGATTATATTTATCAAGTGAATATACATAATTTTATTTCATACCGTTCGGGCCCTCAAGTAAAGTTGCGAGCTAACTGGTGGTGATTTGTCCACGAAAATGAATGTTTCATTGGCTTTTGTTTTATGGTTAAAAATAACACTCACACTAGCATAAATACCACAGGCCGTTATGTAACTTTAGGTACGTAGTTTAGCTTTTTCATTGTTTTTACGCTTTTAGTGTACATAAATTTATTTCAAGGCATTCTCCAGACTCCTCCTCAGTAACATACATATGTTACAAATGAAAATGAGAAGAAATTTTTTTTGCAGTGACCAGACTCGGGCAGAGACGAGGATGCCCTCGGCAAGGTTGATCGAGGCCTGGAAGAGGTCGAAGACGCACGGCCTGTATTTGGAAGCATTCTGGTTAAAATCAAAGATGGTGGTCGGACATTAAACATTTTCGTTCCCTCAGCATAAGTTTGTCTATTAAAATTTGAGATGTAATCTAACCTGTATCTCTCATGTAAATATATCTCAATTTCTTTAATTTTTTCAAAAAGTTTTCATAATTTGGAAGAGAATCAGGATTTCGTAGAAATGGCAAAAATTTGAGGTAAAGCGTGTTAATCAAATTTTCTACGTTGGCGTCTTCAGGGGAGAATAAACTTTGGGGTTTTTGTTTGCAATATTGCCTTTGGGAGATGCCATCCTGCAAAAGTGAAGCCGAAAATGTTTCAAAATTTATTTAGCATACGCGAGAGTATTAAAAGTTGATAGATAAATCATCTCGTTCTCTTTCAGCTAATACGAAGAGAATTTTCTTGAATTTACTTCCGTTTCTGTGCACAAAGGGCGCAAGTTCCAACAGGAAGGTTATAATATTGGTAGGTCGACAATGTCTTAATGTAGGTAAAGTACGATTTTTTTGGACAAGAGTTGGGAAAAAGATTTTTTAAAAAACATTTTAAAAGCACGTGGGCCGTGTGAAAGTTCCACATCGGACGTTTTTGAGTTAGATTCCTCATCTGAACCTCTAATCCTAGTACGCTCTGAGATTCTTTGTTCGGACTCGTTGTCGCAGATTCTCGAATACATGTCGCAGACTCTTTGCCCCGGAAAATTGCTACTTCGGAAATCGTGTCCGCACTGACCCAGTTTTGCGTAACATTGAGTAAAGAATCCCATTTAAGATGGGATTCAAAAAATACTAAAACGCAACACACCAGATTCAAGATTCATTGTCGTGGAGCGTCTCGAATGCAAAAAATCCAATCCGCAACAAAGAATCCCAGTGCTAGGCTAAATGTCTAAAGGCTAGTCGGGGAAATGATGTGATTTCGATGGCAGAAAAGACGTAGATGTCATTTTTTTTGTCATTTTCGTCATTAACTGAATTGTGCGTGCAATTTGAATTGTACACGAACTTGTGCAACTCGAGGATCCCGATGCGCCTGCAAATGAATGGGAAGTCTGAGCCCCCGCCCCCGAGCCTGAATCAAAGGCTAAATGTCTTTGATGTCCCTTTATCGGTTGGATTGTAAACTTTGCAATTGTTAGTATTTTTTTTGTTGTCCCCAAGTCCCAATTTTAATTGTTCAAGTTTGTCCGACATAGTGGCAGTTTCCTTTTGGAATTTGACCAACTGATCGCAAATGTCACACAGCCACAGCGGGCGTCGGTTCAAGGGAATGTTTTGCCCTGTTTCCTTGTACACGAGTCGACAACATGCGAAATGAAAATTTCTGTTGAATCTTGAACAGGAAGAAAACATGTTTGGTGGCGCTTCCTGAATGCACAGGTTATACGTTGTCGCACTCATTTAGATTATATTAAAATTGAACTGATTGAATGAATAAAAAATAAAGAGATTATGGAAATGAAAAATAAATCGAAGATAACACCAAAAAAGAAGCGTCCAGCTGGGATTGAACGCTGGTTTCTAACAATTTCTCAACTTAAGAAAACAAACAGAGAAGGAGTTGCGAAAGAAATTGAAATTGGCATCAACTCTTGTATATAAGAAAAACAAACATAACCATTTAAACAAACAAACAATGAAATACAATTAAATAATTCAAATTGATCCTACCTAAGATCCCCAGTCGCTCCCAACAAAAAACTCCATTAATCCCCAGCACACAATTCTTTTCCGAAAATAAAACGAGAGAGGATAAAAACGAGGCAGCCACAAAAAACCTCCTTTTTAGAGCACACCCAATTTTGAAGCGAGCCTGAGTCTGCTGAACTCTATCTTTCCAAATTTGAAATATTTATAACTTCACTAATTTCATGGTCCTCTTGACCAATTAATATATTACAATTAATTGAGGTTTTTAGTTGAGATAAAAAAGTCAATGGCACGAGCGGGATTCGAACCCACGACCTTCGGCTAGATACGCCGCTGCTCTACCACCTGAGCTATCGTGACCTCGATCCACTCGGACATCAACTCCCCATCTCAACCCCACCTTATGAGTTTTGAGATGGGGAGTTGATGTCCGAGTGGATCGAGGTCACGATAGCTCAAGTGGTAGAGCAGCGGCGTATCAAGCCGAAGATCGTGGGTTCGAATCCCGCTAGTGCCATTGACGTTTTTATTTCAACTAAAAACCTTATTAATTGTACTATATTAATTGATCAAGCGGACCACGAAATTAGTGAATTTAATGATTAAAAATGAACTATACTTCACTAAAGCTCTCCGTGGCCATTTCATTTGTCGTCGAGAATCCAACCCGATTACACGACATTTGAAAAATGACAAAAAGGAGGGAAAACTCAAAAGGTGGGGTTGAGATAGGAAGTTGATGTCCGAGTGGATCGAGTTCACGATAGCTCAAGTGGTAGAGCAGCAGCGTATCAAGCCGAAGATCGTGGGTTCGAATCCCGCTAGTGCCATTGACTTTTTTATCTCAACTAAAAACCTTAATTAATTGTAATATTTATAACATTAGCCTTTGAGCTTCAAATGAAATCCCTATGCTTAGTAGTGCACAATTTAATAATTACTTCAATAAAATAAATATTTTAACAATAACTTTTTGTTTTAATCAATTTTGTTCTTACAAAAAAACACACCTTAAGTTAAACCACCTTTGAGCTCTAAAGAAGGCTTAATAAAAAGCCGAAATCTTGGAAAAAAGATAATACTTCATTCTGGACAACATACCACAATCATCATACCTGATCCCCAACATCAATTTATTGTTGAATTTTTATTCATTTCTTGTGTTTTGTTTATCTAACGAAAAAGACTCAGTTATGTTGGTGAGACGATTTTTAACGCTCGTGCAGCATGTATCTTCCTTCCATTCAAATTTTATCATTGAGGAAATAGCTTGTGCGCGCTGCGGATCAGTTTAACATGTCATGGTCAATCTGATTTTTCTCATCATGAGTAGGTGTGTTAAATGATTGTATTATGTATTCTTAGTTGATTGATTGAAGACAAGTAAATATATTTTGTAAAATAAACTATCAAAAACGTTTAATTAAACTTAAGTTGTATCGAATTGAGAGAGATAGGTATGTGCATTTGCAGAAGAAAGGGCAGGCAAATAAGTAAGTTCTAAACATGAATAAATGGCGCGTTTGAAAGGTCAATTAGAATGGAAGCATGTATTATCGCGCACAAAAGCGGCATGAAAAGGTAAAACGTTATCCCACATATAAGATAATGATAATTTCCTTGCAAGCACGTAATGCTATCTTTAATTGTCAATAATCGGTTAGGGTTGGAATATATTTGCATATAATCATTTTATATTGACATACATTCAGAAGTTTTGATAATAAATCTGAGAAACGGTTCAGATATAAAAAGGCAAAGGATTGAGTATAAAATCCATTGTATATAAGGCCCCCTTCTCTTACAGTAGAAATCAGCATTTAGAAGGCATCAGCCATAATTCAACAGAGAAGACAGAGGTACACCTAAAGCCCACAATGACTTATGGAACGCCACACAATCGTCGGATAAAAATTCCTACAAATTCTCCAATCGGCGGTTGAGCCGCTATAGCCGTTAGTTCTATTGCTGACCTGAGGTGAATCGAAGGGGCTAGGAAGATGGGAAAGAGATCAAAGAGGGCGACCGAGAATAATTCCATTGCAGTTGTCTTCTCTAAAGTCCGACCGAAATATATTTCTAATCAATCCAGTTTAGCATCAACAGCAAGTTTTCTCTTTCTAAATAGAGCGGATGCATTTGGAGGGGGGAGACCAATTAACGTCTGAATAAATTTTTACAACTTTTAATAAATCCCAGCGAATTGATTGAATCGAATAATAAAGATAGAAGAACTGACAAAATACTCAAGAACCAGAAGGATTTCGTGGAAAAGTTTAGCATCCCGGCAATCTCCTCCCCTTTTTCATCAACATTATTCTGAATGTTTCCCGATGTGAAAACCCACTCTTGAAATTTGCAAAGAAGTGTACCTCATACAACAGAGTGAGTTCGAAAAACATTTCGGAACCACTGGACGTCTGCAATCCGGCCGCGATGTGGTGGGTTGCCGTTGGAAGGTAATTGAATGGGAAAAATTTTGAGGGAGTTTGCAAAGCTCCAGATATATGGAGCAACCAAATGCCTTTCAGACCAACACGTCAGCAAAGTCTGGCGGGTCCGAACGCCCGGCCATCATCCTAATCAGCATTTCTTTAAAATAGTGTAATAACCTTACTTTATGCGGCGCAAAAATTGTTATATTGTTAGATAAATACAACACAAAAAAAATCTGAAAAATCATAAAATCTTCGCTACACTATCGATTATGTATATCAAGTGATTATAAATAATTTTATTTCATACCGTTCGGGCCCTCAAGTAAAATTGAGAGATAACTGGTGGTTATTTGTCCACAAAAATGTATGTTTAATTTGCTTTTGTTTTACGATTAAAAATAACATTCACACTAGCATAAATACTACAGGCTGTTATGCAACTTGTATGGTTTTTCAGGAATTATTCAGTTCAAGTTTGGGTGCTTGAAAAGATTTCTATAGTCTTGACATTTGCTTATAGGAAAAATTCTAGATTTGCCTTGAGAATCGCACGATTCTTTCTGAGTGTGTAAAAAACATTAGACAAAAAGGAAAACATTAAAAAAAACTTACAATTTTGCTTATTTTGTGTTGCAATTACTGAAATCTCGGTACAATATTGGGCATTATAGATGTTTTAAGCCATGTCATTATACTTTGTAAATAAATATATTTCCAATCAAAATGTTATTTGTATATGTTATTTTTCTTAAAATAAAAGTATTACAGTTACAACCACGAACACAATTTTAAACGATTTCCATTAAATACTTGGAGGTACGTTTGTAGCATCTGTGCATTGATGCCATTAAAATTAAAAGATAACTTTCATTTAATGCTAATTAGACTTCCACGTTCCTTTGGCTGACGGAGTTTAGTTTTTCATCGTCTTTACTCTTTTAGTGTACATGAGTTTAGTTTTTTCATCGTTTATACGCTTTTAGTGTACATTTCAAGGCATTCTCCAGACTCCTCCTCAGCAACATACATTAATAATACATGTTACATGTAAAAATGCGAAGAATTTTTTTGCACTAGGGTGACCAGACTCGCGCAGAGACGAGGGTGCCCTCGTGGGTATGCCGTTGGAAGGTAATTGAATGGGGAATTTTTGAGGGAGTTTGCAAAGCTCCAGGAGTTTGTAGTTATTAACAGTTAGCAAGATATGGAGCAACAAAATGCCCCTCAGACCAACAGGTCAGCAAAGTCTGGCAGGTCCAAACGCCCGCCCATCATCCTAATCAGCATTTCTTTAAAATAGTGTAATACCACTTACTTTATCCGGCGCAAAAAATTGTCATATTGTTAGATAAATACAATACACAAAAATCTGAATTTCTTTTAAATTGTAATGTACCTAAATTTTCCTATTGATCAAAGTTATGGTGTAACCAAAAGCCCCTCAGATCAAGACGTCAGCAAAGTCTGGCGGATCCAGACGCCCACCCATCATCATAAACAGCATTTCTTTAAGATAGTATATAAACCCTAATCCCTAAATATACTTATCTACAATCCAACATTTAAAAGAAATACAAATTTTTGGTTTTTATGAATTTTTCGTGCACAATTTTTTCATCAATTTTGTAATGCAAATACGTTCTCTTACAGAAAATTTAACGTGTGATGGTTAGTGACCGTTAATCGATTTCTGAATAATTAGAAAATTTAAAGTTCTTTCGGGTGATATAAATAAGTTTTTTCTCTAATCAGTGCTTCAGAAAGTAAAACTAGTTTAGTGGACCGAAGACGAACAATAAATTTGAAAAACCCAAACCAAAATTTACTTATTTACGGTTGAGATTTGGACAGGGGCTTATAAGAAATTTTTAGTCGCATATGGTGAGTAGGGAGACCTTCTGAAATTTTCGAGACTTATCGCCAGTCACCCTGTATATATTTTTTTTCAAGTGCAAAATAAATTTTTAATATTACGTCTTGTTCTGAAATGAATGTCCACTCATTGTTTTGAGCGTCAATATTTAGCCAATGAAATCAATCACTTTTAATTTTGATCACCTTGATAATTATATCAGCTGAGTTTAATCGATCGATGAGATGTAATAATTAATCGAAAATCTAACGTTCTTTGGAAGATAGTTGGTCCATTAAAGTTGTTAAGCACACGTATGAAGTTGAGAGTCCCGTAGGGCTTTAAGCCTTTATCAATAATTCCTAGAACAGTGGACCGGCTTATTAGCGTTCTCGGGAGTGCTTACATTAGTTAAGACTGCGGTCTCTCACGGCTCTGCCGCCTCGGCCAAACATCGCACCACACCCGGATCTCAGCCTGCCCTCTTTCTCTTAACTAACGAGTAATTAATGAAGAGGAAAAGACAGCTGCACTTTCAAAGTGCTGTCCGTTGGTCGGATTAAACAAGTTTACCCTTTAAGGAACGAAGTTCACAACTAAAACTTGGGCTAGGAAACTCCACCGTTAAGTGTTCGCTAACGTCAGCAGACATTAGCACAACTGCATGTCCGTAAAACACTCAATGCACACTCATGAAAAATAACGTGAAACGGATAAGGTATTACTTAATAATAACTGCATAATTAGTATTTTTTTATGCATTATTTCTTGTAAAAACTAGTTCGTTATAATGAATGAAAAGGAAAAAAATATTAATAACAAATGTCTTTATCATCCTATACATTTCAATAAACGAAAGAATGACAAAGTATGTTCTTATAATACTCTAGTGACATATGCTGATCTATGAAAAAACAAATGAACGAAAGAAGGAAAGTTCGCAAAGAATAAAAAACACTGACGAATAAAAAACAAGCGGCTGGAATGAAATTGAGTTTACCAATGCAATGTGGTTGCACCAGTCCAACACTCTCAACACGACACGCAAGAATGGCACAATTACACAGAAGACAAACACTTTGCGCCCTGAAGATGATCTCAATAAAGATCGAAACGTTGGCACGATAAAGAAAATGTTTTTTTGAAACCTACAAACGCATCTCACGATTTCTGAATAATAAACAATAACGTTTTTCAATTAATTAATCTTTATATAAGGTATTTGTTAAGATAAAAAAGTCAGTGTCACAAACGTGATTCGAACCCACGACCTTCGGGTAAATACGCCGCTGCTCTACCAATGGATCAAAGTCACGATAGCTCAAGTGGCTTCGTCGTGGGTTCGAATCCCGCTCGTGCCATTGACTTTTTATCTCAACAAATACCTTATATAAAGATTAATTAATTGAAATACGTTATTCAGTTAATCGGACCACGAACTCTAGTGAATTTAATCAACAATAACATAAAAATCAGATCTTTAAATTAATGATTAACTACTTGCAATAAAGCCATTTAGAATAGTCAGTAATGAAGAGTTCACATTTATTAACGATCGGAGTATAGAAATATTTATAGGTATCCTAATTTATCTTTTATCATCCTCTCCCTAGAGGCCATTGTTTACTTTAGTTGTCCTCGTCCCATTCCTCAATTTAATGGCCGATACAAACCAAATATTGCTTTTCTTAGCATCTTCAATTTCACATCGTTTATCATTTAAATATATGTTATGTTTTTAAAATGGGTTCATCGTAATCATACAAAAACAAAAATGGTATTAACCTCCATTAATTATAATGGATAAGTGCGCAGGTTTTTACATAATTGCTATAATAATAATAATAATAATAATAATAATAATAATAATAATAATAATAGAGAGATCACCTGACTATAAAACGTGTAACAAACAAGAATTTCCGCTCCGAGAAAAAACCGAAGTTTTGAGGTATATTGGTTTAATAAGTGTATGACAGTGGTGTGTTGTGGAAGCTAGGACGTCCCTTTGTCAGCCCAGCGTTTTTTGAAGTGTTTTTTGGTGAGGTGAGTTCAACTGGATAATTTTTTTGGACGATTAGACAAGTCTGCTGGGTGCTAGTTTGTAGCTCGCATTCCCTATTGGGAAGTGTTGGGAAGTGTGGGGCCTGAATCTCTCTAGAAACCTGGTTTCAGGGTTGGGCAAGATTTATTTATTTAGTTTTTCTCTTTTTATTTAAACGCCATCTGTTTTTCAATTTTTCAAAATTTCCCAAAATCATTTCAAAGGCCCTCTCGGCCCAGTGGGCCGAGAAGGTTTTCGAAATCGATTACCTCCTCTAAATAGGACTCCCTCTCCTGTTGTTTGTACGTCTGGGGCAAGACATTTTATCATTTGTCGATTGGATAGGAAAGATAATGGCGGCCTTCACTCACTATCGCCAATTAAGATATGTAGAGTAATAAATAGAGAAGTAGGGAAAGTAGTAAACGTCAAAAAAGGCCGTGACGGTTTAATTTATATTGAAGCGTTCAATGAGGAACAAGGGGATAAAATATTGAAAATTAAAAGTATAGAAAATATACCGGTAAAGGTCGAAAGAAATGTTAAATTGAACACCTCAAAAGGTGTAATTTCTTGCTGGGACTTGAAAGAGTGTCCCGATGAAGAACTTCTTGAAGAATTAAAAGGTTCTAATGTTACAAACCTTCATCGATTAAAAAGAAAAGATGGTAGGATATCTTTTTCATGGGTTGTAACTTTCAATACCCCGTGTCCTCCGAAAGAATTGCATGTTGCCTATATGAAGATAGCCGTAAGGCCATTTATTCCTGCTCCCCTTCGATGTTTTAAATGTCTAGATTTCGGACATACAATTTCTTCGTGTAAGAAGAAGGTCTTTATGTGTGGATGTGGGCTGGAAAGGCACGAAAAGGCTGTTCCTTGTCAGTCTCCAGTGTGCATGAATTGTCAAGGCCCACATAACACTTTGGCGCGTCATTGCCCAAAATATAAACGTGAAACTGAAATTTTGGAGCTGAAAATGAAAAATAAAATCACGTTCAATCAGGCAAAGTCCCTAATAGGCTCTGGCCTTATTCAAAAAGGGATTACCTTTGCCGAAAAAGTAAAAATGGGCACGAAAGAAATAGGTTGTCAGACGGAGTCAGAGAACAACACACTGAACGAAATCAAAAATATGTCATCTTGCCTAAAAGAGTCGAAACAAAAAATGGTTGAAACCATGGTCCAATGTTCCCTTATGGATCCCCCTGTCAATGTTTTTGTCCCCATCCTACCTCGGGAAGTTTATGGGCCGACAAAAGCTGTGATCTGATGCATGTTTTCCTCCTTTTTCTCTTCTTTGGCGCGTATTTTGTTTTAAACTGCAGCCATTTGAGCGTCTCGATCTGGTTACTGACTCTCTGATTTCAAATATACTACGTTGATATCCTAGAATGCAAGTCTCTCGTTTGTACCTCAGGTGGTCAAATACAGAATAGAAACAAAATATACAATACATATATATACATCACCACAAATGTAGATGTCTGGTCACATTCACTCCCTCAGAGCACTCGATATTCCTTGGGGCAGAATTTTAAGCAACCAATTCCTTTCACGCTAATAAATTACTTTTTCTCTCGTGACGTCATACACTCACCCCAGGGTACTCGATATTCCTCGGGGAGTGGTTATAAGCAACCCCTTCCTTTCACGCTAATAAATTACATTCATTACAATAAATTAACATAACACAACACTCGATAGAAACATAGAAGCCTAGCCACATTCACACCCCCAGAGTACTCGATATTCCTCGGGCGGGGTTATAAGCAACCCCTTCCTTTCACGCTAATAAATTACATTTATTACAATAAATTAACATAAAGTCAAACACACATAACAAAACTATATACATTTAAAAATCCCTACAGCCATGATGTGCCGGACCATCTCTGTCCGCTGCCGTGCCTCAAGGCCACAATAAAGTTGCTATTGTGAAATTACTAAGCAATATTAAATTATATCTTAAGAAATAATATATTGCATCTTTCTCTAGTGGCATCAGGGAGACAGATAACTAACTTAGCAGTCACGGGCCACGATCGAAACTACTAAATTTGTTAGCTTCGATCTCCTGAACCGATATCACGATTGAACCAAACTATTTACTGCTTGGCTCCATTTTATTTATTTAATTTATCATAACACAAACTTTAGATAATGTAATTTTAATAAACCTCTTTTTTAAACAATTTATTGCATAATTCTTTATAATTCAAATTTAATACAAAACATTTTGAACAATTTACTAAACAAATTATAAAACTAAGTAAGCCGAACTAATTACCTAAGCAAAGTAAAGGCAACCCAAGAAATAAAATAGTAAAATTAAAGTAATTATTTTAACAATAAAATTTCGTGTTTAAACAATTGCGTTCTTACGTCTTCTTCTTGAACATCAGCAGAAAACTATTCTTTTTTATTTTAATTTTTTTTTTAATTTTGGCTACAGATTGATTTATTTCTCCCATCGGAAAGGCATTATACATTACGTCATTTTATCATTTTTATTTTATCATTTTTATTTTATCATTGGCTTTGAATCTACTACCTAGAATATTAATGTATGTAGTTTCTTATCGTTCTAACTTTTTATTGTTATTTTCTCGATCCAAACCTTTTTACATTTAAAAGTTTTAAGAATCCTGTTTTTTCTGATTTTTTTAAATCGAATTTTTATTAGCTGAATTATATATTTTTTACAATAAATTGCATAGTTTTATCTATATATACATGTTTTTGTCAGTTACATGTTATTTTATAAACTACATTATAGAGGCTCCTCCAGCGTAGAAACTTTCGGGAACGCCCCGACAGCGGTTTCGGATTATAAAGTGGGATTGCTACCCACCCCCTAGATGAGCACTGTCTACGGACAAAGGTCTCTTACCGAGCTCAGCCTACACCTGCTGCACGTAATCGAGGGACGCCATAGGTCTAGCCTAGGTGGTCCGATCCTTCGCTTCCCCAAGGGTACCACGCCGGCCATACGCACAACAATGCAAAGCATACTCGTCAGAAACCGCCGATATCACTACCCTTTTCCAATCGCTTACTCACGCATTCGAGGGACTGTAGCATGATCATGACGTCCTCAACGCTTACATGCTGTCGTCCGGTCGCAACGTCTCCCGTGAGGACCAGGTTTAATACATTGGCCATGCGCAAGCTTCACGAAAGGTCCCAGGTAGAAGACAGCCTCTGTCTAAGTTCCCGCCAGGGGCGTCACCACAAGCCACCACGAATCCGTTCCCAATGTCACAGAGGGCCGGATTCTGGAACATTTCTGTCACCCCGTGGTACAGATGGCCATACAACCCTCCCCCGTCTTTGCAGACAGGATCTGGTGCACTGGCCCTCGTGTGACTCTGCTAAGGCACCCTACGTCCCTGCCGACCCAGAGGCCGACATAAGACAGCTTGTGCTTTAGAGAGGTTGCCACACCCTCAAGGCTACACCATTATTTTGTGCCTGGATACCCCCCCTTGTAACCATTCACAGTATAGAATGAAGGAATTCGGATTGAGTTAGTTTGTAGCTTTGATACAGTTGGATTGCTCGAAACATGTGTGCGTTTACACGGAAATTAACAGAGAACGCGAATTATTTTGGTGCTTATTAAAAAACAATCAGCCGGTCTCCTCACCTCGAAACATCCTCGCGCAAAAAGTTCAGAGTGAGGCCTAGCATCCACAACGCGAGGAAAGTTTCGCGAAACAGTTACTAGAGTAATTTTCTCTGATTTTCGGATAATGGAAACGCGACATAAGAGTTGTGCACTTTCTGAGGCTTGGAAAAAGGGAAGTGTATTCCACATAGATCTTTTAAGTCACAATGGTAAAAGGAGATTGGTTACCAGTGGATACCAGGGAAAAATGACAGGAATTTCTTTACTTATACTCTTAAAATCTTCTCACTATTCATGACTCATGAAATATTATTTAACATGTACAAATGTTTACAATTTTACCAAGTTGTCAAAATTTACAACTTTAAATCACCACTGGCTATATTTAATAACAAGAAAGGTCGAAAAATTACACCAATTAGGAAAATTAGCTGTTAACGAAGCAATCAGGGAATCTAATAAATTTTTCATCAACAATATTGCCCGGATAGGCTTCAAGGATGAGGTGTTTTCCCCCCACAGGCGGCTCTTGCAGAATTTAATGCTGGTAATAAAATTAGCCCGTTTTGCAATTCATGCCTTTTGTAACGGCCGCATTTATTGGAAGTACACTGGTGAAATTTAATTCCGTTGTAAAAACGTTTTAAACGAGATCTGAGTCACTTACCTTAATTGAATCCCATGTACTTTCCGAAAAAGCCCATCGAAAAAATATTAATTTTAAGGTTAATTTTTCTGCCCCCGACTACTAAAATAGTACCCCTCTCCCACCAGCTAATGATGACCTCTACCTTACATCGAACCTCACGCGCGACTCAAAAGACAAGAGCTAAACAGACGGTAGAGGCTTCCTAAATGAATGCTCGATAAAAGGCCAAAACTGGTTTCAATATGTCCTTGAAGTGGTGAAAAATCGGTACAAGAGGGTTCACAATCAATTATCCAGTCACATGTCATCATGGCAAAACCTTTCATCCCGCACCCTTCCAAATAATCCTCCCCGACGTCCAAATATATGTCATCAACGTAACTTTATATGTCTGCGAGTGATGTAGTGTTTTACTATAATTTCAGATTAGCTGAAGTTGTGTTACCAACCCTTTGTCCACTTTGAAGTGTAGAAAGT
Organism: Cimex lectularius; assembly: GCF_000648675.2. Lineage (NCBI taxonomy): Eukaryota > Metazoa > Arthropoda > Insecta > Hemiptera > Cimicidae > Cimex > Cimex lectularius. Next base: position 390,358 of record NW_019392843.1, read on the forward strand.
ACGAGGAACAAATTTATTTAAAAAAAATGCTAACTGCATAAAGACAAAAAAATCAATAGCAAATCCTTTCCGATGTTATACATATAAGAAACATACAAATATATTAACATGAGCCCCACATCGACAAAATCTACATACCAATACAACCAATATGAAAAACAGACCAGACTCTTGTAAAACACAGCATAAAATTACTGAAAATGCACATAACACTAAAATATACACATTGTTAAAAGATAGCTTAAAAAAAAAAAAAAAAAAAAAAAACCAGACACCAAATATCTATTACCGCCAAACTAATATATTTCTGCGACTGGGAGTTTTGAGGCCCTGAAATGGGCCGGTGTTGTGTAGAGATGCCGTGACGATGGTATGAGCCCGAGACCGTGCGAGTGGTACCGTTGGTTGTGGTGTGTGACGACTGAGTAACCGTTGGCTAAGATCCGGGGGCGGTGAGTAGGTTGACTCTACAGAGGCCGAAGGTACTGGAGTGCAGCAATAAACCGAGGGGCGCAGTTGGCGTTAATGGCCAAGTTGGCTGTTTAGAAGGCAAGATCAGGCTAATGCTCGAGGACGGTTTCCATTAATGATAGTTATTCGGCTGACGAGTCGGGTGTCGTTGATTATTAGTGAAGTTTGAGACCTCGTCGGGCTGACGAGTCCGATTCCAGCAGCACAACAGTTCCCCTGCTTATATTGGGAAGAGCTCTATTCTGATTGGCTGCAGATTGGGGGCGAGAACATTCCATAAGTGGTAGTGGCATCTAGCGGTAACGTGTGGCAACTAAAGTGTCCATTACATAACAAACATATATCCTCTGACCACATATAATACAACATACACTGCACAAACAATGGAATAACGAAATAGCTCAAAACTACCTAAAATGATACAGACGACATCATAACAAAAATACTTGGACTTCAAAGGACGAAAACACTAAAGAGATGCGGTCTCGGGCACTCTCGTCACGACACGCAAGAATGGCACAATTTCACAGAAGACAAACACTTTGAGCCCTGAAGATGATCTCAATAAAGATCGAAACGTTGGCGCGATAAAGAAAATGTTTTTCTGAAACCTACATCACACCAGACCGCATCTCACGATTTCTAAATAAATATACACTAAACTGCATTAGAACCGAAGTTCAGCCATATACGCAAAAATATTTTTTCAAATTTTTCAAGAGCAATAATTTTTTGAATTTATGGTAAAACACCGCATTACACACATATACGGATATGTCGATGACATACGTGCCATAACACACTTTAACAACAACATAATACACATAGGGACAACAAGCCTGAACACCTTACACAAAAACTAACAATTCACAACAGAAATAGAAAACAGTAAAAGTAATCTGCGAAGTGAGTGAACAGTATAGCTTCCTCGCATTTTGTGCATCTTCATGGTAATCCGTGTGGTATAAAATTCATTGGAGATTATCTCGAAAATCCCTGAAAATCTCAGAAAAACCGACCAACGGTTTTGGAAATATAGCTGTGTACGCGATTGTATTTGCCTATCCGCAGTCGATACCGTCATGAAATTCATAGTGGACCGTATAGATACCAACACGCATGATAACTGAAAATTTCATAAAATTGGTCATATGGTTTCGGATTTCTGCCGGTTACAAGGAATTGACCACAGACAGGCATGACCCAATTCATTCGAAAGGTCAGAAAGGCAAAATGCGAGTGAAATTTTTGATTTTGGAGTACAATAATTTTTTCGACTTCCCGGTGAATGGACAAGGATTCGTACCTTCGGTAGTTAGGAAGCAATAAATTTTATCGGTATTCCAGTCATTGAAACTTACGGCAAACAATAATTCGGCACACAAAATGACCGGCAGTAATAAAATTAGGAAATAGGTCGTGAATGTATTTACTTTTGTCTACTATATTCTTTTTCACTCTCAACCTAAAACAGAATAAATTTTAAAAACGACTACTTTGGAGCAATAAAAAGCCTAAAATATTCTATGATATGTGTGGTGATTAGTGACCGTTAATCGATAATTATTCAGAAATCGTGAGATGCGGTCTGGTGTGATGTAGGTTTCAGAAAAACATTTTCTTTATCGTGCCAACGTTACGATCTTTATTGAGATCATCTTCAGGGCTCAAAGTGTTTGTTTTCTGTGTAATTGTGCCATTCTTGCGTTTCGTGTTGATAGAGCCCAAACATCACACCAGACCGCATCTCACGATTTCTGAATAATTATTCTATGATAGGTGAGGATAACAATATTCATATTTCGTTGTCTATCTGAGTACTAAAAGTGAGGACATAAAGAGAGAAAAATATTAAAATACTGTGTAACTTTTAAAGTACATAATGACACATATTTTTTATGCGAAGGGCCTGGACCCGACTATCAGCGAAATTAAAGCGAAGCCAACCCTCCCTCCACCACCAACAAATCACTGGCATTAGCGTCACACGGGTCGTTCTCCGCGTAATTTAAAATTCATTAAGCATATTTCGATGATAAACAATTTTTTTTGTAAATGTTCGAAAAGCCTGGAGGAAAATAAAAGCGGCTTACTTTCTTTCCTTTATTTATGGAAATAACTTACGCCGTCGTTTCCGACGGGAGTGCAATTAAATCTTGGGAAAAGGGGCCCGTGATTTATTCCTATTTTATTGTGCCGACTGGGGTCCAATCGGATCCCGGCTGCAAGGGCTACGGGGAAGTTGCTTTTAACCTGTACCGCCTCGTCCACGGGTTCCGGCTCCTGTCGTCACCACGTCTGCAGTAAGTCGTAGCCAGTGGCGAACAGTAACAAAGATAAATCTGTTAAATTTAAGCCCCAAAGAGCCACTTGCGAGGGTATCTGATAAGATAGAGCAACTGACAACAATTGCTCACACCCTATAAAACAACTCACAATTCGCGATGTTTGTAAGATGTTAACTCGTGTTAACTCGAACAGAGAAATGCCCAGTATGATCGTTAACGCCCCCTTCTTTTCTTAGCACGTTAAAAGTTAATATTTCCGGAATGCGTGGCGATTGGTAGAAGCAAAAATAAAGCTATAACAGTCCATGAAGACTTTCTGTTGTTTGTTTTGGTTTTCTTTTGCGTTTAATAAAATATAAAATAATATAAAATTGTAAGGTGTTAGAAGTTAAAAAAAACGAAAATTAATCAACTCTTTCGTTTAAAATGCTATCTAGGCACTCGTAAAGTACTAACAAATGACACGCTTCAATTCGTGCCGACATACCTAAGTTGTATCTTAACGTCTAACAGCCTACAATTTTATAGGATAGGGGATGTATCTTTTATGAATGAGAGTATAAGGACAGATCAGAAATTAACAAAAGAAATGTATTGGTATGATTTAATTAATGCCTATTTAAGAATAAAAATACGTGTAAACCAAAAACCGCTGTTAAATTCTTGGCTGCCATGTTGGTTACCTACGCCCTAACTGATAGCAAAGTGACTACATTTTCGACCTAACATTGGCCCTGGCCTGTAGATCGAGCAATGTTAACTAACCGATTCTTACAATTCTACGTCTAACAGAACTTAACGGGGGCGTCGGTGGCCGCAAGGTTTAGTCTTTGACACGGCGCTCATCACTGTAAGTTAAAGGTCCCGGGTTCGAATCCAGCGGCCCTGCATTCGAATCCGACATACTTACAAATGGGCTTTTTTTTTCAAAAACACCGGCACCCTGAGGGTTTATATGACCTCTGCTGTTGCGAATCCTCGTTAAAAAAAAAAAAAAAAAAAAAAAAAAAAAAAAAAAAAAAAAAAAAAAAAAAAAAAAAAAAAAAAAAAAAAAAAAAAATTAATTTTCACTCGAAAGTACTAACAAATGACACGCTTTCATCGAGCTGCACTGGCAGGGTAATCACTTGTCCCAAGAACATTTTATTTTCATTATTTTATTTCTGTCAATTGATTTTCTTTATTATTGACGGCTCAATGTCATTAATTTTAATTGAAGTTTAGTATTGGTTTAGTATTTTTAATTTTTAAAAAAACTTTTAATCGGTATTATTAATTTTTAATATAGAAAAGGTATCTATTTTGTATTATTTATTTTTAATTAAAAAAAAAGAATTTATTCTGTATTATTCATTTTTATTTTCAAAAAATAGAAAAAAGATGTTTATTTGTATTTTTTTTGCTGTGGTTTATTTTTTATTTCTTCTCACAAGGTCTAAAACAACTGTCCTGATCCCACTACTCAATTATAGTAGGGTGAAGAATTAATTAATTAGAAGAATTTTTTTTGATCATCTTATGTACCCGACTATGTATGTAATGTATACTGTCTACATAGCGTTTTTACAAAAGGACAGATTTAATTAATCATTATAATTATTTGATTAGAAAAGAATTTTTTAAAAGTTATCCATGAATATTTCCGCACAAAGCGGGGATAATGGAGACCCCATTGCTAACCATTTCATTTCACAAAAATGTATTTTTAAATTTATAATACTTAAAGAGTAGGCATATATTTAAGAGGTCTATTATATCATTATTTTATAAATTCCTTCATTGATCGCTATGCCTGAGACTACTCGCGATTGTAGGCACGTATCCGATATCGTGGAGTCAGCGTCAGACAATGACTAATTGACAATTCATTTTCAGGTATGATTTGTATGTAAGCAATATACATCGCAACAGCGTAACATATTTATAAATTCCTAATTGAATCCTAGCGAAAATAAACTTGCTGTTTGTCTAAGTTTGGCAATTAAAATTTGTCACTTTGGCAAAAGTTAGTCGTTTCCGAATTAAAAGGGTGGACTATAAAAGTTGATACACCTATGTATATTAAATATATATTATTTAATCGATAATATATTTAATTTCTTAAAAATTTCTTAAACACATTAATATTACAAAAATGTATTCTTACTTTTAAGTACTTTTTAATGGTAGATAATAGTAAATGTATTCATTCCAATTACGGAAGTTCTCGGTGTCTGCTAAACTCATTTATTAAAAATTCCAGAAAACACCCTATCAGAACTTCCTTCAAATTGATTGGTGTGCACTTACAAATTTCAGTGAACATTCAAAACCAAAATATTCCGATGAACCGGTAAACAAATATAAATAACCCCAAGTTAATACAGGATGGTTGCTGAAACAGTTGAGTAAGTGATTAAACGGCCAATTAGGGCTGTTTAATTTTTTAAACTGTGTTTAGCCTTAATTTATAATTTTAAACAATCGTATTGCGATTGCACAAAAGACCAAATCAGACCCTTTTGTTTAACCGGTTGTCAACCAGCAATTAAATGGGAATTGTACATTCGACCCAAATCTGACTTTTTTTACACCCATAGGTCCCTTGGGGTAGACGGTTCTTTTGTGTTTACTTTGTAATGTGTTAAATATATCCATTAGATTTCGTTGTCCGATTGACAAATAACATCTTTCTATTATTAATCTTTATGTAATGTATTGGTTGAGATAAAAAAGTCAGTGCCACGAGCGGGATTCGAACCCACGACTTTCGGCTAAATACGCTCTACCACTTGAGCTATCATGACTTCGATCCGCTCGGACACCAACTTCCCATCACAACCTCACCTTTTGAATTTTACCTCCTTTTTGCCATGATAGCTCAAGTGGTAGAGCGTATTTAGCCGAAGAACGTGGGTTCGAATCCCTCTCGTGACTCTGACTTTTTTATCTCAACCAATACCTTACATAAAGATTAATTAATTGAAAGATGTTATTTGAACAATCGGACCACGAAATCTATTGGATTTAATAAGTTAAATGAAGTATATATTCACTAAAGCTCTCCGTGGCTATTTCATTTGTCGCCAAGATTCCCATAGATTACACGACATTAGAAAAATGGCAAAAAGGAGGGAAAATTCAAAAAAGGTAAGGATGTGATGGGAAGTTGGTGTCCGAAAGGATCGAAGTCATGATAGCTCAAGGGGTAGAGTGTATTTAACCGAAGATCGTGGGTTCGAATCCCGCTCGTGACACTGACTTTTTTATCTCAACCAATACCTTACAGATTAATTAGTTGTAAATATAGTCAATGATATGTGTGAGCTTTTATACGTATGTACGTATAATTATGTGTAGAATTGTTAGTTGAAGGTACGACACATTCCTAATCCACAAGACGTTAATGTTGCATAGAAGTTATTGATAAATTTATGATTTTTTTAAGTAGATACAGAGCTTAACGAGAGGAGCAGATGGAGACGGTTGAAACGTGTTTTGCAACTGAAGTACAATTCCCAAGCATTTCCTTAATAGAAGGAAATTGATAAGGAAATATCTTGAACGGTTTATTTTTCTGAGCGGAGGCGCTTAATTAGGTCGCCTTAATATCTAATAGTTAATCAAAGTTGGTTGTTTGCTCTAGTTTAATTGGACATTAATATTTCTCCTTCGCCTTGGATACGTGTTGTGTTTTAACGAGCCGGAACAATACGTATCTACCGTTTAGCGGCACTGCCGACAAAATGTCTTTGAATTTCTCCCTTGAATTTAATTGAATTGCAGCCTTTAACAGGAAATTTTAATGAAGGCACTCAGAAATTGATGAAAATTGGCATAGATTTAATAAGAGGAATGGGCTCAGGTCACCCAAAGAAGAAATCAATCATCATTAGCCCTTATTCAATTAGGATGAGAGAGAAAAGGGGGCTCTATGGCGTTGGTTCCGAGGCTTAAGATCTCAGAGGGTTTTGTGGCCGCCGACTTGCGTGTGAAACGCAAGAGGGGAAACTGCCAATTCAATTGCAATTTTACAGTCAACGTCAACCTCATCCGTTTTATTAGAAATATAACATTATTATACCCAGTCTGCGATACTAACTTCCGTCCGTACTTTAACACCAGACCCTTAAAAAAAGTAATCACATACTTTTCGGTTGAACTGATGCCCGCTTGATACATAAACTGTTTGTCAGACAATTAGATGATATAAAAAAACATAAATATATTTCTTTTAATCGTATCATACATTTGTCAAAAGCGGTGATCGTCATGGTTCACATGAATTAACAGCTCAAGTCGATCATAATTAAATCGGCCTTTGAGGCCATTAGTGTGCCCTGATAAGGTCAACGGAGAGGAGATAACGACTCACTGCACTAACAACATTACATCTTCAAAAACATAATGTTATAATCGGCTACAAATTGTTATAAAAGTCGACAAACCGATACTTATTTATGCATTTTAATTTACATGTATGTCGACACACTATTATAAGCGTTCGGGAAACATTGTTCAAATGATTAAAAAATTCTATATTTAACCGATAATGAAAAATTAAATTAATAGTGGTCCTAGGATAAAAGTCGTGATTTCGATTTTTTGTCTTTGCATCTAACAGTGGGCCGAAAGGAAAAAATAGTCTATAATTATTAGTAACATTTCTGGGACATGATTTATACATTTTTAGCCCCTCCGCGCGTCGTGAAAAGGATCTACTACTTATCATACCCAAACACGTAATCATCGCCTAGCCTGATGTGCGGGTTTCAGAGTACTCGATATTCCTCAGCAAAACCCGTCCTCATTCACGCTAATAAATACATTCATACTCTACGAACAATTAAAATTTACATTTGCACAATGAGTCTAAAATACTAACCTAGATTGGTGGGTTTATGGTGTACTCGATATTCCACCACAGACCCACCCACGCAACACTACTATCACACTAATAAATACAATTCATTCAAGCGGTAACCACTCATTCTATGTACAGCTAAGTTTGCGGAGCCACTGGCGCATTTAATATTACGACAGTGCCTCCGCTCATTCACTCTACCAGAAAAACCTAGCCTAATACTAACCTAAATCGGTGGGTCTGTGGAGTATTCGATACACACACATTCGTGCCAATAAATACACTCACTGCAGGAAGGGAAAAAAAACCATGCGTGGAAACTTCAAAGGCGATCATACGCTTCTATTTGCTTCAGATATTCCATTAATTTTTTGCTGCCGTCATTGACCGGTAAAACCTATTTCAGACTCGAGGAAAGGCAACATTTTTTTCTGTGCGGCGGCAATAGTTCGCATTCTGTTAGTGTATGTTTAACAGCTATTTGTGCGCCGCAGAGGGGGCATCTCCGTGGTCTTTTCTCCGCCAAGAGACGTGTCTGGTGTGTCCTATAGTCTAGTCAAAACTATTCTCTCCGTTTTGCCCATGGGCCACGTTTTGACCGACTGTTTTACCTCCTTTAGTTTGTCGGTCATTCTGTCCCAGCGGTTCTTCCGTCATTCCAACAAACGTTCTTCATGTAGTTTTTGAGGTTCGCTGGGCTCACGGGAGTCTCTGGGTCATGTGGCATTATCGCTGCTCGTTTGGCAGCTCGATTGGCATTTTCGATACCTTTTATGTTTTCATGGCCCGGTATCCAGGCAATAACTACCTCCTTCCTTTGTTCATGTATTTCCCCGATTATCTCTTGTCGGTAATGCCGGGGTGTAGATTACTGGGTTCATGGTGAAGATATTCCTGATGGGAGCGCACTGAGTGAGTCGGTGCATATGATATATTGGTTGCACCCAATGTTTTCAGTTTCACTCATCGCGGACAATATGGCGGTCAACTCTGCTGTAAATAGGCTTGCAGCCTTTAGGAGGGAAATTTTTTAATGCTCCCTCCCAGTATTTTGCCCTGCTGATGCCGTCACTGACCCTCGAACCGTCTGTACATATAAAAGTTCCTTTACTATATTCTCCTTTGAGGGACAGGAATTTTGCTTTGAATACATATCGGGGGGGTCTCAACTTCCTTCAATTCCGCCATATCGCCCCATATAGCGATTGAGGGAGTCCATGGTTCCTTCTTGGATTCCTAGATTTCGTTGACTTTAGGAATTGTTGCTCTAAGCCTAGTACGGGTTCTTAGGAAGGTGTACTCCTCGTTGCAGTCGGATCTTACAGCACCTTATGTAAAAAGTGCTGTTTTCTAACCAAGATATTGGCGCAGTAATTCAGGATTAACTGAATTCTTTTTTCGCCAGGAGGCGTGCTTCGACCCCGGCAATGCTACTTACTGGGCTCGTCCGGAACACTCCTGTAACCGGTCTTAATCTTTTTTAATGTGGTTCTTCTCGCTGGGGAATATACCATACATCCGTAATACAGTTTTGTACACAGCAATGACTTGAAGATCTGAAGCAATACTTCTCTCGATGCTCCCCATTTGAAGATACTTAAGAACTTCATTAGATTAATGACCTGCTTTGTTTGGGATAGTGTACTATCAACTTGCGGCTACCACCTTAGTTAGAGTCAAAGATGAGGCCGAGATATTTAATAGATGTCACATACTCGAGCCACTCCATTCATTTTAGAGGAGGGTGATTGTGCTTCTCTTTTATCTGCCGAAATGAATCGCTTTGCTTTTATCCCTCGAGAATGGGAATCCAGATGCTTCGGCATTCCTGGAGACAGCATCTATTGCGTTTTTTATTATAAAAAGGACGAAAGTAGAGATGGGGGGAGATATTATGGTGGGAGAGGGTGTTGTTGAGCTGATTGGGACCGGAGGAAGCACTTTTATTCTTAGATTTACTTTTTCTTTCATGGTCATTCGAATTGTGTTTTGTCAGTATTTGTGAATTGTGAGTATAATGCTCAGCCTTTGGGGTTTGCCGGAGGCGCGCTCGAATGGTTCTCTAATCTCCCCACAAGACGGCCTCGAGAGAGCCCGCCTCGACGCCCAACACGGTAACCATCCAGTCGCCAGCTGGCAGTACTAGGCATCACAACATTATACACGAGGTGTAGGTCAGCCTCCCTCGTGGCCATTCCGGAGTTCGAGTTCCTGTTTTACCTTGCGGTGTGGGAGTAACGTAAACTCGTTTTCCTCCTTCCCTCACAGGTGCTGAGTTCATGGACACTCAATAAAACCCGGAGATCGTTACCACCAGATGAGAACTGTGTGTTGTTTGTGAGATGATTTGGGCACTGTACTCGCGGTGGTTGCATGCTGACAGGGATCCCGGACACCACCCTCAATATGGTGGGCAAGCTGCCCAAGACCCCTGCCCCACGCCATCTAATGTAAGGTGTGACGGAGTTATGTCCGTACTGGGGCGCCAATCCCAGATCGTGAGATTTCAGTTCGTACCAAGAACCTTTCTAGGGATGGAAACCCTAGGGTGTGAATGTTTGTGTGCTTGTTTCTGTATAGGTGTATGGGTGCGTATGTAGACGCAGTTTACCCTTGTGCCCGGGAGGGATATCAATATTACTGTTGTTTTTGAAGTTCTGCGATATCAGGGGACATGAGAAATAAAAGAAACCTTATTTGCATAGAAATCTTAAACGCTACGGTACAATCAATAAATGATATCAACGGTGAAATCAGTTTGTTATCTCCCAGCATTTTAAGGAATTGCAAAGGTCTTTGTTTTCTGGTTAATAAGATAGGAAATTAAACGGTTGGAAACATTTTCAGAACGATTTATCATAAAGGCCATTGTTAGTTGAACGATAATGTTGCCAGTCAGACTTGAAAAATTTACTTTAACTGTCTGCTATGATTGCTATAAACTAATAACTTTCGCGTCATCAAGAACTAAAATTATATTGTTGCACACAAAACATTTTCATTAAACATTTTGTCTTGTCATAATAGATGTCATGTTGAGGATTTTTATTTCAATCCAAGCTATACTGATTACACAAGCTCGTAAATAAATTTACGCAATTAATAGCCATTTGTTACAACTTTAACAAACATTAGGATGGTTAGGGATGGTCATAGCAAATCGTTCAAGGAGCTAGTCTAGACAGAACGTCCAAAAACTGAGAGACTTTCCGGGGAGTTTCTGATCTAGGGATCTAGGGAAAAAAAAGAACACTAATTTAAAGAAGTCACCGAAAACTCTCCCCAGTCAGATATGCACGATTTGTCCACCTGATACCAATCCGAAAGGTACCCGCTTATACGCACATCTTCTGCAGGAATGCTCTGAATTTCTTGATTAAAGGAATCTGTGTGCCTCGTTTAAATAAACAACCGAATAAATATACACTATTTTGTATATTGAGTAATTTACACTATTTTGTAGGTGAATCATTATTTTCTCTATAGTTGGTGTTCGGTGTGCCATGTACTGGATTTGTGAGTGAAACTGTCTGCAATCGATGACAGGAGGACATCTCGAGCCTTCCCATATGCGCGGGATGCATGACCATGCAGTTTTTATAAATAAAATCTAAGCCGAGAATAGAGGTGCTCGTAAATTTGAGACAACTAAAAAATTATCGTTACAAGTAAACGTCTCTATTTTTATTTTTAACTGAGAATGAGTTCTAGGTTGAATAGTTAGAATTTGTGAGTTTTCGACAATTATTGTTTGATTATATTTTTTTTAAATAATTAGGGCCTATTGTAGCCAGAATAAAATTATTTTGGATAGTGGAGACCTGCGTCTGTACTAAGAAGTGTAGAATTTTAAAAATTATTAGCAAAAATGAGTATATGATTATAATAAGGTTGTTTTGTTTCGTGAAAGGCTGTACAATAATAGATCCTAGCTATTAAATTTTTGAATGGTGGGATTTAGATTCGATGGATTGTGTTTTCTTTTTAATTTAATTTTTGAACAGTTATGTCGTAATTTTACTCATTAGTTATTTTACTTTCTGGACTATGAGGGATTTTTCAGGAAGAGAAATGAAGTGTTCTTTTTTCGGCTTTATCGGGGGACGTTTGTTTAGTTTTATATTCAATAATATATTATGTTCATGGCGTCGGTGGCCGCATACGGTTTAGGCGTTGACATGGCGCTCATCTCAGTAAGACCGTAAAGGTCCCGGGTTCGAATCCAGCGGCCCTGCCTTCGAACCCGACATACTTACAAATGGGCTTTTTTTCAAAAACACCGGCACCCCGAGGGTTGATATAACCTCTGCTGTTGCGAACCCTCGTAAAAAAAAAAAATATTTCGTTATTTCGTTTAAACAATATCATTATACCATCTCCCTTTATAGGTTTTTGTATCTTACTTCATGAATCCTTTTCAAAAATAGAAATCGTTAAAAAAAACAGTGATTTTATGTAGTTATTGTTCTAAAACATTTAAATATGATTCGATAATTTTGAAAAAAAAATTATTTAAAAGTATTCCTCCGCTGAGAATTTAAGTGACACAGTAAGTTTATTGTTAGATTTGTAGAATAGCATATTTTGTTTTGATTTGGACAGTTACTAGTTTTTTATATGAGATTTCCACTTGTTCCACTTCGAGTATTACAAGTTCCAAAACGTGAATAGTTCAGGGGCGTTTTATGAACTGAAATCTAGCTCGCGTGTCTAAGTTAACTCCAAACAATAAAATTAACAACAATTCTGTTTCCGGATATGCTACTAAAATGCTGGTAATTTCCGAACCTCTGACAAATTTTGCGCGGATCTACTCCTTTTTCCTCCCTGAGCACTTTTCGTGAAATTAAAAACGTCCTGATATCTATGAACTGATTAGTGACTGTCACGGGATAATCCACTGGTATTATTAAGTAGCTTTAAATAAGTACCAAAGTACCAGAAGCTGAGTGTGGGAAGGGACGGAGGAGTTGCGGCGGATCTTTCAAGGAGATTTTTCTTCATTTCGTTTCCGACGAGGTGGGTCTCACAACCTGTAGCACCCAAAATCATTTGCTTACCCATTACTTCAGAATGGTTAAATTGTATGTAGTATATATTTTCTTACCTTTTAAATACATTTTGCGTTTTGTTTTGAGAAATTGTTCTCTTATTTTCAATTGCTATGTGACCGACCCTCACATGACTTACTTATACGGTTACACGTTCGAACGTTTATTTTCCGATTGGTTCTAAATTGGAAATTTGAATCACTATTATTATATTAAAAACACGGGTGACAACAGAGATGTTGAAAATAATACAAAGTCTCTCGGCCCTGGCTGGTCACGAGGTCTCGGTGACGCGGCATCAAAGATTAAATACCTCCCGCTGCGTTGAGACGTGCCGGGACCTTCATCCCAGCAGTGTCGACACAATCAAAGAAGGACTGCCAACACCCGGGATGAATGATTCTCCAGGCCTGCCGGCAATTTATTGGAAATTGCGCAAGTGGAATGCGTGAAGTGATAGGGTCATCTCTGCACATGTGCATATATGCCGATTTTAGCTTAAACAAATCCAAATCATAATACACATCATGGTTGCAGCATGTTTTATGGACAAGTCCAAGTTTTAGTTTTTATCAGCACTCCAAAGGGAAACGTTAACTCTCAAACATCAATCCGTGTTCTTTTTTCAACTTGTTTTATTTTACAGTATCTCATTGCTGTGTCGCTTTCGGACAAGCTAATGGCATTTATTGGTTTTCGATCCTTGATATACTTCAGTGCTACTCTTCTTGCAATTGCTTCTGCCTAATAACAAAAGACGGAAGTTTTATCAGTGTCTTGTGTTTGGTGTTTATATACAAAACCGCCGCTCTTGCAGAGGTTTTAGGTTTTGACCGTCAGTGTAGATCTGAGTGGAATTCATGGCACCCAGATTGATTTATAGAACTGGGTGGAATTCATCGCACCCAGATTGATTCTTATTTCGCTGAATTGAATTCTGTCCAGCTTGCTAAGGTCAGATTCCGCTGCATTGTCTTACTAAATAGATCCATAACTTATGCGGATACGGTAATTACGCGCACTTTGTAAATTAATAATCCTATGTTTGGGTGGGCGCGTATTTTCGAAACACATCTGAATATATTTGGAAACATTTCTTTATTTCGATATGATCTATAAATAACTTACGTAACAGTTTGTTGTCCAATATAACTCCGAGAAATATATGGGTACGAGTGGTAGAGATGGTGCAGAGCCTAGCTGCAGACTTTGAGGATGAGGACGTTTCGAACATCATCGCCGCACGTTTCTGTTCGGAGATGGCCAATCCTAATTCAGAGGTTCATTCATGAAAATTTTGTTGGTTTGAAGCAAGTTTTAATTTGGCCTTGTCTAGCGTGTTGCTGCTAGTATAGGGTGCAATGTCCTCCCCGAGGGATATTTTGTATGTCCTAAGGATGGTTCTATTAATGAATGTTGGAAATGAAGAACAGTGAGGGTTTAGATTGACCCTTGAGGGAGGCCTGGGTGGATTTTTTTTCCTCCCAGCAGTAAACTCTGATGGGAGGGACTTAATTTTCTACATGTTTCTTACAATATGAATACATGCATTTAAAGAACAGTGTTTTATATTACTTACTAACGTAGGTATTTCATATTAATTTTTAATATGAAACATATTATAAATTAATATTTAAAAATTAATATGAAACATATTTCAAATTAATTTTTAATCCATTAGAGCTCGTGGACCGATTGACCAAATAACTTCTTTCAATTAATTAATTTTTATGTAAGGTATGGGTTGAGATAAAAAAAGTCAGTGTCATGAGCGGGATTCGAACCTCAAACGACATTTGAAAAATGGCAAAAAGGAGGCCAATTTCGAAAGGTGGGTTGAGATGGGAAGTTGGTGTCCGAGTGGATCGAAGTCACCATAGCTCAAGCGGTAGAGCAGCGGCGTATCTAGGTCGTGGGTTCGAATCCCGCTCGTGACGTGAATAACATTATAATAATTTTTAATAACATAACGTAATTAACATTACATAAATATATGAAAGTCTATTTTTGTATGGACGTGATGTATGTGTCAACATTTATTAGCACATTTATTTAATATTTATATTCAGAATATAAGACATAAGCCATAGTAATCAAACTACCCATATTAAATTTAATATTTTCTCACCATTGCTCATAAGGAAAGGGTTTATCAAGTGTGAGACAGTTTATAGTTTATAACTTTTACCTTCTTTGAGACAATTCTGAAATCCCACATATTATGTATTACTGTGTGGTGTTTAGTGACCGTTAATTAATGATTATTTGGAGATCTTGATATGCGATCTGGTATATTACCTTTAATGGATTTTATGAAATTAATGTAATATTGATAATTTTAATATGAAAAATTGTTATAGTTCTGAAGAAAGGGCCTATTATACCTCGAAAATGCGTTTAATGTAAAAATTATCAAGGGAAGGGTTTGTAATGTGTCAACATTTATTAGCACATTTATTTAATATTTATATTCAGAATATAAGACACAAGCCATGTAATCAAACTACCCATATTAGTTGGGTAGTTCATCCGTTTCATCAAATATCATCATCAATTTCATCGAGTTCATATCCGTTTTCGTTCATCAAATACCCCACCAAACATTCTGACGTCCGCAATAAAAAGATAATAATAAAATAAAAGTATTTTTATTGCTTTTTCATATACGGGTGACAAGCAAGATGGCAGTTTCGGTTCCAGCGTTGCGAGTAATCGGGTTGGATAATGCACCTGCTTTGATTTAAGGAGTGGACAAGTTGGGAACATGCTAAATAATGTAAAGCATCTCACATGAAACTTAAATGAAGGCTGGTGAGAACTTCGCCTGGCCTAGACGACGACTCCGCGGAAGGCTGATTCATTAATTAAAACCCCGATCTCGTCCGGCTTCTGCCCTCTTTCTATCGGATACAGGATGAATTTTATCAGTTATTAATATTTTCAAATGAAGGTTGGGCAAAGTTTTTCGAGTTAATGGACCTGTTATCCGAAAAAGATTGATATCTTCCGGAGAAAGTTTCGCGCATTTTGAAACGTCGATTTAGGATCTGTACAATTAAACAATTTTAAGCAGCATTTAAAGTTTTGTTTGTATGTTTGTTTAAGATAAACTTTAAAAATTAACGTTTTCCTGTCAGATCTTTCGTAAATATATTTAGTTTTACGTTGTTGCAACAACATTACATTTGATTCAATTTTCAACTTTATATATTTCTTAATTATTTGAAAGGTGCGTTGATGGCCGCAACAGTTGAGACTAATTCGCCCTACTTGTTTACACTTACAAGGGGGCTTTTTCAAAAACACGGCGGGGGGTTCATTACTTGGTCATAAGGGTCAATAGTTGAAATACCCTTGTTGTTTTGACGTAAAATCTTATTTATAGAAATTCACTTTATAGAGAGGATACAGAAACGTAAGATCCTGAAAAACTATGAAATCGGCCAAATTTCTGCTTCACTTTACGAGATGAATTTTTATATTCTCTAGTCTCGTAAAGCAAGCAGAAGCAGGTGGACAAGAGGGGACGGTGGCATGTCGCATAAGGCCGTTAGGCAGATTAAATGCCAATTACTTTCTATGGAAGCAGATGCCACTGAAGAAATTGATGATATTTATTGCGATACTCCGAAGTTTATCTACTTGCAATGATGACCTACGCACTTTTACGACCTTCCGCAAACGGGTCCGTTGCAATATCCGTGCCCAACTCAATAGAAGTATTCATTAAAAACAGTGTTTTAATTTTTGCGCGTTATTCGATCAACGTTCGATAAACCTATTGCTAATGAAAATCCGTGAGTACAGAGAAACGTTTTCAGTTCAACGCTTTCCGCTAGCGGCTCTAAATGCGATTGAAGGAACTGTTGATTGTCTACTAATTGGTTTTATTATACCAAAGTTTCTATCGCATAAAGCGGTTTAGATGAACCAGATGTACTAAAGATTTCCGGCAATGGGACGGAAGCGAGCAACACTAATTGTGCCAATCTCCGTTTAGGATTGGTAACATCGGATCCCCCCCTCCTGGAAATAGCTTTAGGTATACACCAGTTGATTAATTAAACAGAATTCACGGTTTCACGTACCGGGTTATCTTCAATCGATTGGTATATCCTCTTTAATACGCATCTCTACCATTGATGGTTATGATAAAAGGCAATTCAACTGGTTGGTCGTCAATTTGTAAATAT
The DNA here is from genome assembly GCF_000648675.2 of Cimex lectularius. Lineage (NCBI taxonomy): Eukaryota > Metazoa > Arthropoda > Insecta > Hemiptera > Cimicidae > Cimex > Cimex lectularius. Next base: position 407,204 of record NW_019392843.1, read on the forward strand.
TTCACAACAAATGTACAATACTTTTGTTTGGGAAGATAAAATATCAAATAAAATTTACCGTAATGCGATTGTTTCTATGTATCGCAAACAAAAATAAAATAAATTCGTAAATAAAGCGATTTTAACTACATGACCTATAAATCAGAATTATTCACGATACCTACAGCAAACGTAATGTATGAATCGCATAACAGGACTTCCTTACCAAGGACTAAAGGTTGAACTCCCCTGAAAGCGATTGATTGATTGAACTATGCATGCATGGGGCAATATTCCAACCCTACGAAACGCCCCCTGATAAACGCTGGTCCTTGTAGGTCAATGGGAAGATAAGTCTGACAGAAGACCGATAGGATCAGTAGGCTGAAGGAGCTCTTGAATCCCAAATTGTTGAGCATTATCTCTTAATATTTCTTTTGCTAAAAAACAGTCAACATCGTAAAACTACATTTTTTAGAATGATCTGACGGGAAAATGATAATGTTGTTCCACTTGGCTTGGGAATAAGGTTAGGTAAGATAGATAAGGATAGTAGGTGTACGTGATTGTGTAGGGCGTATGTGTGAGCGTTGGAAAGGATAGAATTGCTCACTCTCCGCGTCTAGCGGCCTTTTCGGTAGGTCCTACACAGAACCTTTCAAAGAGGAAAGACTCGGGATCGTCCCTCTCGAATATCCCCAACGCTCCTGACAGTTGAGCAATTAGAGCCATCCAGGAGTGGCTGTTGGGGAAAATAGAGCAGGTTCAGGAAACCGTAAAACCAGCTTTTAATGGGTTCATATATTAAAAAGGGTGTTTGGCCCTAAACAGTGCAAACGCGGCTATGAAAGCACGGATAAAGGGCCTGGGGAAAGAACTGACTTTCTGGGATGACGCCAGGCTGCGCATGGTAGAGTAAAGCGACCTCCCATGACTACAGATAGCGGTAGGATACTTCCCTAACAGTGTCACAAAAAGGGACATTAATGAGAAAATCCTCGGATTTCTTGAGAAACAAAATGAAGATTTCAGAGTAGAGGCTTGGAAGATTGTCCAAAGAAAGGAAGAGGACACTGACTTTTTTTATCTCAACCAATACCTTACATAGAGGTTAATTAATTGAGATTAGAGTTTAAATTTAATCAATCCACAGTATCTGATGTTGAGTTAGAAGTTGGATTTTGAATGCGACAGTTTCTTTGTTGCAAAAAATGAAAACGATTGGGGAACTTTGTAGCTGTCTCTGGCGCCGGCTTAGATACGTTCTTTGTGGATTTTAAGTATTTAGTAAATGCTGTTTTGAAATGTAAAGACCTGGTAACTTTTTATCACCCCAATACGATTCGGCAGAAAAGTTTGTTTAATTGAACAACAATTTAGCTTCACTAAAAAGCAACAACTGTCCGTTTCAACACGTGTGATAATTAATAAATATTTTATTCGTGTATGTTTTAAAGATACGACTTTTAAATTACCTTTCAATGCAAGCTTTTATCAGATGAGCAAGTGTGGTTTTAAGTGAAAAACGCATTAAGAGAACCTCTGAGGATTAATTTCTTTTTCCATTCTTGCAATGAAGGGGGCGTGTAAATTCTTCCAGCGGAAGTTCATTCGCATCGGTGAATAGCTAAAGTAAATACTTTCCCGGCTCTGTAAATAAACGGAGCCGAAGAAGGGAATAAGGAAAAAACAAAAGAAGAGATAAGCGTCTTCGTTCTTCTTTTTTACCTTGCAAGTCATCTTCTTTCGCACAAAAGCCACCCTTCGCCGTCATTCCATTACAGCCTCGTTCGGGCACGTATTTGAAAGTACAATCCGCCTGATTATAAAAAGGGAACAAGTAATAGAACGATTTGAATAACTGTTACTGGTGGGGCGATACCCGATCAAAGGACCAATTCTTATACCGAGTACCGCTGGCTCCCATGACGAAACCGCACCCCTCATCTACAGAATTAAACTGTCTCCTCAACCCCAATCCTCGTCTGACTATAGAAAGGAAAAAAAGGATATCAGCAAAATTTTCAATATCTCATCCATTCCTATTATCCGGTTATATTCATTTCCTTTCAACCCCTCTTGGCCGCCAATCGATCCACTGAACCTTCATCCACTTCCTTTATTTCAAAAACAACTGCTAAAAATTACGTTTTTCTCTATCGGTATAACAATATCCAAACTATGCCCATGATGACGTCATTGAGAATTATGCCGAAAAAAAGGAGAATTTTTAAACATTCACTAGAATATTAATTAAGGTTTTTAGTTGAGATAAAAAAGTCAATGGCACGAGCGGGATTCGAACCCACGATCTTCGGCTAGATACGCCGCTGCTCTACCACTTGAGCTATCGTGACCTCGATTCACTCGGACACAAACTTCCCATCTCAACCCCACCTTTGAATTTTCCCTCCTTTTTGCCATTTTTCAAAGGTGGGGTTGAATTGGAAAATTTTATTTAATAAATATAATCTTATACAATCGAGTCTTCTCATTGACCCTTGAGAAGTTGGCAGATTCATTTTTTGACTCTCCTTCCAAGATTGCCTGTCAGCATAGGGAAGATTGCTTATTACGGGTTCAAACATCTACACACCTGTATCTCTACAAGGAATTAAAAGTTTCACCCATGTTTGATTTCCAAAAGCCTAATTTTGACGATTTTTCCTTGCGTGAACTAAGATGGGTATTTAAGCTGAAATGTGAGGTTTTACATGTAAATTCAGCTGTGTGGAATAGGGGTAACTTGGGTATATGCTCCTTATGCAATTCTCGTTCCGTCGAGACTGTGTTTCACTTTTTGGCGGAGTGCTCGATTTTGGGTGAGATTAGGTTCCTACACCTTGGCTGTTTTGCTCTCCCAAGAAGTGAGCTATTGCGGTTCTTGAGCGGCTCAAATTTTCGGTGCTTGATTCGGTATGCTAAACATGCTTGGAAATTGATTCAAGAATTTATGTTTAAGTTTTATTCTTTCATTGTTATTAAGCCATCAAAATTTTGGATATAGACTTCATTTTTAATACTAGTGTGCTTGTTTATTTTTTTAGGTATACTTCGTATTTTTGTATTTTGTATTTTATTTTATTTTATTTTTTTTGTATATTTTTTCTTTTCTCTATTTTTTTCTATTCTTCTCTCTAGTGCATATATATTTGTAAACCAATGACCTCTGGCAGACCATGTTCATAATGCTTTTGTTCTTTAATATAACGAAAAGTTTTAATTTTGTTATTATTATTATTATTATTAAGGTGGGGTTGAGATGGGAAGTTAGTAGATATTAATTGGTCAAGCGGACCACGAAAACTAGTGAACTTCACTAGAATATTTCCTTGAAATATTTGTTAAATAATCATTAACCGCAATATATTCAACATTTCCTAATTCTTAATCACACAATTTTCTACATTAAGCGATATTCATTACCCATAACGAAAAATGGCAAAGAGGGAAAATTCAAAAGATGGGGATGAGATGAAAAGTTAGAGTCCGAGCGGATCGAAGTCACGATAGCTCAAGTGGTAGAGAAGCGGCGTACTTAGCCAAAGGTCGTGGGTTCGAATCCTGCTCGTGACACTGACTTTTTTGTCTCAACCAAGACCTTAGAAAGGATAGTTAATTGATTGAAAGAACGTAGTCAATTTGACTACCAAAACGTACATGGATTATTATTTATTTGTGCCGATAGCACTGATATTAGGTATATAAAAATCTTTGATGATGATTTTCGTAGGCCAGTCCAGCATTAAATTATAAGACTTAATATGATTAGAATGCAAGAAAACACACCGACAAAATATAATGCGAAAAAGGCATGGGTGATTAGAATGATTTATTCATTTTTATTTTCATTATTAATTTTACGGGTATTTGAATTTAATCAAGTGGCTAATTTCGGAATGGATATAATGTACTGCATAAATTCCGAGGAAGACTTAAAGAATTACCAGACTTATTTTTATTAAAGAAATTTGAAAGGACAAGTATTTCGAGGCTATTTCCGGTCTAATTGACATGACTCGGCTTCGCTCAACATATTTAATTGCTGGTTAGGAGCGGAGTTAGAGAGAGTTTTAAATAGTGGGCGATCAGCGTGCTGAGTCCACTCATCAACCCGATTTCATACTGAGGAAGTTTGAAGAGTTCACCCCCCCGCCGGCTCGGCTCACGTTCTACTTGGATTTTTCATTAAAACCGCTTCCCTTCGGTCCTACCCTTTCCTTCTTTAGAGCGATCATACTTCTCCTCGGGGAAGGCTTTAACAATTCAAAGCCTCACTTTTATTAAGGCATTTTGGATAATTAATCATGGGAATAAAGTACGGCCGGGTATTGTGTTCCTGAGCTTTTGCAATTAATTCCTATTTCGCCCGTTTCAGCTTTTTTATTACAAATTGTGGCACAGATCTTTCTTATTCATATCTTTTTTCACATATGAAAGTGCGAAATTTTTTTTTTCACATCCTACATTTATTTGTAAAATTCAAAAAATTTTATAAATCCCAGGCCCTGAAGATGATCTCAATAAAGATCGAAACGTTGGAACGATAAAGAAAATATTTTTCTAAAACCTATGTCACTCTAGTCTGCATTTCACTATCCCCGAATAATCATTGACTAAACACCAGATATAAACAATATCAAGTCTTTCCAACACAATACCAATTGGATTAACAATTAAGCTAATTTTATGTCCCATGAATAAAATACCAATATCTAACATTATTATGGATTTGGAATATTAAATCAATGCCCAAAAGCTGATACGAACGAAATAAATGTAGTAAAAGATAAGCTACAGAATATTTTAACAAATTTTATGAATGTGAAAAGAATATATAAAACAACTAGTGCATACATACACAAAAATTCGCTTTATGATCAAATTGTCAAGTTCGCAGAACAAACTAAGACGTTTTTTAAAAAGAACAAACAGGTGGTAGTATTGCAGACGGACTAAACTAAAAATATTGCTGTGATGTATAAAGATGAATATACAGGGTGAATTGCTACTCGTGCTACAAACTTCTCCAGTAGATTCTTCACCCTAAAATGAACAAAAAAGTTCATATTGTCCATGGTCCGATTCTCAACNTTTTAATGGCTTTATGTTTTGAGCATATTTGCCAAAGACAATGTTAATTATGCATATTCGTTTTGGGGGGATTGGTAGCGTGAAAAAAAGGCCAGAGGCGACGGTGGGAATCGAACCCACGACCGCGGGATCTATGAGCCGAGAGTCTCTCACGCTAACCACTCGGCTACCGCGGCCCTCGAATATATTAAAAATATGCAAAATATGCTCAAAGAGGGAAACATATTCGAAACAATTAAAGTTGACTCTACAGCACAAGCATGGTGCAACTAGATGTCAAAAAACTATACGATCTGAATGTTACCATTTTCTGGGAAATAAAGAAATGTAGCACATATACAGGTGAATTACCACGTATATTATGACATAGGCCAATAGTATGTACAATTTATTCTCCTTTATACAATATTATATTATAAAAAACCTTTAAATTCAAATACAAATTTATACGGGTATGATATAAAAACTTCATAGAACTAAAATAATACCTAAAAGACATAGAAATTAAAAGAAATTTTGTGTTGATTAATGTGGATATTCAATCAATTTTTACCTCAATTAGAAGCATTGATGTAATAAAAATAAAATGGATATATTGAAATATAACGCTAACTTAAGTAATAATTTATTTTTTGAAATTTTGGAAAAATATGTAATGAATTTATATTGCATATTTAATATATAAACAGTTAATAGGGTTACCAATGGGGGGAGGATTATCACAAGTTGTTTCAGGGATTTATTTAAATGAATTAATTTTTAAACTACTTAATAAAGTCTAGAGTACAAACGTTAAAAAATATGTAGATGACACCATTGTAATTGTACACAAAGAGGCCATAGATACATTATTAATAGATTTTAATAGTTTACATCCAAATTTAAATTTCACAGTGGAAAAAGAAAATAATAAAACATTACCGTTCCTAGACTTGAGAATAATGAGAAATTCAGAACAAAAATTAGCCTTTAATGTGTATAAAATACCTGAATGTTCTGATCGTATATTAAATTTTTACTCATGCATACAATGGAGAAGGTAAAGGGCCCTCGGCCCTGAGGGACGAGCGGCCGAAGGAAAGGGGAGATTCACCCTGCGCCGGATTGTTCATCCTCAGAAACCAGACATCTTTCCCTGGTTGGGACGACGGGGAAGAGTATTCGAGTTCGAGGATGAATTCGTTTCCTCCGACTGAGGCTGTTTCCGGGAAGAGGACCACGCTACTACGCCAGGGCCCCGGACGTGAGTTGACTATTCCGGCATTTTTTGTTTCATTGATTTGTTGTTTTCGGCTGATCAAGGCCCAGTTTAAGGTAGGCCGTCCACTGAAGCCGTTTTCGGCCGAACTTGCTCGGCCGTTGCACGGCCGAATAGGGCCGGATGATCCAAAAGCGAAGAAACGAATGAGCACGCGTCCATTAGAACCAATTCGTTCGGTCGTGTTGGGCCGTGTACGGCCGAAGAACTTTCCGATCCAAATAAAGTTGGATTTTCCAGTCCTATTCGGCCGAATGGTTACTTCGAATTCAACTGTCAACCACGTGACATCAACTGCTCACCATTGTTTAACGCCGTTCTTTGCTTTTTGCTTACCTTTTCGTTTCGTTTTCATTTCGATGGATTGCGAAAAATTGATAATTGCGGTTGAGGAGCAGGCTCTTGGGACATGCGTGATCGACTTTATCATCAGAGAGATATCCAGCGTAAGCTGTGGTCAAGGATAGCTTTAGAAATGGAACTTCCAATATTTTTGTTTATTTCTTTCATTCCATTTGTATGTAAACTAAGAATTTTCGAGCAGCAACAAATCTTCTACATCCATTTGGGCTGTGTCGTGAACTGACGAAAATTGGCTACAGTGGACGACGGTGTTCGGCTATATGGCCGGTCGTCCGTTTGGTGAAATAGTTCGGTTGTTGAACGGCCGTCGTAGAGCAGCCTAAATCGCTGAGGGCCGTATTGTTTTTATTTGGGCAAGCGATAACGCCGGTAGCTTCGGCCTTTGCACGGGAGCAGGTCAGTCGCTCGCTTGGTTGGGCAGCACAAGGCGCACCTACACAAACTTTATCGAACCTAAAATCGAATTCACCATCAATGTCGTCATCGTCACCGACTTCATGGACCACTACGTCAACTGTACAGTCATCCGGCTCTACAGGCTACCTTCTTTCGGCGTCAAACCCAGCAGTAACCTCAACCTCAATTCCGCTTATTTTGGAAAAGAGAATTTTTCGTAAAACCTGGCCAGTAAGGTTAATTAGGAATTTTGAATATAATTGAGGATATTTCATTTATTTTTTTGGTTGTGCAAATAAATCGTAAATATTTAATTTTGACTCTTAAGTATTATCAAATTCCCCTTTTTTTCTCAATAACCTATTAAGTATATATACAGTACTTGCCACCTATTAAAAACAAAATTTAATTGTATACCCCTTGAAACAGGTACGGAGGTATGCGGGTCAATTAAGAACGGCCCCCCGGTTAACTTTAAAAGTTAGACATTTCAGGTTTAGTTATTAAATAGCCTAGTAGTTCATTTATTTGTAATGTAAGAAATTTCATTTGAATATAGTGTAAAGTGGAACGGTTTCATTGATATTTTGTTGAAAACCTTTTGTTCGGCGTAAGGCCGAATTGTCTAAAGTGTTTTTGTTCAAGGCACCCGTTGTGAGCGGCTCAGGTGAGGCACCGGCTTTATTATTATTATCATTTCTCTTTTTCTTTCCACTTCTCTATCTCTATCTGTCCGGAGAATGAATTTGGCCCCGGTTTCGTTGGCGATCCCAGGCGCACGTCGGCCAGCTGGATGCGGCGGGTACAGTCTGGTTACAATCGCCACCTTGGGTCTCGTAAGTTGTGGGTTCAACTCTCAACCCCGTTTTTATTGTTTTCCCCCTTTTGGTTTTTATTCGTCTCTCCTTTCCTTTCTTTACCTCTATTTGTTTTTTCCTCGGGTTTCGGTATTTATCCTTCCCAAAAATACCTTGGCGCTCAACAATCTCCTACCTTTCTCCTTCACCCACCCCCTTCTCAACTGAGCGACGGGACCAACTATTGTCGGCCGTCGTTTAACAGTAGTAGGAAATATGGTTAAAAAAATTCTTGAGCTAAGTGATAGACCTTTTCCAAGTCTTATTTGAAAACAATTAAAAAATGTCTTAAGAATAAACAATTACCATGAAAATAATAGACTAACAGAAAAACAAAAGATTGCATATTATAATTGTACAACTAACAAAAAAGAACAAACAAAAGATAAAAATGAAATAAAGAATACAGTACCAAAATATATCGGAATTGTTTATGTAGATGGACTAACTGAAAAATTAATAAAAGCATGCAAAAGAGAAAACAAATTAAAAAATGTTAATTTCTATATGTGCATACATTTGCAAAAGTACATAACATTTTACCCTCTATAAAAGAGACAGTAACAAAATGAAAACAGTGTAATGTAGTTTATAAATTACTTAATATTTATGAAAGGTATTGGTCGAGATAAAAAGTCAGAGTCACGAGCGGGATTCGAACACACGATCTTCGGCTAAATACTCCGCTGCTCTACCATTTGAGCTATCGTGACTTCGATCCTCTCGGGCACCAACTTCCCATCTCAAAAAACCTCACCTCTCGAATTTCCCCTCCTTTTTGCCATTTTTCAAATGTCGTGTAATCTATTTGATTCTCTGCGACAAATGAAATGGCCGCGGAAAGTTTTCGTGAAGATATGCTTCAGTTTAATTATTAAATCTATTACAGTACGTGTCGTATCTTGACCAATATCTTTCATAAATATTAAATAATTGAAAAATGTTAATGGTCAATCGGACCACGAACTGTAATGGATTTTATACAAAAACGGTACAGTTTTTGTATAAAAGAGTTAGCCAACTCAAAATGGTTGTAAAAAATATAAGCGAAAAAACTGGATTGGGACAGCATGCAACAAAAACTGAACATAAAATTAATTTCGTTGATGTTAAGATTCTAGGTAAAGAAAATAATGATGCCAAGCTTATAGAACTAGAAAATAAATATATAAATTTAGAAGACAATAATATTCGTACACTAATAAGAATATACAGATGTAACGGCTGTAAAGTAACGTATGTTAAAAAAGACTTATGAAATTGTAAAATTCAAAATGCAGGTGAATACAATTCGTGTACCTTCACTATGCCAAAAACGATTTTTTCCTTGTCAATCACGCCGTCCTTTTTGTAAAAAGCCAATTGGAGTTTGAAGCATTTCATTGGTGCAATAATCGTGAGAGAACGTTTTATGGCGCTAGCCGGAGTAATTGCCTCGGGAAATGTCCTTAAATAAGAGTTACAATGTGCCCAGATTATTATAGCTTTTCAAAATCATCCGTTTGGAAAAAAACATTGAACTAATTTCTTTATTGACCAATTAATAAAGCACAATCAATATGTATTCAACAAATGTAACATCGATTTTTTTGGATAATATTTACATTATATAAAGGATACAAGTTTTACATAATTTTCTATTTATTTGTGACAAAGAAATAATAATAATAATAATAAAAATAATGGCCATCAAAACTTTTTATTGAACTATCCGTACTGAGGCCTAACTAACTTTTATGAAAAAATTATTTATGAATTGAATGGAAGACAGTCTGTTTCCACATTAATGTACGTAAACTGTAAAATTAAAAACAATTTTTTTAGTAGTATATTCTCAATTTGTTTAATTATTTTTTATAGCATATTCAACTTGTTTGGCAGAGTTTTATCTGGCAATCGCTTGTTTTTCAATTTTTGTGAACATTGGTCTTGTTTGAATAACAGCTGAAGTTTTGAAGTGATGGCAAGTGAAACCACCGAGGAGCAGAAATACTTGCTCATCAGGTCTGTCGTTTGGAAGGAAATGGAGGTGGGCTAAGAGCAGGGAGTTCTGTTACCAAGGAGCATTAATTTAACTTAAGTCCCGGAAAGCCCAAAGCGGACTCAGCTGTAAAGACCGACCGGTTTAAATCTTGTTAACTTGAGGCTATAAGGTGTGCCGTATGCTATTCCACGTGGAAGGAGATAAATAATCTATCCCAATCTTCTGACAGTGATTTGGATTGTGTATTGTTATTGAGATCGAACTGCGATGAAAACAATACGATAAAATCAAAATATTCCGAAATTTGTAACGAAATGTAAGGTATGTGCAAATTATATAATTTCAATTTTTACATTTATTCTCAGAGAGCGTACAGCAATGCGACAATCATAGTCTTGTAAATTAAAAGTTTGTTTTCAGTGTTTAATTTTGATCGTGAGGCAAGTAGTCCTTTTAATAATTTATAACGTCGGTTTATTTGCTTTCTTTTCAGTCATGTGTAGGGAATCCAAATCAGTCGTTGATCCATGAAAAGTCCAAGAAAACGCACAAGGTTAGTGGTAGGGCATGGGATTCCATTTATACTAACTGCAGAAGATATTTCTACGTAAGGTAAAATTTATCTGTACCCTTTCCGTTACGTTTATCTTATGTGAACCATATTGTTAATTCATTCAGGTATTGTAAGTGTTGAGCGTTAATGTCCGAATTACATGTAAGAATCGCTGTAACATCAGCGAATGTATGTGGTGAAATGTTATTATGTGTAGGAATATCTGAATATTGAAAATAGAAATGGGCCAAGTGTATTCCATGAAGAACAACGGCCCTAATGGATATATAAGAGGACAATTTAGTTCCCTGACGGGCTCGACAAAATCGGTCCGTCCGATAAGATCTCAGTACGTATGAAAGAGGATGTTCTTCCGTTTCCAAAACAATCGAAAGCCTGTTCAAGAAAGTCACCCAAGCAATGCTGTTTTTGTTCTGCTATTGTCAGCAACACGATGCAATTGTTGAGTTGTCGAGTGAAATGACCGAAATCCTAACTGATGATCTGGAATAACTATTCAGAAATCGTGAGATGCGGTCTGGTGTGATGTAGGTTTCAGAAAAACATTTTCTTTATCGTGCCAACGTTTCGATCTTTATTGAGATCATCTTCAGGGCCTGGGATTTACAAACATTGTTTACAATTAACAAATACATGTAGGATGTGTCAAAAGTGAATTTATATAATGCAAAAAATATATATTTTTTTATATTCAACCAAAGTATTTCTACTCACGCAAGGATTGCACACATACGCAGACAACAAACACGGAGTGAGTAGAAATACTTTGATTGAATATAAAAAATATTTTTTGCATTGTATAAATTAACTTTTTTCCACAATCTACATGTATTTGTTAAATTTAAACAATGTTTCTAAATCTAAGATGTGGAAAAGTGAATTTATACAATGCAAAATATATTTTTTATATTTAATCAAAGTAGTTCTATTCACTCAAAGTGTTTGTCTTCTGTGTAATTGTGCCCTTCTTGCGTGTCGTGTTGAGAGTGCCAGTGAGATTTTGCTGTTTTATGTTTATATACGTTGGATTTTGAAGGGGTGGGGAAGGAATTCGGTATAGAAAATACATTTTTGTATAAGGCGTCGGCTTCTTTGAGGTGAAAAGAGCCGACGAAGGGAAACAATGTGTTGGTAATGGTTCGGCCAGATTATCCTTTCAGGATTAAAAGGAAAGCTAAATTGTTGGGAAATTAGACTATGTGAAAAATATTTGATGTGTGGAATGTCATGTGATGATATAGGTATGTTATCTGTAATGAATTTCATTAATGATATTGGCGTAGCTGCGACTGAGTTTACATGTATCTGTTCTGTAATTGATCCTGTGTTTATCTATGTTGATATAAATCATTTGTAAGAAATTACGTTTATGTTTGTTTTGTGCTGTGTGTAATACTTTTGGATTTTTGAAGTCGAAATTGTTTTGGTGTTCTAGATGATGGTTAGGGAGTGCTGTAGGATTTTGCTTAGGTTTTTTGCAATCATAGATATGTTGCTTTACTCTCTTGTCCGGATATTGGGATGTAAGACCGATGTAAATTGCAGGACAGTTTAAAAAGTTGATTTTGTAGAGTACGTCAGATTTATTTGTGTTGGTGTGGGATCTTTAATTTTGGAAAAACGTGTTTGAATTGTTTTATAATTTTTGAAAGCTATTTTGAAGTTATCGGACGAGAGAAATGTGTTTAATTTATGTGATAGGCCTTGAATAAATGGCATGGAAATGTATGCTGGTTTGTATGTATTTGATAGACTTGATGTAGTATTATTACTAATAGTGGATGGTGTTAGTGTTGAGTTGTAGTTGTTGATTATTCTGTTCATTATGTGTTTAGGGTAGAGATTGTTATTGAGGATCTGTTTGTATATCTTTATGTTCTTGTGGTGAAATGATTCATGGCTTAGGGTAATCATTCTGTGAAGTAACCCTTTGGCCGTGTTTATTATTGTATGAAGAGGATGGTGAGATGTAAAGTTGAGGTAGCGATCTGTGTTTCTTGGTTTTTGATACCAATCTGTGATTAATGTGCCATCTGGTTGTTTTATTACGAGTGTATCTAAAAATGGTAAATTGAAAATTGAAATCGAAAACAACAAAACAATACCATTTTATACTTATTATTTAAACCAGACTGCTCTTCGCGATCTCTAAATAATCATTGGCTAACGGTCACTAAACACCACACATTGCTATACCCACTATTTTTCTTAGTTGTATATTTGATAGTAGAAATGTGTGGTGATTAGTGACCATTAATCGATAATTATTCTGACCAGACCGCATCTCCATTACTGTTTGAAAGGGCAAAGGATGTTTGGCCGAAAATGTGTTTGTTAAATTTAATTAGGCAATCAATCAAGTTCGGTGTATCTTTTTGGCCAGAGTTGAAATCAAAAGGGATTTTGCCAGACTGATGGAGGGTATTCCTAAATGTGAGGGTGTGGTTTTGAAAGGGGACCACATTCGTAACACGGTGAAGTAAACGTTCGCGGATTTAAATCCACTACGGCGCAATGCCAAGACAGGATGAAATAATACAAGAGTAATGAGGTGAAGAGGTGAAGTGATTGTTAGAGTTTGGCTGGTTCGAGCAATGGATGGGGGAGTGGGATAATGACATTTGATGTTGTGTTTATAAAGGATGTGTCAGAATCAGGGCTGGCACATCACTTTGCCCCTTGTGCCATGTTCAGGATAAGGCGAGGCTTTAATTTACTGACAGACCGAAGACAGACGCTGTGATGTTCAACAAGCATCTCGTTAACTCTTCTTAATGTAAAAGATTAAATGTTGTACACCAAAAATTGGTTATTTTTTGTTGATATTGACATGTTGACAATCAAGATTTACTTCAATAGATGTTCAACGAAGGACGATTTTTCGAAGTCTTAACATTCGAATACCTGCAATAAATTGAAGTAAATTTTCTAACCAGATTAAGTGGAGTCAAAAAACCTTAAAAGTGTGTGAAATGTGACAATATCAAAACACGCTTTTCTATGGAGTAAGAACATTTCTTTAGATTCCAGTTTATCTCAACGACTACAATCTTTATATAACTCGTTTTGCGAAAAGAAATGTGTGTATAAATAATCGTATAGAAAGACGTCCGTTTTATCAATTTCACGGATTCTTAAAAAGGTAAATACTATATAAATATTATATTACTTTTAACTTATTATACGTAAAATAAGGGAGTGGGAAAACGGAAAAAGAAATGATTTTAGATAACAAATGAAGCAATCGTGGCCCGGATACTTCTCAGCACCGCGGCATTTCCGTGGATTGTAATTTTATTATACCGAAAAGGCAATACGCAATTCTTCCAACTTGTAGTAAAGACAATCGCCATTCGAGGTAGTGGCAACCTAACCCGATTCAAAAACCCAGACAAGTGAATTCAAACAGGCTTCGAATTCGGAGCTGAAGCAACCAGTAGAACTTCAGATGAAGATGGATGGACGGACGAAAGAGTAAACAAAAATACAAAAAAAAAAAAAAAAAAAAAAAAAAAAAAAAAAAAACAAGAGCAAAGGTAGTAACCAAATCGTGATACGGTAGCACAGACAAGACTCAGGCATTCGCAACTTGGGCGTTGGGCAAGAACTTAAGTCCAAAACCGTTAAATAAGGTTAAAGCGGGACCATTGCAGAATACACTGCGATCCAAATTCGGCGGACAGCAGTTTGGGCAATCGCTCGGTAGAAATATGGGATGGATAAAGTATGTGGGACGAATTTATTTTTATTACGTATTTTTCAGGTAAATAAAGAAACCGGAAGAAATATAAAGGTAAAGAAAGGAGAGGAAAGGAAAATTAAATTAAAAGTGAAAAAAAGGAAAAAATAAAGTAACTGAATTGCCTTTGAATTGCCAGCGTTTCAGACCAAAAGCGGTTACCGTCAGTGGTTGCGTTACCGAAGTTTTAGTTGGGATTTAGTCGCTTCACATAGCTCATTAATTAATATTATATATTAATAATTAATACATTAATTATTATATAGTATCAAATTAATTATATTTGTGGAGGCAAGCTCTTTGGGATCAAAAATCCAAGTTTTATCACCCACGAAACATCCACGCGAGGCTATGAGGTGAAATTTTTCTTCTGGCGAGATAGTTTCTCTGAAGTTGGATTCCTTTTTTTTATCCATTTTTCAATAGCATTCAGGACGTACTTGAATTTCTCTCATACGGAAATGTGAACGGAAGCACACAAATCTTAATTCACCTGAGACTACTCTCCCATTTCTTTCAGTTGGTAAAAAATACCGTTGACCTACTCTGTTCACCTTTTTGTTGATCTTCGGGACAAAACTCGTTTCAGTGGAGATGGACTCCGTCGCTTGGATATTTCTCGCTCATCGTGCGAACATTTTTTGCGGGAATACGCTTCCAGTGAACATCAAGCCTAAGAAAATACCATAAAAAAGTCAACCTCACGTCGGGGCAAATTCTCATACATTCATCGCCGTCGTACGACCAGGGGCTTGGTTGCTGTAGATAAACCATCCGACGAAGCCATGATTCCCCTATCCTTGGACCAATCGACCATAGCAAAGCACTTTTTTTAATAAAAAAAACCCGTAATACCTCTTAGATTATGCGGCGCGAAAAATTGTTATATTGTTGGATAAATACAAACAAAAAAATCTGAATTTCTTTTCAATTGTAATGTACCTAAAGTTTCCAATTGATCAAAGTTATGGAATAACTAAATGCCGCTCAGACCAAGCAAAGTCTAGCGGGTCCAGACGCCCGCCCATCATCTTGTCAACATTTTTTTTAAATAGTATAAAAACCCTAATCTTCAAATATCCTTGCCTTACTCGTGCGATAGCCTTCTGCCTGTCACTCTGTCGGTTTAAACTTAAACAATGTACAATTGTGACAAAGATTTTTAAAATCTTCTTCGAGCGATTTCTACAACAGGGACCTCAAGTAGCTAAAGTTTTAAAGTAGTGACAATTTGTCCCTCAGTTGCGTCCATTTGACTGTACGGAACTTTTAGCGATTGGTACTTTGATCGCGTTTTTAAGAAAATTTTCGTTGAGTCAAGACCAAAGAAATTCCTGCTGAGACCATTCTTCTCATCCAGAAGGAAAGGTATTGAAAATCGCCCAAAACAGAAGAAAGAATACCCAGCAACCTGTATAAGAAGAATACTTCCGTAGCAGTAAGTAGCCATCTTAAGATTTATTAAGCCTTCCAAATTAATCTTTTCTTCTATCATATCTCCAAAAATTAATTATAAAATATCAAAAGAAGACTAGAAGAAGAAGACAAACGGAGGTTTGGATCAGCCAAACAGGTGGTCTCACCCTCTCACAGTATGGTAAGTCATTTCCCATACATACTTCATCTGGCTATCCTTTTTGGCTTGAGACAAGGTTATGCCTCTCCCTAGCCCTTTTTATTTAAAATGAACAAGGTTTTCCTCCGTCGGATGTCTTCTGAAGAGCCGGAATGTCCGCTTCTCCTCCGTGTGTGCTCGGTCGCAGGCATCGCTCCACCAAGGATCCCGGGGTCTACATGTAGACCCGCCGCTCCTGGGGATAGATTTGCCTCCAGTGCGGTCGATCTCCTCTCAAGAGGAGGAGATCGTTGTGGCTCCCAATCAGCACGCTTCAGGCTCCACTTCATGGGAGTGCGCTACACCCCTCTCGAGACGGAACCCAACACCACTATCGGAAAGTCGTCAATGAAGTGGGGTTCCTCCAATGGAACCCATTGAACCAGGGTGGCCAGGGATTTAATAAACATCTGTAACAAAATTTCGCTGATTAAAGATCATAAGAAATTCTTAAAGAAGAGATAATGCAAACTAGACTCAATCCTAAAGAACTCCCAATAGAATTTCGTAACAGAATTCAAGAATTACGAAACATGGTTTATATTCGACTAAAACTAGACGGACTAAATTCAGACATCTTGAAATAATTAATGACTTGGATAGATAACGAAATTATAGTTAACATTTTTTAATGTTTACCTTCCCCATTAAGTAACCGCATTAGGATATTTAATCCAGAAACAATTGATTGTATAGAAATGATGAATGGTGGAGTGAGTGCGGTGTTCAGTCCTTTTAAAAAGATAGTTCCTACTCACAGTACAACAACAGTAAGTTGTTTTTAACGATCCGGATTTCGAGCTTTACCTCATCATCAGGTTGAAGGAGTTCTACAACCACGTCTCTCGATATGAATTGCAAAAGTGAACCCGCCGATTCCCCGCCAAAGCGACGTTCCAATGAGAAGCTGGTTTTTAAATTTTAATCTACCTGCTGAGACTTGGCCAATATGCTAGACCATAAGGAAAAAAAATTTCGTGGTCCGCTTGACCAATTAATATATTACAATTAATTAGGGTTTTTGGTTAAGATAAAAAGTCAATGGCACGAGCGGGATTCGAACCCACGATCTTCGGCTTGATACGCCGCTGCTCTACCACTAGAGCTATCGTGACCTCGATCCACTCTGACACCAACTTCCCATCTCAACCGTACCTTTTGAAATTTGAAATTGAAATTTTGAAATTGGACACCAACTTCCACTTCCAACTTAATTTCAAAAGGTACGGTTGAGATGGGAAGTTGGTGTCAGAGTGGATCGAGGTCACGATAGCTCTAGTGGTAGAACAGCGGCGTATCTAGCCGAAGATCGTGGGTTCGAATCCCGCTCGTGCCATTGACTTTTTTATCTCAACTAAAAACCTTAATTAATTGTAATAATTAACAATGAAACCAAAAGTAAAAGGTCAAAACGAGGGCTTATTAATGGTTTAGGAAAAGCAATACTTGTATCACCGGAAATATGGATTCCGACGACAAAGAACACTATGACAAAGCGTTAAACGCCATCCAAAGTAATGATCGGGTTAGACGCATGTCCGAAAAACGCCTTTGCTGACCCTTCTTCTTTTATTCGGGTCATCTTATATTCATTAGTTTTTAATTTTATTTATTCATTCTACTTTATTTTTGTAGTTATTTTTTTTTCGAAGTTCGCCGCGATCACAGTTTGGAAACCCCTAATTAATGAATTAATAAATAAATTAATGAAATCTAAAAACGTCTGTCAATTTAACTTTCTTCAGGACAGTACGAGAAAAGTTATAAAAAGCTTGAAACAACGAAGCAATATATTTAAACCATGGGAGGGCTTTGGGAATTAAGTGTGTGCGTTACTTTTAAAGTGAAGTGGACTTTATTTTTCTTGGCCGTCAATCCGCAGCCCATCATAGGCTTAGGCACCGAGAGGTGTTAATCTTATGCGGAAAGTTATCCGATCACAAAATGCAAATCGTGCAGTTAGATTTGTAGTTAATGCATTCATCCGACCCATCCGAGGCTAAAGCGTAAGCAATCTTGAAAGTTAAATTGCTCACAGTAATTGATTAGCTCTCGAGAATAGTAGAGTTATAAAATAATGGCCAAGTTTTCCCAGCTGTGTGCACTCGTGTCAGACGCTAAGCACTTTCCTTGTTAGGCTAATTTCACGTGTTTACTCCTAACTTTCCGCCTCTCAGCATGCAAAGCTTTGAAACGAAAGAGCCCAAGTTTGATTAATAAAGCCATCACTGTCCGTTAATCGATTCGGTTCAATCCAACATTCAACCAAACACTAAAACATTTTAATTGCCGCAATAATCATTAGTACGTTCAAAGTCTACGTTACAGTTTACTTTTATATAAAGACTGGAATAAAAGCTATATGTTTGGACTAAATGCAGATACTATATTTTCATTGGAAAGAAATTAGTATAATATATTTAAATTTGATTACATTTTTCATATAAATATGATGGGAGAAGACTACTGGTTATAATTAGTGACGTAACTAATTAATAATTAATTGAGTAAATATTATGTATGAACTGTATTGAGTTATGATATGTATAATGTAAAACAACACTTCTCGTATCTTCTTTGGACGCCAGAGAATCCCCTCCAAAACAAAGGTCAAGAAATGCAATATTGGGAAGGCAGAGGGTAGTAGATGTCATGGGAAAGAAAGCCCTATTTAGAGCCCTCTGGGGGGGTTTGCAAAAATTCGGTGCCACCAAATGGGTAATAACTGGGCAGTAGTTGTTGACACCAGTCAAGGGTCTCGAGACACTAGTGAACCAGAGAGTTAGTCAAAGACACATGACAGACGTTGAATTGACAGTTGAGTTTAGAATTAGTTACCCTTTGTGGATTTTAACGACTTAATAAACGTTTAGAAATGTGAAGACCTGGATTACTTTTTTTATCGTCCCAATAACAAATTCGGAATTGCTAAACACTCAAAGGCCATTCCCAAAAAAACTACATTCAATAAAGAGAAAGCTCACCTGCCACGGCCCAAAACGCAAATGTTTTCTTACAATCAAGAATACAGACACTCCAAAGATAAATCCCCTTCATTGGAGGTATCCGATCTTGACCAATAAAATACCTTTAATAAATGTGTAAATAAAAAGACCTGGAAGGTGGTAGTGGGTGGAAAAGAATTTTAGGACTTACTCTTAGCAAGGGTTTACACACAGAAAAACACTAAAGCTAGAGAAACATTAGCAGCAAAATATTGTTCTAATTTTAGGTTTTATAATTATATTAAGGCAGTTCAGAACCGTTTTTATATATTTTCTATATGCCACAAGGCTCCATAACTAGATATTCTTTTGGTACGAAAGAGGACTGAAATACATTCCCTTAGATATAAATTCACCGTAAATATGTGCAAGTAGAAGTTGGTTTTAATTATGTTTTATTTCACTTGACCGATCCAGCAGCCAGCATCAATTGAGCTGCCGCAATACACACCTACTGTTTATTTATATTTTAGGGTAATTTATTTACACCCTTCTACGGTATACTTTAATACCATCTAGTTTATATATTGAGGGTAACAGTGTTACGGCACTTCGGGCCGTTTGAATTATATATTCCCAAAATGGGTTCAACACAAAATAATTATGTGTGGTGTTTAGTGACCGTTACTTGATAGTTATTTGGAAGTCGTGAGATTCGGTCTGGTGTGATGTAGGTTTCAGAAAAACATTTTCTTTATCGTGCCTACGTTTCGATCTTTATTGAGATCATCTTCAGGGCATGGAATTTATAAACATTGTTTAAGTTTTTGAATACATGTAGGATGTGAAAAAAATGAATTTATACAATGCTAGCAAATTTTAGATAAAAAAAAGAATTTGTACAATGGAAGAAAATTATAATATTCAATTTTTTTAATTACATTTCTTTGGTATTTACAACTACTAGTGATGTATTACGTAAATAATTTTAAATTAAATGTATTAAGTAAATAAATTTAAATTAAAAAATAAATAAAATAAAAAATGAATTTATGCAATGCTAAAAAAAATTTAGATTCAATTAAAATATTTGTACTCACTCAACGTGTTTATTTTCCGGGTAGATGTCTCATTCTTGTGTGTCGTCTTGAGAATGCCAGTGAGATATTGATGTGTCTCAACACGACAGACAAGAAAGACACATCTACACGAAAAACAAACACTTTGAGAGAGTACAAATAGTTTGATTGAATCTAAAATTTTGTAGCATTGTATAAATTCATTTTTTTCATATTCTCCATGTACTTGTTAAATTTAAACAATGTTTATAAATCCCAGGCCCTGGAGATGATCTCCATAAAGATCGAAACGTTCGCACGATAGAAAAATGTTTCTAAAACCTACGTCACACCAGACCGCATCTCACGACCTCCAAATCAACAAAATAATTAGTTTACTCGTCTGTTAAAAAGATTAAATAAAATAAAATAAAAATAAATGATCTTGAAACAAATTTACTGCATGCAAACTCATAAACAAAACAAAATAAAAGCGGAAATTAAATTAAAAATTCTCCTATTAAACAAAAGTGAAATTTTTGCAATCTCAAGATTTTGGCGATTACGCAGATATTGAAACAGTCAAAACTAAATATATAATTATCTTCCGAGTAAGATTAAACTTCAGACTGATTTAGCTCCTTAAAACAAAATTTATTAATAAATTACATATTACATAATTTATAATTGATGATATATTTCTATAAAACAAAATCGGTTTCTAGTCTTTAATTCAATGCTCGGAATAAACAGTAAATAAACTGAGTTCACTCGCAGCATAAAAATACCTACAACTTGTCAAATTTCACAAAAACGTCTTCATCTAACATGCTTTACGTTGATTTTTCAACTCTACTAGAACGTTATTTAAAAACCTGGATATATCAACGTAAAGCATATTAGATGAAGAAGTTTTTGTAAAATTTGACCAGTTGTAGGTATTTTTTTGTAACCTCAGTAGAACGTGTAATTATGACCAAAATTTTAAATTTTGTAATTTTGACATGCTCCAACTCATATTGGTTAACATTTTATGTCATTCAGATTATTGCAAATAGAAGTATCTTACAGCAAATTTAGCGTTCTTTCATATGGTGTAATTGGATTTGTTGTAGTCTCAACATTTTGGAAATTGTAAGCGTTTTTATGTGGTAAGGTAGTGAAAAGTTGAAAAATATAAATTGACGAATATCTTCAAAATAGAGAACTTTCGGAAAATTTTCTCCTGGGCATTTTTTGCTCCAAACGAAGAATAGAACCGATTCCCTGAGTTTCGTCAGAAGGAACTGGGACACCCTGTAATATATACCTATACTGACAGCAGTGAAGAATTTTTCCATATATATGTTTATAATTTTCAGTTTATTACTAAGATAAAAGAGTAAAAAAGAATAAATGTTAATACTCAAGGTATTCAAGGCCTTCCGTACTGTTCGAGATCTCGAGCACACCTGAAGGGTTGGGTCAGCCGGATCAAATCTCCCTCCCCCCAATGATATTCTATAGTTCATCTTCGGCCAACTCGCGACACCAGTTAAATCATTTATTCCACGGGATCACTTAACACTAGCAAGCACAAATTAATTATCTAGTTAAGGTTAATTAATGATAGGAGGGAACAGCCGTGAAGAGAGGCCTACAGGGGAAACAGATAAATGTCAATTATCCTACCCCAGTCGAGATCTTGGGGCCGTAATGAAATGTTTATTTGGTCTTTTGTCCTGCTGAGTTCATTGCAATAAGCAAAATATTTTCTCAGTGGTAATTATCTCCTCCACCGCCAGCAAGACGTACCTTCTATTATCAATTCTGTAAAAACAAATTGATGGTTGATAAATTCATAATATATGTCTGGGATTTTTAACGTGTTCTTTTTTGGCAACAAAAGACATTGATGAAACGCATATATTTCACAAAGAAAAGTCTACGGTTTCAAATTAACACAAATGTAAAGTCAAAATGTCTCGGACAGTCAGTCCTTAACGGCGATGGTAGGCAGACTGAAATGACGAGAAAAGAATGAAAGAAACGATCCTCGCAGAACTCAAGATTAAATTTGACAATAATTTTGATCATACATTCTTTATTTTCAGAAAAATACTGAAAATAAAATACAGAAAAATACTACATAAGAATACTTAAATGAAATCAGGGCTTCCACAAACTTTTTAGCCAGCGGATCCCTTTCATAGAACAAAATCCAGTTCGGACCCCTCTCATTCAAGTATTTAAAATTTGATACTTACAGTATGAAATTAAATTTTAATAAATTAGCCAGTTAGTTCCTAATTAGGTGATGGAGCGGTATATCACTATGAAAACAAACATTATATCGACATACTTAACTTTATTTACAAATCCGGAACACAAAATTCAAATTGGACGGAACGGAATCAATATGGAAGTAAAACCCGAGTCAAAGTCAAAAGAAATAAGGAAAAGAAAGTAAAGAAGTTGTTTATAAACTCCCGAAGACTTGAAGAAGGGAGCCGGGAAGATGGCTCCGAATGCATAGCGGAAAAATAAAAGGAAGAAAAGGTTGTTGAGTCCATTATCCTCGCCACTTCGAGAAAATCCAAAGTAATAAGTTGAACATTAGTTTTTACCGAAGTAATGGGAGGTGTGATGTTTTAGCTTGTACAATTTGGATATGTTATTGTACGGATGTCGGGTTCAACATCTAGACAGTTTTGGTATTTAGTTTTGATAGTATTATAAATAGAAAATCCGGATTCACATAAGTGTGGCAAATGGAAGATCACGTTTTGCTTTTTCAACAATATTTTTTTGTTTTCCAGACGGAGCCAAAAGTGGGGAAGTATTGAACTAGAAATTAGATTTTAAGGTTAAGTCTGAACTAATGTCTATGAAACATTCGCATTCACTTGAATGTTGGCTTCTCGAAAAACGGTTTCACCGCCCATTCATAGTTTGGGGACAGACAGATTCCTCCACGCAGGTAAGTAACCTTTTTCGAGCAACAGATTCATCCCTAACTTTCCTAACCTCCACGTTTGAAAGGTTCAGTTCCATTCCCACCGTTTAAGTACATTTTTAAGTAACTGGGTTTGCAGAATGAAATACAACATATTTATATGATGAATATAATAAATGCAACACTGATTGTACTAAAATGCAGTGAAACGTTAGAATCAATACTTTCAATCAAAATATGTATCTATAAAAAAAGACCACATTTCAGCGGGGCGCAAACTAGGTCGGTGAGTCGGTAGGTCGGCGCGGTGAGGGTCGGAATTGTTGAAGGTCCGCACACTATGTAGAAACCGCTCTAGGCCGCGTTGGTTGTATTTTCCGCCTCGATCTGACTAGAGTTGGTTTAGTGTTGATTTTGCATTTGTAGGAGTCCCCCAAGACAATAATTGTATTCATAATAAATAGTAGTGACGAGGAAATTATTTTCCTGGTCGCGGTCGCAGAGTTGGAAGAGGAGGAGGAAGAAAGGCAAAAACGAAAACGAAAAGCATGGATACATGAAATAAACACCAGACGCCATACGTTTGGAGAATGTCACCATTATTTTGTGGAAATGATGATGTTTTCAAACTTATCTTGAGTCCTACCGACCTAGTGTACGCCCACGATTGTAATAAAATGCAGTGCAAATTTGTCACACTGCGCTTGTCTAAACATTCATATACATCCAAGTTACGGAATAACCAAACGCCCCTCAGACCAACGTCAGCAAAGTCTGGCGGGTTCAGACGGCCGCCCATCATCTTAATCAGCATTTCTTTAAACTGGTATAAAAACCTAAATCCCCAAATATCCTTGCCTTACCCTTACGATAGCCTTCTACCCATCACCTTGTCGGTTTAAAATTAAACATTGTACAGTTTTGACAATAAAGTTTTTTTTTTTTTTTAAATGTCTTCTTGGAGCGATTCCATGATATTAGTAGGCATAGCCGGTAGGATTGATTTTCTTTTATCATAAATTGCTCTTCTACTGCTCGTTACATCTGAGGTCGTTAGCAAGTTAACATTTGAAGAAATTATTTCATCATTTTTCGGGGTCAATCGCTGATATCGTCCAAAGCTTTACGCTTTACACAATTTCTCACCCTATGGCGTGACATCTCCGTCTGCAGGGTGGCTGTGGCAATCGTTAGCCTCAAGTACAATGTTACCGTTTTTGTCAGTTTAATGGAACTTTTACAACCGTGTTTGCCGCGCATCCAGCGCTTATCTTCACCATTCAAATTTTTGTGAAATTTAAGTTTGTACCCTTTTCGCACTAACAGCACGTGGCCACGTTCACTAAGCATACACACCATTGCGAATAAATCTATCAGATAATGACGTGGTTCATGTGAAAGAATGGTTGTGTTTAAGAAGAAGCAGCGTGGGGAGGAATGTGAACGTTTGATAAACCGAACTGCCCAACCTTGGGAATGAATCTGTCTGAGCCAAACTTCATACTTTCTCTTCAGGAATGAATCTGTACAATCTTGGGGAGGAATCTGTCGACCCCACATGGTTGTGCAGCATTGTGTCTCGAGCTGTTGAGATTAGTGCTCAAAGGACACCTCCAAACTTTGAAAGTGTTCACATACTTCATCAATCACCTTGCCGTTCGAAAACTCCAGTTTGTTTTCCTTTAAAAAATCATTTAACACAGAAAAACACCCCACCTCTTCCTTCTTAAGAAAATAACACACAAATAGATTTTTCCTTTGAAAGCGAGAACTTTTTCTTAGGATCGAATACTCTTTCCATGCAAAGATCCTGCTGTTCTTGAACCATTTAACTATTTGTAAGCACTTTATCGCAAATTACACACTGAGCTTTACGTTCTACTAATCCCAAACGTAAGATGCTGTTGAGGTATTGACGCTTTTTAGAAATTACACTTCCACTGGCTGTATGACCTGCACCTATTCGAAGACTAGTAGAATTTGAGCATGTTGGATCCTGCTGAGTTCCTTCATCTGAAGACTGTTCTTCTGTTCTGCCTTGTCTTCAGATATGTCCTCATTCATTCCAATTCGGCGCTTCCTGTCTGTGTAGGTGATGGAGAAAATGCATGCTTCCTCAGAGACTTCAGCCGTTGATCCATATTGGAGTAAACAAATGATCAATAAGAATGACAGTGCACTCACGAGAGATGTTTGCACTTGTATCACATTTTCGAGAAACAAGGGCGTTTTAGAAACAATATTGGAAAAATCCAGGGTATTCCAGAATCAGCAGATCCCGGTAATGAAGTTCGCCAGTATCAACATTGAAATTCCTAGGAAACTGATCGTCTAATCCCGTCCGTCTCATTTACCTTACCTATTTGCTTACATGTGCAAAAACAAATCGAGAACGAATAAATAAACTTTCCTTTTCAGTACTCATTGTTATTGGTTTTCTAATTGTATTTATTCATTCACGTATTTTTGCTATTATTAATTTTTCTATGAGTTCGCCGCGGGCCGATGAGCCACAGTGTGGGAAGCTCCAGTCTAGATGATACGACCGTCGGTTCGAGTGGAGGGAGATGACCTTCAATAAACTAACCAAGTATTTGGAAGTAATGGTGGAGGGCGGTGGCGCAGTCCGTAAAGGTGAAAAAAGGAATATCGACATAGACATTTACCCCTGTCCATGTTCGGCCATAAAAATAAGCCATTGGTCTGGTTATTTAGCCGCATTTTTGTTCAAGGGTCATTTCGATTATTGTGACGTAATAAAACCTTATTTCGTAGTTTCGGCAGCCATCACCCACCAATTGACAGAAGGTTATTTACCTTTTTTTACATTTTAGATTAATTTTTAACACCCCCACCACCCAACAGGGGATTCCCGGTTGAACCAATCGCGAGTCGAAAAGGGCCCGACCTTCTCATCAGTAATCAGTAAACAGTAATGAGAAGTACTTCATTTACAAAATATAAAATTCACTAATTTCGTGGTCCGCTTGACCAATTAAACATTACAATTAATTAAGGTTTTTAGTTGAGATGAAAAAAAGCTAATGGCACGAGAGGGATTCGAACCCACGACCTTNTGGCAAAAGGAGGGAAAACTCATAAGGTGGGGTTGAGATGGGGAGTTGATGTCCGAGTGGATCGAGGTCACGATAGCTCAGGTGGTAGAGCAGCGGCGTATCTAGCCGGAGGTCGTGGGTTCGAATCCCTCTCGTGCTATTAGCTTTTTTTCATCTTAACCAAAAACCTTAATTAATTGTAAAATATAAAATTATGAATGTATTCATAATGATTAGACTCAGGCTTAGACTGTTTTCAAACGGTGTCAGTTCACGCTCACTCTGTTCGCTATACATTGATTCGAGCTTCTAGTGCCGAGTAAAGGAACAATAAAACACGCATTTGTCCTCAGGTTTTGACGACAGAGTGGTGACAAAGAAATCGATAGGCACATCCATCGATGATCCTTCTAGTAACAATTAAAAATCTTCCAAAAATTATTATTTTATTAATGTGACAAAATGAAATAATAACCTAAATAAATATATATTTGAAAAGTAAATAAACAATTACAAGTTTAAAGTGTATAAATACAACTTGAGTATTATTGTAACATATACATTTATTGTTATAAGCGTGTTTTTGAAAATAGAATAAAACGGCAATAGGACAATAAGATTGTATTTAGCTTTTGTTAAATTTTCATTCCAGTTTACTTTACTTAAAATCTATTAGGTTTCGAGGTCCGATTGACCAAATAAATTCTTTTCAATTAATTAATTTTTAAGATAAAAAAGTCAGTGTCACGAGCGGTATTCGAACCCACGAACTTCGGCTAAATAGGCCGCTGCTCTACCACTTGAGCTATCGCGACTTCTATCCACTCGGGCTCTAACTTCCCATCCCAACCCCACCTTTTGAATTTTCCTTCCTTTTTGCCATTTTTCAAATGTTGTGTAATCTATTTCATTCTCGGCGACAAGTGAAATGGCCACGGAGAGCTTTTAGTGAAGATATACTTCATTTAACTTATTAAATTCACTAGTTTTCGTGGTCCGCTTGACCAATTAATATTTTAAAATAAATTAAGGTTTTTAGTTGAGATAAAAAGTCATTGTCACGAGCGGTATTCGAACCCACGAACTTTGGCTAAATAGACCGCTGCTCTACCACTTGAGCTATCGCGACTTCTATCCACACGGGCTCTAACTTCCCATCCCAACCCCACCTTTTGAATTTTCCCTCCTGTTTGCCATTTTTCAAATGTGTAATCTATTTCATTCTCGGCGACAAGTGAAATGGCCACGGAGAGCATTAGTGAGGTACAGTTCATTTTGCTAATTACATCTATTAGGTTTCGTGGTCCGATTGAGCAAATAAATTCTTTTCAATTAATTAATCTTTAATTAAGGTTTTCGTTGAGATAAAAAAAGTCAGTGTCACGATGCTGTGAAGTTGGTGTTCGAGCGTAGTCAAGATAGCTCAAGTGGTAGAGCAGCGGCATATTTAACCGAAGGTCGTGGGTTCGAATCCCGCTCGTGACACAGACTTTTTTATCTCAAACAAAACGTTAGTTAAAAATTAATTTACTTAAAATTATATGTTGTATTTTTATGGCACCACATTTCAGTTTAAATTCAGTATTTTCAGTATTACAATTCCATCACAATATCCGATTGCAATAACGATTGCTAATTTTTTTGATAAAATCAGTTTTCTTAAAATGTTTAGATGGAACACTGAATGTTGTTAGAATTTCTACAAAAATATAAATTAATGATTCATTAAGCTATGAATCATCCTTTTTTAAATAATCTTATTTTGTGCACTCTCAACACGACACGTAAGATTGGCACAATTACACAGAGGACAAACACTTTGAGCCCCTTCTAGCATTGTATAAATTCATTTTTTTCACATCCTACATGTATTTGTAAAACTTAAACAATGTTTATTAATCCCAGGCCCTGAAGATTATCTCAATAAAGATCGAAACGTTGGCACGATAAAGAAAATGTTTTTCTGAAACCTACATCACACCAGACAGCATCTCACGATTTCTGAATAATTATCGATTAACAGTCACTAATCACCACACACTTATTTTAAAAGTTATATGTTTATCATTCAATACATTATCGTTGATTTTCGGGTATTTTTCAATTTGTTCCTTGCGAATTTGTTCCATTTGAGAGAAAGGTAGTCGAAGGAAATCGCCTTTTATCGGAAGGGTGGAGGGAGCGAGCGGGTAATAAAAAGAACCAATATTAAAAAAGCAGGACAAAGGAAAAGGAAGTGGGACTGATTGTTTGCATATTTCGGAATCACAACTAACAAAAGGCAATCCGCGGATCTATTCGCCCTGGGAAATACAGACCGACGGAGTGTGAAACGTTTCTTTGACTGGTTTCCTAAACGGAAGGGGCAAAACGGACGGTACAATGCCATGCCACTGGAATACTTTCCTCTGAAAGTGAAATGGATTTTTTTCTTATTGTTATAAAGAATTCCTCTGAATGTTAATTATGTTCANTATATATAATAAATGTTATAGGAAAGAAAATCATATCTACTAACGTACAATTATTTACCTATCTTATATTTTTTCACATTTCAAAATTTATATATAAAAGATTATGTTTTTATGGGTGTACACTAAAGACAAAAAAAGTGAATATGTTTCGCTGAACATTTTATTTTTTCTTCTTATTATTATTCTTATTATTTCTTAACCAGTTTCTTCTTATTAGTCCTTGGAGTGTGTAGAGACTACACCATAAACATATTAAATAAAAATAAGGGACGTCAAAATTAAAAAAAAAAAAATGGTCCGGAATTCGTTGTATCCATTTCCTATAGGTTTTCTTTCAAGGCAGGCAACGACGTTTTCGGCTTGAGGTAAATTAATTACACGTCTCCCCCTTTTTACGAGTTCCGATTTGACGGTTGAACACTCAATAAACACAAAACTACAGAATCGATTTCGCTGATGTAAAGGTATATACATACTTCTTTGCTGTCAGTATCTTTATTAGATACAACCGTAGGGTAGGTGGGAAAACAGTAAAGCCGGGAATAAACCCGATGCTACGCCATGCGACGCTACTCTATGCTACCCGACACCTTGCCACGGTTTAGTAGGGTGTGCACATCCATACGACGTCAAGCGCACGCCACGCAGTCACACAGCGTGTATCTCAATAATCACTATCACAATCGCAACGATTCTTTTGTTGTTAATGCACTATTTTGAGCAAAACCTTTAATAAATTGTTACTTAAATTTTATAGCACAGCCATATAATAAATTGTTTGTTAAACTTAAGTATTTTAAATGAAGTTATTCCGGTGTTTTGATAAATTTTTTGCCTAACCATCATAATTAAATAATTTTTTTAAAAACTTAAAAACTTATGAATTTTTGATCTCGTTTAATTTGGTTTACATGAAAATAGGAATGTTGTAATTAATGTAACTTCAAAATTACATATACTTAGTCTGAAATAAACTACAAAAAATGTGAGTGTCCTGGTCTGAAGCTACTCGACGAAAATGGTGTAATTTTATGAGAAAACCATGAAATAATTTGTTACTTAAATTTTATGATCCAAACCGTGTAATAAATTGTTGGTATAATTCATTATATCAAAAAATGGTATTCCCGAGTTTTGATCGATTTTCTAGCAAATGATTTTTTTAAAAATAAAAACTAATGAATTTTTGATCTCGATTAATTTGGTTTTTATTAAAATCAGTATGTTGGAATTAATATAACGGCAATAATACATGTAGTTTGAATAAAAGTATGAGTGCCCGGTTCTTTCGTCTTTGACTGTACTCGATGCTACCCGACGAAAATCTGGACAGTGGGGATCGCAGAGCGGATAGTAGGGTAGAGTAACATAGCATCGGGCAGTGCACGGGGGTAATACAATCTTATGGAAAAATGGACTTTGGATTTGCGTCGGGTAGAATCGAATAGCGTCGCATGGCGTTGCTTCGGGTGTGTTCCCGGCTTAACTGGCCTGTGGCCTGACCCTCCCGAGAACTTAATGCTAACGATCATCATCGGCCGGTTCCACCACGAAAGCCAGAGGACACAGGCGGGCGCGTGACACTGCCGTCTCTTGACGAAGTGATAAAGGTGAATATCTGAAAATGTCATTCGCAAGTTAGACTTGCAACAAATGGTGGGAAACGTGCGATGCCGCTCAAAGTCTTCAATCGGTTCCTCTCCCAAAACAGGCCTCTCGCAGAACATTATTAAAAGTGTTAGGTCGTATGTCACGCGGATGTCATCTGAAGAAAGATACAATTTCAAACCCCATGAACCCAAGAATACAAGCGAGAAGGCAGCTTCCCATGAGGCGGAATAAAATGTGCACATGCAAAAAAAAGTGTTTGGTCTGATGTATAAAATGTCTGATTTATACTATTTGACATGCTATACTGTGTGGAGATTAGTGACCGTTAGTCGATGATTATTCGGAAATCGTGAGATGCGGTCTGGTGAGATGTAGGTTTCAGAAAAATATTTTCTGCCCTTCTACAACCTCATTCACCGGATTCCTAGACAGGTAGTTTGTCATACAATTTAGCTTTATGTGGCGGACTTTTTACCTGAACGATATTAACGTGTAGCAAATCTAGTATTCGACCGCCCAGGTTCTGCATATTGACTATACTCGTCAGAGCCTTCGTCAGAGTCTATAATCAAATCAGACTCGCCGTTTTCTAAGTACAATCTGTATTTTTCAAAGACAAAAATCTATCGCCAGAGGCTCTAACTCGTACGCTACGTAAGCTTACTCCGATCAGTGAACAGTATGAAAAGATTCGTGAAATTAAGGGCCATTAAAATAGATGGTGCCGTTATTCTTTTCTTTAGCTTGTTCCAAACTCTTTCGCAGGCGTTCGTCCAAATTAATTTGGAGTCTTGTTTCCTTAATTCATTTAGTAGATGGACAAATTTCGCGAGTTCAGGAATGAACCTAAAAAATGTATTCCACCAAGCGACTTATTTAGGAGTGTTTTGTTTAGGAAATTCTAAAATCGCATGTATTCGGTCTTCTCCAACAAAAACCGTATCATGCTCAATTTCATGCCCCAGAAAGTTTATTTTGTTCTGAGCTATTTGCATTTTATTTGGGTTAATGGTAAGTCATATGACTCTTGTTATTCTCGGAGCAGACCACGAGATTATGGAAATAAATTAAAAAAACGAATTTAAATAACAAGCCGCTGAAGACTCTCTTCATCATATTGGTCAATAATGGGGCCCCCCAGTAGTTAACCCGAAGGGTATTAACTTAGAATACTTTCGTTATACCGACAAATTTAAAAACTTAATAAGAGACTCGTTTCTTCTCCTTTTTTTACCTCACATCAGCCGGTCTATGTTTTTCTATTAGTCCTGATGTTGAGGAGAAATAGCGGGCTTTATGAAATCAATTTTATATCATAAGTTCACAATTATTACAATACACAACTTATTTAATAAGTTTTTTATTTGTACTTTGTTGTTTTGCCGTTATTAGAGTTTCAACCTGAAGAGAAGCCAGAGTTGACTCGAAACGTGGTAAAAACTGTGATTGTTTAGTACAAAACATTGTTGTGTAAAAACACCTCCCAAAGGGTGGGCAGTATAACTCCAACATTTTGTGCATTCCGATGCGTATATGTTAATCCGTTTGAAGTAAAATTCATATGGGATCACCTAGAAAGCAATTCGCATTCCCTGGATAATAGCATGACTCTGACAAAAGTTTTCGGCGATATAGCTGTGCCCGCATGTGCAGGCGATACCGTTGATCCGATTGTGTCGAAATGCATAGGGGACCATCTGGAAACAAACCCGCACAATCTCTGAAATTTTCATAAAATTAGATCTCATGCTTTCCGAGTTTTACTTGTTACAAATAATTGACCACAGTCAGACCGATTAGCCAATTAATGTCGACCGATGCATTGGCCCCGTTTTCAACCCATTCTTCAGGCGAATTTCCTCTCTTTATTTATGCGAAAATTATTTACTTCAAAATGTTTCCACGGCCAAGCAGAGAATTATAGTACAACTAAGACTATCAGGTACCGCAGAAATTAGACTGTTTTATAATGGCATTACATACTCCATTGACCGCACTCAATTATGCACAATCTGTAATTTCAAGGTCAACAAACTTTGGCACACATAATATGGCAGTGCCCAACATATTTGTCGTTAAGAAAAAAATATTTACAGAATTGTTTAAAGAACGCACAACTGCACAATAGTGACGAGAAATTAATCCAGTTACTAAATGGAAGCTGGGCTAAAGAAAAAATAAATGATTTATTTTATTTTATATTGGGTGCATTGAAGTTGAGAGCCGTTGTGTTAGATGGATGATGCAGTGTGCCAAAGGTCCATGATATGTTCTACGATAATGTTATGTATCTATAACAATATATAATTATGATTGTATAATTGAAATAAAATAAGAAATAATAATGAACCACGGTATCGCCTGCACATGCGGGCACATTTATATCGCCGAAATCTGTTGTCAGATGCATGCAATTATCAGGGAATGCGAATTGCTTTCTAGATGATCCCATATGAATTGTACTTCAAACGGACTAACATATAGAATAGAATAGAATTTTATTGTATTTTAGCATTATATACAGGGTGAGTCATTTTTTGACGCACCATTGGAAAATCAACGTTGGTGCGTTTAAATCTGACTCAAGGCCTATTTCCTTTGATTAATACGTTAATAAAAGAAACTGAGTCAATTTTCGGTGCACCATAGGAAAATCAACGTTGGTGCGTCTAATTATGACTCGGCACATTTTATTTTGTTAGCCTCGTACCAAAAAACAGGCGACTCACTTTTCGATGCACCATTCGTTACAAATTAGTTTTAGTAGGTTGGAAGGAAAAAAACAATATTATTAAAACATTATTCAAACACAATGTAAAAATTAAAAAAATCCGATCATCGTTTTACGATAGACTAGGCTACTGTGTTGTTCTTCTATTACGTTCTTTTATTAACGTAATTATCGAAGGAAATAGCCCTTGAGTCAGATTTAAACGTACCCACATTGATTTTCCAATGGTGCACCGAAAATTGACTCACTTTCTTTTATTAAAGTATTAATCAAAGGAAAGAAGCCTCGAGTCAGATTTAAACGCACCCACGTTGATTTTCCAATGGTGCATCAAAAACTGACTCACCCTGTATATGCATATACAAGGGATTCACATTTTGTTTTCTCTCATATTTTTACATAAATACGATGCTTTATCCATGCCAAAAATATGTACAGTGCAACACCATTAGTAATATACAAAGTTTTTAATTTAAAAAGTGTTGAAATGCATAGGGGACCATCTTGAAACCAACCCTCATAATCTCTGAAATTTTCATAAAATTAAGTCTCATGCTTTCCGCGTTTTACTTGCTACAAATAATTGACCACAGTCAGTCCGACAGATACGAACACAAATTTGTTTAGAAAGGTCCGAAACGCAGAATGCTAGTGAAAACATTAATTTTGGAGGACAACAATTTTTTTACTTCAATACAATGCTACCCTACATTCTCTAGTTCGGAAGTAAAAATTAATAACTCTAATCGTACATAAGACTTCTTTATACAGCTAAGAGGGGTCCCGAGGTTTTTTTAGCAAGCTAAATTAAGCTCGAAAACATTCTAGAACTTGTTTTGTTATTAAAGGTTGGGTCGTTAGCGAGAAACGTGGGATATAACAATAAATAATGCGAAGATTAAAAATCACATTTCCTGTGCCCACCAATTTTTCTGGACGTCGCACACGCTACCGGCCACTAAATATGTAAAACCGTTCTTTCCCAGATTAATTAAAACATATATACTAAAATAAACAACAATATACAAATAAAAAATATTTTGGGCAGACTGAATCATATAAATTGGTATTAACAAAAGTAACTTACGTCCAAAGTATGTTGATTTTGAACGATGTTTAACTTGACGACTGATTTATTGACACGGTTTGCTAAAAACAGTTTTGTCGCTGATTTGAAATATTTTTTTCCGAACCCTCAATTAACCTATTTTTCTCCTGTGTAATTTTCCTGTTCAAATGGGGGACGACATTTTTTCGATAAAGCCCGCTCTTTTAAGGTATGAAGTTGTGTTTCATGTTCACATAATAACCACTTGAGGTATTGTAACCACATGTATCGCTCTCATATTTATGTTTTATAACATAAATCAAAATAATTATAAACTGATTATACGAATTTTTAATCGCGTTAAATGCATACTACAATATTAAATGTTTTGTGTGGTAGCAGTCTAATTTTGTTGTGATTACTGTCTGTCGCCGTTTGTGTTATGTTAGATAGTATTTCGTGTTCGTTATCACAGCTTGTGTGCAGTGTATGTCGTATTATGGTAAAAAATTGATTTATATTTGTTAAGACAAGTTATATCAATTTGGTGGTAGTTGTAATTTGTACGTATTTGAAAAACTTGTCTTATGATTATGTTTTCTTTATGTATTTTAGGGGGAGCTGCGCGTTTTGGTGGATGTGGGTTTTTGTTAAGTATTTGTATGCCCCTTTACGGTTTATGATCAGAGGGGAGTTGTTATAGGTGTGTTTGATTTTTCAAAATTTTTATCTTGGCGCTTTGTTGATCTTTATGTGGTTACATTTTGTATAAAATTTATTAAAAGTATTTTTAGTATAGTAAAAGGAAGTAAAGTATTTTCAATGTAGTCTGATTTTGTGAGGATTAAGGAGCGTTACCTTTGCCTGTTCTATTGATATATTGTTTTTTCCGTTATTTTTACGTCTATGAGTCTCGTGCTTGTGTCTGAGGGTAAAAGTAAAATGTTCATCTAAGTCTATTGCTGTTTAGGCGAGATTTTGTTCTTTGTTGGCTGATTTGATGTTGTGTTTGAGCCTTTTTTTGTAGTAATTCTGTTTTGTATTTGTTGAATGTGGGTTGTCATTACGAAGAGGGGAATAGAAAATCTCTTCAAAACTTTTATTTATGACTGATCTATGACTCAACCCGGCATCATGTGATAGAAGTGGGGTGGGTCGCCTCTTTTCTTCACTAAAATAGAAGTATAATATACTATTCAAAAGATAAGAAAATTAAAATAACAAAAAATTCCTTAAATATAATATGAGAGACTCTCAACTCGACTCACAAGAATGAGACATATTTTGATACAACAAATATTTTGAACCCTGAAGATGATCTCAATAAAAATCGAAAAGTTGAAATGACATGAAAATGTTTTTCTAAAACCTACGTCACACCAGACCGCACCTCACGATCTCCAAATAATCATTGGCTAACGGTCACTAAACACCACACAAATATTATAACTTTGAACTAGAATAAAACGGATAAAAGCTAATTGTAAGATAATTGTTAGAAAGTGCACTCACCACCTCCGAAACACGACTGCCCAAATGCTTATGTGCATTGAAGGAAGGAAATACTTCATTTCCGATATTGATAAACAATTGATTCATTTCGTTGAAAAAAGTACATTTGTAACACCGCCCAGATGTCATGATTATTACATGTGAGACTACGCGTGATTGTACAGGGTGCCCCAGTTCCTTCTGACGAAACTCAGGGAATCGATTCTATTCTTCGTTTGGAGCAAAAAATGCTGAGGAGAAAATTTTCGGAAAGTTCTCTATTTTGAAGATATTCGTCAATTTAGTTTTTTTGCAACTTTTCACTACCTTACCACATAAAAACGCTTACAACTTCCAAAATGTTGAGACTTCAACCAATCCAATTATACCATTTGAAAGAACGCTAAATTTGCTGTAAGATACTTCTATTTGCAATAATCTGAATGACATAAAATGTTAGCCAATATCAGTTGGAACATGTCAAAATTACAAAATTTAAAATTTGGTCATGATTGCACGTTTTACTGAGGTTACAAAAAAATACCTACAACTTGTCAAATTTCACAAAAACTTCTTCATCTAATATGCTTTACGTTGATTTTTCAACTCTACTAGAACGTTATTTAAAAACCTGGATATATCAACGTAAAGCATATTAGATGAAGAAGTTTTGGTAAAATTTGACAAGTTATAGGTATTTTTTTGTAACCTCAGTAGAACGTGCAATCATGACCAAAATATTAAATTTTGTTTGGCGTCTCAAGGCGAAGGTCGTGAGTTCGAATCCCGCTCGTGACACTGACATTTTTTATCTCAACTTAAAACCTTAATTAATTGAATGTTATTAATTGGTCAAGCGGACCACGAAAAATAGTGAATTTAAATTTTGTAATATTGTAATGTTCCAACTGATATTGGCTAACATTTTATGTCATTCAGATGATTGCAAATAGAAGTATCTTACAGCAAATTTAGCGTTTTTTCAAATGGTGTAATTGGATTTGTTGTAGTCTCAATATTTTGGATGTTGTAAGCGTTTTTATATGGTAAGATAGAGAAAAGTTGAAAAAACCTAAATTGACAAATATCTTCAATATAGAGAACTTTCCGAAAATTTTCTCCTGAGCATTTTTTGCTCCAAACGAAGAGTAGAATCGATTCCTTGAGTTTTGTCAGAAGGAACTGGGACACCCTGTATTTTTGATATCGTGGAGGCAGAGTCCGAGAACGACTAAAGAACGAACACTGTAGAAAAGGGTGTAGGGTTATATCAAATAGTGAACAAATGAGAACAAAGGACTTCTAAAATCGATTCATTTGTAACTACGTTTTGTATGTAAATAATATAAGCATTATTGTATAATGTAACACTAATTAATTTAAAAGTTAACATCTTTAGGACATTCATTTTTTTTCATTATACATATCTATAAAAATGTAAGAATTGTGAAATATGTATTAGTTTTGTAATACAGTAGAATTCTTTAGCTACTATAAATTTAATTAAATAGAAAATAATACAACATGGAACGTATTTTATAGAAATTTTACGTTTTGTGCAAGGTATTTAAAAGTTAAAGCTATGAATAAATGCTTTATTGAACTAGCTTTTGCCTGTATTTTGAAGTCACTGACGATCCTATTTAAATCTAAACAATTCGTTTGTTGGGAGTTGTAAGTTGGCTTCATATATTTAATCATAAACCTGCTATTCCAAAGATCAAAGCGAATTTAAATCAAGATTATTTTCTGCCTGATGAGAACTCATCGCATGTGATGTTGATTGTGGAATTTCTCTCGTTTATCTTTCCGAGTTAATTTTCCTTTTACCGGCAAGTTTTAGCTGTATCGTTCCCGATTAGTGAT
The DNA here is from genome assembly GCF_000648675.2 of Cimex lectularius. Lineage (NCBI taxonomy): Eukaryota > Metazoa > Arthropoda > Insecta > Hemiptera > Cimicidae > Cimex > Cimex lectularius. The sequence goes on from NW_019392843.1 coordinate 444,278, forward strand.
GGTCGAGAAACCCTAAAAAACACGTGGGCAAGAGAAACAACGCATTCGAGGTACACAGATGGAAATAAATATCCAAAAGCCTGGAGTAATAAGGATAGATACAATAGAATAGTTAAAAACTGTTTAAGATAAGCGATGTAAATTATTTTATGAATTTGGTCCAAGTTGAACAATGTTGTTTGAAACATGTGGGCAATTGGTTTGTTTTTAAACCTGTATATTTAAAAGGTAAATAATTAATTTTGTTTTATTGTCCAACAAAAATCTATCTGAAATTTTCAAATGAATCAACTAATCCACCTAGTTTTTGATTGTTTATCAAAAATGTAACGATCCTGTTTCGGAAGGCACGACCGGCTGACAGATTTAATTAAGCTCCCTTTTCCCGTTGATTAAAGCAAAACTTAGTTAATTAGGTAAATGTGTCCTTCGCTTTTGCCGAAATATTGACCGAAACAGAATTTTAACGATAAACTAGAGTGTGGAGAACGATTGTGTAAATTTCCCAAAAAGCATGTCATCGAGCCAAGTCTTCCATTTCCGACGACTATATATCCACCATTTCTCATAGCGAAATTAGTTGGCTTCTTTTAATCAGTTTTCAAAGTCAAACAGAATGGTCATGGAAAGCATTTTCGGCGTACATTGTTCCAACACTGTCTTTGGAATCCATAGCATTCCACAACCTTCCCCGACCTCAGCCAAATTTGGAAAAGCCCCGGAAGGCTCAATTACAATACCTAACGTTACAAAATGACCAACACAACTTCTGCAATTATGACATTATAACTTAATTATGACTTGTATTATATTATTTTTGTTATATTACTTTTTGCCTAAAGAACGCCTTTGAACCCAGAAACGTTCGATTTGATAATCTGACTGGCTGTGATTTTGGTTAATCTTGTTTCGAGCAATAAGCAGGTTTTTTGGACCTATAAAAAATGAAATTTTCGAGGAAAATTAAAAATAAGGTCTGCGGAGGTTTCAAGCTATAACATTTATTTGGTGTTAAATTTGGCAGGTAAAAAAGTTTACTTATAAAAAAACCTGTAATTCTTTTTTACAGTGTCGTATGGTTGAAAACCATGCTTCATACCGGCTGGAACGGCACACAGTGTTGAAGACAGGAAATTTCGATTTGATTAGGACATCTCGGTTGTCCCCCCAACTCCTATTAAGGGCTCATCCGGCTGCAGACACAGTTTGCTTGAAATATTTCAACTTATTGTAGCAAGGCGGGAAAACCACATCTAAATATTTATGTTGATAGATTAAATCGGGGACTTTTCAGGGTATAAGAGCTTTCCGCAACTATTACAATATGTCCGCGTAAGTAATAATTTGATGATATTGTTCCCTATTTTTATACTGTATTCCAAATGGGAAGGTTGTTTAAGAATAAAGCAAATGATAAAAGATTTAGAGGGCACCACTGCCTAACACGACACTTGCTTAGAGGAATGCTGGCCACAAATATCTTTTTTATAAAATCTATCAAGCATTATCGGGTATTTTAATTTGAAATTTTTTATGAAATCTGAATTTCGGGGTCAACAGGTATCTTCCTACTGAAGTAAGAAAAAGGAGCACTTTTTTATGCGAATGGGCCGAATTGGAACCTGACCCTGCATAACCCTATGAATTGTGGCTTTAGCCCTCCCTTTGGATAAAGAAATGAAGTGGTGGTATGGAATGGAATAATATGGAATATGCCCAATGGATAATGAGAGAAATCCTCCGAAACATACCTAAATCTTTAATATTATTTAAATATATATATATTTANAATATAATTAAATATATGTGGGCCCCTGGCATTTTTTTCAGGACATTACAACTACATTCAGTTAGGTTAGTTCATATAACCTAGTTCTATACAACATGTAAGATAGAAAATATGTTGTCTGTTTAACGAATGCTTGTGCCATAATCACTTTCATAATCACTTCGTAGGAGATCGCGCACCCGTCGTTTCTTCAGTCGGTGAGGAGGGTTCGCGGGACTTTGTCGGGATGCGAGTTTTTGGATGTGTGATTTATGGTGATTTTGTGGAATTTTCGATAACGGGAGCAGATTTCATTCCTCGACGAATGAAACGTTTGAGTCCGTATATGTAGTTTCGTTTGGTATATAAAATGGCGGATCAAGAATTTGTAAGATTAAGGATTGGGCAGTTTGATTGCGGCAGATGCTGGGTCGTTTGGACTTTCTCTCCGTAAGGCCATATCGGCTTAACTATGGTGTTGTAAAGCATTTTATTTATTGCATTTTATTTTTGAGAGGTAAATAAGAAATTCTTGCGGTCCCTAGAACATCATGTCATTGCAAGTGTATGCTTTTAAAAGTAAGATATCAATTTCTGTCAATGTGACTTTGAATGTCACTAAATTTAAAGAAAAAGTTTTATTACTGTTAAGCTAATTAAGAGCCTAGTACCAGTTTTTGGGGTAAAATTGTTATTGTTTTTAAGCCATTTTCAAAATCGATCCTTGGGACTGCACATCACATTTGTGTAGCAATGTCACGCCAGGAGTTAAGGGTTAAAATTGTTTATTCCAGTTTAACTAAATATTTACTGATATTCTGCACGACGTTCTCTCACCTCCCCATTCAGTAGACTTTATCCTGATGTTCCATCATGCTGCCTTCCTTTCAATTTTCGGACGAGTAGCTCGCATTCTACTGCATGATTTACCAATTTATTTGTGCATTTCAGGCTGAATAATTTCCCCCCATGAACAACTGTGAGATAATACTTTCACTCAAGAAAACGTTTTTTAATGCCGTGTTTTTTTAACAGTTTTTTATCCTAAACAAATTCTATCTGATAATTACTTAAGCGTTGGATAATGTAACTGATAACTTCGGACTACGGGGACTTTTTTTTTGGCGTCCAGACGAAATATCCTTGTAAAGAATTGGATTCCGTGAGTTGGGGATGACACCTTGAAATCGATGTTTGCTACCATTTTCATAGAGAAAGTAAAAGACAAAGAAGACCGGGCCACACTCTGGGCCTATAACCTATTAAATTAAAAACAATGGGTTAATACCAACACACATTTATTATTACCGGAAGATATACAGGGTACTTCTATAGTACATCCATTTAATTCGGAAACGATTGACTTTAGCAAAAAATGGTCTTATACAAACCCCAAGTTAACTTTCGTAACAGATTTAACATAACTTTCTCATCGAGCTCGAAAATGACACTAATTTTTTTTAAATGAGAATCCCATATTTTTATACCACACTTCGATTCTTGAGCTTATTTTAAGCCACTTTTACTGAAATTTTGATGGGATCGACCATTTCTGAGATATGCCCATCAGATGAAAGGGTATGCTTTTTGTAACAACAAGATGGTCCTCCACGTTTATTACGAAAACGATTTGCATTAGTAATTTAGATTAGCATGATGGGCAAATTAGGATTAGAGAAAATGTAAACAAAAGGCATTTGAAAAGGACATTACCACATACTCTGTGGATTGTAAAAGAAAATATTTCCTGGCCTAAACATTCCGCCCACCAATGTTTACACGAAGTAAAAATTAAAAAAATAGAAAACAAAGAAATGAAAAGCAATGAGGATATGAAATAAAGGGTAATAAATTAAAACTTCCATCTAAGAGATATATACAATATTTACCAAAGAAGCTAAGGGAAGGAATTATTCAGCGGGGGGAAAGGAAGGACTGCTTACATGACTACTCTCGTAATGCCGACAGATCCGGGATGAATCTGAATGACTCTTCCGATAGACCATGAGAGAGGGGATGAGCTCACGACTTACGGCACCAAAAGAGTTGCTGAAAATGAGGAAAAAGGACCGGGTTCTTTAGTAGGCACGAGTTCAGGATGATATAAGAGGAGTACCAATAAGGAAGTGAGCAGGGCTTAAATAGTCAGAAGCGGGCGAAAGGGCGCATAAGGGTCTGCTATTGAGTATTGCCTCGAATTTGCAAAAGAGAGTGGAAAGTTCTTCATAAGTTTGAGTTTTATCACCATATGAGACAATATGGCTTTTTTACCGATTTCACAACTGCCTCCCACAAAAATCCAAAATGAGAGACAGCGGGCGGATTAAAATGCCATTGTACTTCTTTGGAAGCGGCGTGAAGGAAAATTGGCTCTTGATTTTGGCTTAAAAATTGACCTATTTCTTTGAGTTGGCGAGTAGCGCCAATATAGTTTCTTCTACAATCGGAATATACATCCTTACGGAGGCCTCGACGCGATAAAAATCTGTTCAAACATGAGAGAAACGCTTCCGTGGTTAAATCGCTCACCACATCCAGGGAACCGCCTTGGTTGACATACAAAGCCTTTGACCATATATGGTGGCCGGCCCTACAAATAGCCCTAAAAAAAGAAAGAAGTTGATAAGGATTTGGAACACCTAATAAATAGTTTTCTACAAGAACGTTGGGCAATACTCCACGAATATGACGAAAGCTGCAAAAGAAAAGTAACCATGGGCTGTCCATAAGGATCAGTCTTAGGACCCTATCTATGGTGTGTTCTCTTCAACGAAATATTAGGAAAATTAGAATTAGAGGACATAATACCCTATGCCTTTGTAGACGACCTATCGGTTTTAATAGAATCCAACACAAAGGCAGAAATAGAGAAAAAGGGCAAACAGGTAGTAAACATCATCCAATCTTGGAGGGATTCAGTAAAGCTAGAGATAGCCAAAGAAAAAACGGTCCTCTTAATGCTAAAGGGAATACTGAACCCGAGAAGTCCCCCAGTAATTAAGCTAGGAAATCAAACAATCAAGTCCAAAAAAGAGGCAAAATACTTGGGAGTAACTATCGGGAGGTACATGACCGTAGGAAAGCACGTGAAGGGTAACTGCCAAAAAGCCATCTCGAACTACTGTCGGATTAAGTCGATTAGCGGAGCTACATGGGGCTCAACATACAAGAGCCGATTAGTTATGTACAAATCAATATTTGAATCCGTTATAATGTATGCATGTCCAGCATGGATGAAGTTGATATTGAGGGTCGACTGGCAAGAGATAATTAAATCTCAGAGAAATGCTCTATTAATTGCGACAAGGGCCTGTAAGACCACATCAATGGACGCCCGTCAAGTGATCACGGGTCAGATTCCATTAGACCTGAAAATTAAGGTATATAACTTAATATGGGAACTACGAAAAGGTAGATCACCAACAGTAGAAAACGTAACAAACGTCGAAACGGCACTGGAATGGGCCTACCAGCAATAGCAACATCGGTGGGACACCTCAACAATGGGACGATATACATATGAAATACTACCTAACATCAAAGAAAGAATGAAAATAAAGCACCTACAAATTACCCACTACACGTCCCAGTTATTAACAGGGCATGGGGATTTCGCACAAAAGCTGTATGGATTTAGACTGGTAGACTCACCCCTTTGTGAATGTGACTGCGAAGAATCGGCTGAACATGTCTTCATGAACTGTGAGAAATACAGCCAAACACGAGAAGTTTGGTTGCACAAAATAGGAGAAACACGATCGACCCAAGAAGCACTAAAAAGGGTATTAAAGACAAAAAAGAAATGTGAAGCAACTGAAAAATTCGTCAAAAAGGTAATGAAGCAAAAAAAGTGGCCAGTAAAAGACTAAAACCTATACATTAACAATATTATTTGTGAAACAAAGGTATCATATTTATATCTAAATGTATAGCTGTACTTGTATATATAATAACTTTAAAATATTTCTAAATGTATGTGCTATTTATTTATTAACGTATCTATTTATTCATTTATTACTTATAAACGTATGCAGACATCAATTGTGAAATGTGATTTTCGAAATTAAAGAGAGAGCAAAGAAAAGAAAGCCAAGTCCTTCTTCTCACGCCCAACTGAGCACCGCCAAGAGGTCCATCCCGGACATGGTATAACCATGGCAGACGCTCAGGAGAAGCGAAGGAAAAGACCGTCAAGCAGAGCGAACAGAAAAAACCAAAAAATCGGTAAAGGTGCAGAGAACAAAGAGTAGAGAAGACTTGATGGTTGACGTACAAACAAAGGTACATAGGTAGCGCATTTGGAAATCTAGGTTTAGGCTCTTTAACCCGAAAGAGTCGCGCAAAACCTATTCCGATCGATAAAAAGAATCGTTCTAAAGTTACTCTGCTGGCCGCAAGACATTTGTACGTCAAGCAATTTTGAATTAGCTTGCGCACAAGACTCCTCAAGGGTATATCCAAAAACGACGACGGATGAAGGATTGCACAGCCAGAGGACCGGAATGAAGAGACAAATAGTGATAATAATCGCACAAAAGGGATGATATGTGAGCCCTTTTCGGAAGGATAATGGGATGCTTAGAGGAATAGAGGAGAAGCGAGTTTTTTAAACGCCCGCCCACCCTGAGGACTCCATTTTCAACCAGAAAGGGGCTGGAGGAAATAAGACTTATCGATGATTTACCATTGTTAATTAAATCGAGTTCAGATTTAAAATAATGGTATTGTGTTTATTTTAACACAAGCTGTGAGAGATTTTCTCAGCACGACAACCGATAACGGACCCAAAAGTTGGGATTCCTCGATATTTCTATTAAGAACATTATGCATGGACCGCAGGACATACGCACTCTGCATTTTGGAAAGACGATAAAACTTGAAGATGCTTTCCAATAAATCTTTTTTTTACGAGGGTTCGCAACAGCAGAGGTCATATAAACCCTCAGGGTGCCGGTGTTTTTGATTAAAAAAAGCCTATTTGTAAGTATGTCGGGTTCGAATGTAGGGGCCACTGCATTCGAACCCCGGACCTTTACCTTAAAGAGATGAGCGCCGGGTCAACGCCAAAACCGATGCGGCCACCGACGCCCCTTTCACAAAGATAATATTCCTGTATGAATTACGAATCTGTTGAATGGCAAAAATTTGATGGTGAAAAATGCGAAGTTGAATTTATAATAAGCACTGCTAAATAAAAAATCCTACTTAAAAACCGATAATGTTAAGTTTTGTTTCGATTAGGAAAGTACCTATGCATTTGCAATTTCGTCACCATCGTCGGACTGTTTCTTGCCATCAACGGACTTGCATTTATCTTTTAGAATGCCTGACAAACGTACCAAAACCCGCATTTCTAGTATAAAAACTTCTAGATCTCTTAGGTCTAGAGGTTCGTCTACCGGAAAAAAAAGCTGCTTCAGCTCCGACGTCCGAGACTGAAAGACGCTTTTCTTTGGAGAGTGTCAGAATGTCCGATACGCGGAAGAGTGGGAGTCAATCGCTCTCATTTTGTATAGAGGCAATCGGCCTTCTCAATCAGCCAGAGGACTATTATTCTTATTACCTATATCTTAATACCATTAAATGCTCGACCTTGACAATCATAGTATTCACCCAAGGGGATTTGACGTCTTCCAATTCAGCTAAGGGTTCATTGTGCAAGGCTGTTGCAATGGAAGTGGGGATACACTGTTAAGACACCAAAGATAATGGCATTGTTCCCTTATTTGTAAAACGTTTCTTCACATTGCAATTATTTTATTACATTTATTCATGTATTTTAAAATCATAAGAGTATTAAATATAACCGTTTTGAAGTATTATGATCATCTAATGATGAGGCAGTTTACCATCATAATGACAATGTAACTGTAAGCCATTATAGTTATTTACTAAGCGTGGGCCCCTGTTCTCCCACAATATATTATTCGAGGGGAAGTCGTTTAAGTGGTTAAAACTGTGAGGTGTCTATGGATCACTCTTGATACCAAATTGAATTTTGGTGCCCACACAAGTAATCTGGTAGGAAACGGGAAAGCGGCTATACAAACACTTTTCTCTTTTTATTTTTGTTATTTTTTATTTATTTATTTTTTATTTTATTTTTAGAAATCGTGAGATGCGGGCTGGTGTGACGTGTGTGCGTAATCTACAAGATCAACTGTTTAAACTGTCCGGCAACTTACATCGGTCTTACATCCCAATATCTGGACAAGAGAGTAAAGCATGTATGATTGCAAAAAACCTACGCAAAATCCTACAGCACTCGCTACCCACTATCTTGAACACCAACACAATTTCGACTTCAAAAATCCAAAAATGTTACATACAGAACAAAACACATATAAACGTAATTTCTTAGCAATGATTTATATCAACAGAGATAAACACAGCATCAATTACAGAACAGATACATGTAAACTCAGTCGCAGCTACGCCAATATCATTAATCAAATTCAATATAGATAACACACATATATCATTACATTCCGCACATCAAAAAAATTTTCATTTTCTAATTGTCCAATAATTTAACTTTCCTTTTCCTATTTATCCCTTTCTATATAATCCTGAAAGGATAATCTGGCCGAACTATTACCAACACATTTTTTCCCTTCGTTGGCTCTTTTCACCTGAAAGAAGCCGACGCCTTATACAAAAATGTCTTTTCTATACCGACTTCCTTCCCCACCCCTTCATAATCCAACGTATATAAACACAAAATAGCAAAATCTCACTGGTACTCTCGAGTCTCGACACGACACGCAAGAATGCCACAATTACACAGAAGACAAACACTTTGAGTGAGTAGAAATTCTTTAATTGAATATATAAAATATATTTTGTATTGTATAAATTCTCTTTTCCACATCCAAAATGTAATTGTAATATGTAAACAATGTTTGTAAATCCCAGGCCCTGAAGATGATCTCAATAAAGATCGAAACGTTGTCACGATAAAGAAAATGTTTTTCTCAAACCAACATCACACCAGATCGCATCTCACGATTTCCGAATAATCATCGACTAACCGTCACTAATCACCACACTTTAATACGACATTTTTACACTTTGAATTCGTGATTGACAAGATATATTAATGATTATCTGAGATTCTACGTTTTTCGACTATGATTGACACGTGTATTTACATTTAGAAATAGAACGTTAATTTTTCCGCAATGCTGCGCGTAGCGATTGGTAGAACCAAAAATAAAGCTATAACAGTCCTTGAAGGCTAGTTGTTATTTGTTTCGGTTTCCTTTTGTGTTAAATTATAAGATGGCAGAAGTTAATAAAAAAGGAATATTAATTAACTCTTTCATTCAAAATGCTATCTATGCACTCGAAAAGTATTAACAAATGACATGCTTCAATTCGAGCCAACATACCTAGCTTGTATTTTAACGTCTAACAGCCTACAACTTTATAGGATAGGGGATGTATCTTTTATGAATGAGAGTATATGGACAGGTCAAAAATTAACAAAAGAAATGTATTTGTCTGATTTAATTAAAGCGTATTTAAGAATAAAAATAAAGAAAATGTTTTTCTAAAACCTACATCACACCAGACCGCATCTCACGATTTCTAAATAAATATCAATTAACGGTCACTAATCACCACACACTTTTCTCATTGCCCAGAAAGGAGTCTGGCATGAGCCAACACAATAAACTACTAATTTAGAAAGTATTTTTTAAACCAATTTTGCTATATGCATGCTCAGCATGGAATTTTACCTGTGAAACAAATCTTAATAAATTACAGGTAATTCAAAATAAATTTCTGCAGCTAGCCACTGCCAAGATATTACAGATTGACAGATCTACACGAGCGAACTAACATGAAATGGGTAGAGGAGGAAATATACGATGAGGTCTGCAAATTCTTTAGGCGTATGAGTGTCTCCTCAAATCCTATTTGCAGATCCTTAGGTGTACATCCAACAAATGCTAGTTGGAAACATAAGATGATCGAACACAATTGTCACGCCTCTAATCGCCAGTACCGATGGGCAGGGGCGGGAGCGGATTATCTTTTCCCGTCTCTTACGATCAGAGCGGGGAACTCACTCCTGCCCTGTCTTTGGTGCTGCCCAGACGATTTTGGTTAGAAATTTTTTTTTCAAGGTGAGTCACGGCTCCCCTTAGTTATTCAAAGTTTTTTATTTGTTCCAGAAAACGTATTTTGTTTCTTTAAAGTTTGAAGTTGTACTTTTATTTGTAAATACATTTTGTGTCACGATTTTGTTTTGTTCATTTTTTTTTTTATTTAAAACTGGCGAGAGAGCCGGACCATAAATTTTGGTACACCCTTTGAGGTCAAGCAAATATTCCAAGGGGTTACACAATGTACCTCGCTTATAGACTTGTGATAGTTATCAAATTCATAGTTATAAGAATATTTATGTACTTATTTATGTATTTAATTATTTATTTACTTCTCACCTGCACTATCATGGAATTTCTCTTACCTATTTGTATATAAAACTGATTAGTGTAAATAGTAGGAAGCCATAGTGAAACGTCACTCTACATTCTAAAATTATTGTATATATTGTTGTGCACATGTACAAATAAAAATTTATTATATTATCTAGTTATTTATTTATATTTATAAATGAAATATTCATTCTTCCAGTTTTGAATTAATTTTTGTGAATAAAATTGTTGTACAGCCTGATGAAGATCAAATAAAAGATCGAAACTTGTAAAAAGTTATAATCGTAATTCATTGTTAAAAAGACCACATCTATAACATCAACATTTTTGCAGTAGACTATTTTTCAACAGTCATAACGCGCAAATTCGTAAAATATTTGCAAAAAAACACATAGTAAACAGACATAAATATCCGGCTCGTTGCAACGACCCTCAGTAAAATGACACCCAAGGGAACACCACAAGTTCTCGCAATTTCTTTATTTAAACAGTTAATTTACTAATTTTTGCAAAGCGCCTTAAATGAAATATTGCAGGTGTTAGACTCAGAGAAGTTTCAGAAATTGGTACATATTGCCAGTGGATTTTTTGGATATTGTTTACATATTGCCGGAAGGGATTTTAAAAATTATCCAGGCACAGTCACTACTGGGTAGAAAGCCACCTTCCATTCTAGATTTCCTAACTCTTTCCTTTTATATTGGAATCAATGGCGGGAGGGGAGTAGAGCTATTGTCAATATTTAATCTGGGAGATTCAAGATAGGAAGGGGATGAACCATGAAGAGGGTAGAATGGGGACAATGCTGTTGGATCCCCCGGCTAAATTCTGATTCTGGATTTTTCAACGAGCCGGTGATGATCAATTTACATATGGCTGAGGGAGCCTCCAAGAATCAGTCTCGCCTTTTGTCAACATTCCTCGATATCATTTCCCCATGAAGTGCACTTCAAACACCTCCACGTTTCTTAATAAAAGATCTCATTTATAAGCCTTGAAAGCTCTCGACGTCTTCTCTACGATCGTAAGGAGTTCAATTATGGTAATGCCTCTTTATTAAATTTCGAGTTTAATAACTTTCGATCCCTTATCCAGGGGTATTTCGTAAAGAATGGATTCAACATCTTGCCATATTGATCATGCCATCTGATCCTATCCATATTATGCTTTTAAAACCGAGGCAAAAATGTAGGTTATTAAAAATTATTGTAAAACTACGATTTTATTTATTTCTAATAGTTAGGATTGATGTCCAAATAACATCTTTCAATTAATTAATCTTTATGTAAGGTATTGGTTGAGATAAAAAAAGTCAGCTTCATGAGCGGGATTCGAACCCACGACCTTCCGCTAAATACGCCGTTGCTCAACCACTTGAGCTATTGTTACTTCTATCCACTCGGACACTAACTTCCCATCTCAACCCAACCTTTCGAATTTTCCCTCCTTTTCCTTCATTCACACCGTTAGAATATTAAATATACCAACTAAAAAGAAAAAACGACTGATTAGGAAGATCGTCCGGAACAAACCTAACCGACATAATTCTCCAAATGAACCTATAAACGATGGTCAAGCAGCCTAAGGATTTTTAAAAGAAACTTTACTTCAGCGAAATCATAAAACCCAACTCTGAAGATGAAAAAATGCTAAAACGCGTTTGACAGACCCAAAATAATGAGGATAGGCAGACCAAAATGAACAGTAATTACCAAATTATACAAAGGAGTGTTCGCATAGGTTAATTTATTTTCAGAAATATATATTATTATAATAGCTATTATGATGTAACATATTCTTAAAAATATTAATCATAAAACAAATGAATTATTGAACAAATTTCGAAACTGTTATTACAGAATATGTAGTTTGAAATGAGTGGCGTAATGAGATTAATTAAAATTGGATTAAATCAGGAAACTGGTTAGCATGAGAGAAACAATGGGATTTAATATCTTCGAATCTTAGTTTCGAGGATCCGGAACCAACTTCTGGATTTATTATTAACACGTTAATTAAGCCAGTCCATTAAATTCTGGTGTAAAAGGAGTAGGCGGGGCGTGGTCTGGAGGCCATTTATCAAAGCCAATTTCCAACCGGGGAAGTGGACGAAATGACTTCGGGTAATGAATCATTTAATGAAACCGCACTTGCCGCCCCAAAATTTAAGCGATGGTAATTTTATGTTGCAAATTGACGAATGCGCAAATAAGAGCCGTTCGATAGGTCGTTTTTCGTATTTAGCGGAAGGAAAAATCATAAATGGATCCATCGATTCAGTCGAAACTTGAAACAGTCCAACTTTCAGATGCCAGCGGTGACTTCGGAAAAATGAATCAACGAACATTGGAAACATGTCTAATTTCATCTGATGACCAATTTCTGTGCCTCCAACTAGATTACACTGCTAATGAATATTAGTTCAGTGGATACGGTATGTTCGTCGTGTTTACCTTCAGTTGATGTGTTTTCTCTGTTGACTAGAACTAATTAAGAAACTAATCTCGATAGCAGCAGACCATACGTCAGAATTTGACGAGAAATAAAATATATTCCAAGTATTCACTTTGTTTATTAAAGTTTAATGTATGCAATAGGCACAATTTGTAATAATCGGTAATGTTCCAGTCTTTAATACAATCAAATAAATTAATAGATGTAATTTAATTATTTATTGAAAAACGCAAGGTATTATTCCTATTACAAAGAAAACACAATCCTTCGTCTAATTTTGAAAAAGTTGATTTAGGAGTACAAATAATTTTGCGTGACAACAATGAGTAATTTTTAGCCTCCCCCCTACACACACACATTTATCCACACGCTTATTTATTTATGACCAATTTTATCATTATATTTATTCATATAATTAGTCCTGTTATATATTTTCCTTATATATTCACTTATTATGGCAAAAAGGAGGGAGAATTCAAAACGTGGGGTTGAGATGGGAAGTTGGTGTCCGAGTGGATAGAAGTCACGATAGCTCAAGTGGTAGAGCAGCGACGTATCTAGCCGAAGATCGTTGGTTCGAATCCCCCTCGTGCCATTGACTTTTTTATCTCAACTAAAAACCTTAATTATTTGTAATATATTAATTGGTCAAGCGGACCACGAAATTAGTGAATTTAAAGTCGAAAGCTTGGCAATAGCAACTAAATTCGCGTTCTTCTTCAAAAGCATTCCTTGATCCAGACTGTTATTTATTGTTAATAATAATATCCTGTATATATTTTATTTATTGAATTTATTTTATATGTGTAACGTTCCTATTTGATGGAACCTTGCCAATTATCAAATACAAAAGAAATTAATTAATGAATAATATAAATTAAAATAAGCAAGAAGATATAAATTCTCTCCTTACAACAGGCCAATAAGGTGCACAGAGGGAGGAGCCAAAAAGAGTAAGTATAAGTCAATCGGTTGAGCCCGGAGGGGATATCCCGAAGGGAAAGCGTTATCTTGACCCGCCTGCGGATGGGTTACACACGTGCGACTCATGGGTACCTGTTGGTCGACCTAGGTGCCCAGCATGCCAAGATAACAGACTCACGGTGTCGCACTTACTGGAGGGGTGTCGCAGCTTGGTCCCGTATAGGGACCGAAGTGGAATCCGCCGGACTACAGGAGAATGCTCCAGCATGACAGCGAGCTTAAAGAAAAACTTTTTAGGTTTTTGAGAGATATTAGGATAATGGTTTGTATATAGTGGGATATTTATTTCATAGATGAAAGTTTACATTATGTTTATGTTAGAATAGGGGTGTGCTGGGCGGTGGTGCAGCATTTCATCTCAAGGTTCCACCACTGCTCTGCCAAGCCGGGTCGGGGCGGAATATCGAGTACCTTCCGAACCGGTTTCTAGACAGAGGGTATTCATGTGTGATTGGGTTTGTATATAGGGGTATGCATGTATTTATTGTATGAGTGAGTGTGAGAATGACTAATTTTAGGGAACATAAGGGCGCTGAAATGACCAAAGTCGATGGCGCCCGATCAGAGCCTGACCTCGGAGTCGCTCAGGCACCAAGGTAGGTGACTCCCTCTGATCCATCAGCCAAAGGCCTCCTAGGAGGTCTCGAGATACTCATGTAAACAGCAGGAGTCTTGAATTAACAGTCAGGGTGAAAATACGGGATTGTGAAGGGCCAATATATGTGTGATATATATATTTTTATAAGAAAAGATGTACCACGTCTCGTGAGGTGGGACATCCCTTTTAATTTATTTTTAAAGAGTTGTTTTGTTTTGCACTTTTTGATAAATACTTATTCGCAATTTATTTTGGATTTTAAAGCTAAAAAGAAGAACTTTATTTCATTTTATATTACTATTTCAAAAGACTATTTAAATAATTTTGTTTTGGATTTTTTGAATTATAATAAACCATTATTTTAACGGAAATTATTCTTTTATTTGTTCTTCCGTTTGTGTCTTATGTATGTTGTAGATTTAATAGAAATAGGAGGTCAATAGCAGAGAGATAGCCGTTTGGGAAGCCGTTCATTTGTCAGGATTGGATTTTCTTCTGAATCCGTCATTGGGGCGTTAATAAAGTAATTCAAGCCTTGACATTTCATAATAACGTTTGTTAACAAAAATCCCCCAAGGATGTTTCGAAGCCGAAGCCTTCAAAGCACGGTCATAACATAAAAATCAAACGAAGGTCTTGCCCAATCATCCTCGCGACCAACTGACCAATCTGTGCAAGTGACAACCACTGACTCGTGACTCGTGAGTAGTGACTAGGACTACCCTTTTTTGTAGCAATTTGCCAAAACCTCCTCAGAAGGCTTTCTTCCCTATGACACGTCAACTCGTCCGCACAGGCTGGTGGCCAGCAGGCTCAAGTACCGCTCACATTCTCATCCCCATTAGTTGACACAACTCAAAAGACACTGCTCCGCATTCGTCCTTCATACCAGTCGCCCTGTTGAGTCATCTGAGTTCACCATGGAATGCGTTGCAATTGCAAGTTTCAATGTGGAGCAGTTCATTGAAGACATGCGTATTAGTCCCGTTAAATGGGACATGGGGTGTGAGAAGTATAGTGATAAAATTAAAAAAAGTGAAGCTTGGAGGGAAGTAGCACAGCAGTATTTGAGAGAAAGCGCCCGTTTCCCAATTTTATAACAATGACAATTTATAAACCCACACGTTTCTTTACTGGGTTTTCTCCTTTTTTTGCTTCTCTTTATAGAGAAGAGCAAGCACAAGAAGTTTCTCACACAAGCTTCCTCGGGTTCTAACATCATACTGATCTCCCTTTGGGAAGGAGGTTGATTCCACAAGTTGCCTTGTGTGAAACCAGCAAAGAAAGAGTCTTCACAAGGCAGTAAACTAGTTGAGTCAAGCGGGCAACTTAGTTGAATCAACCAACCGCCTCGTCTGAAAGAGGCCTTAAACATCCTCATTCTAATCAATGCTTCAGTACTGTTAATACAATTCAATCTTTATACAATTAATTATTAATTACTTACACAACTAATTAGATATACAAAGAAATTTTCTTCTCCCGACACGGCCATTATGCCAGTGGATCCGTCCTCGCATTTATTAGTAGCATTAGAAAAATAACCAATTTTTTCTTTAAAAAAAATAAAATAAAATAAAAATAACATTTAAAATTTAAACATTTTTAAACTCTTAAAGAACCCTGTGTTGATTTACCGAATGTTCTGAATATAAAACGAAGTTATAGTTACAATAAAAATAATTACTATTACAATAATTTTTTCTGAATAATAATTTTTTTTAAATGTTATTTTTTCTGAAAAGAATGTTTTCTTAAAAAATAGCGTTCTCCCGACAGCACTAATTCTGGCTAGTATCCTCTACATTATTGTAAAACGGAACAATAGCAAGGGAAGGTTCATCAGGATACTTATTGGAACCATTGGGCCTGAGCAAGGAATAAAATTTGATACCCTTATTTTCTTGACAACAACATTTTTAATAAATTGGCACGGTCCGCCTGTATAGGGTCGCCCAAGGGTACGGTGAGGTGGTAGATGAGTAAAACGGCGAGGTGGTAGATGGGTAAAACATCTGTACAATAGACACAAAACCGTCTACGTGGGAGCTTTCTTCCACGTATTACCTACTAATCTGGCTTCGCCATTTTTTTTTATGAGAGGATTCTCGAGCGTTATTATTTCATTAATTTACTTTTAGTTTTAAGGAAAAATTGCGACTTTAACGCTTTACTTTTGCGCGATACGGTAATGCTTACTTAAAAAGTATACATTGCTTCAATGGGGAAATTAATGATAAATTCGCGCTAGATGGCAATTAGTGTTCTCCCCCTTGGCGACATTTCTCCCCTATTGTTTGGGAATCTAATTAACTCGCTTTGTAAATTGTTCGATCGTAAGAAGGGTCGGAAGAAACTACTGCTGGGGGCGGAATTACAGCGAAAGGGGTCCCAGCACCCTGAGGGCCCACAGTACTCCTCAAAAGACAAAAGATTCAGTTGACATATATATGTCAGAACCGTCTCCCGAGGGAGCCGGTAATGTCAAGCGGGCCTTCGTAATGGTCGTAACACGGACCCCGGTCACGAAACCAGATGTAAAAGTCAATTTCATTAGTGGATGGACTCGGCCGAGACACGTCGTTATAAGGTGCCCACTCATCGCACGATTACAGAACGTACGTTTCCCGACGGACGCACTCACATAACTGAAACCATAAGCTCCTCATCACGGAGATTACATTTCGAAAAATATTATTACCTTTGCCGGTTCACCTCCTTTTCTTTTCTTTTCCCCACCGAGCATATTTGCTTGCATATGTTGCTGCTATTAGCAAATTTTCGAGAGAGTATCGCGTACTTCTGTTTTGACAAATTTGGGCCAAAATTGGGCTTTTGCTCCAACTTCAAGTGGCTGTTGTTCAGCTAGGTTCTGTGGAATAGTAACATTGTTTGAGTTAATCGGAAAGCATCATAGATTCCACACTGAGGGTTTATATGACCTCTGCTGTTGCGAACCCTCGTAAGAAAAAAAAACGTATGATACCAATGGGTTGGCTTTTCCTAACTGAAGATTTGATTTTTTTAATTCAAATCTTTAATCATTCAAACTATAAGTACTATAATATTTACGGCTTAAAAGATCCTTTGTTATAGAACGAAAAGCAACACCTTCCCACGGCGCTTAAACTCTCTTACCTTAATTTGTCGGCCTTAATTTAATTTCATTCTGAGAATTTGTATGGTCTTTTCTAGCTACTTCACAAGCATTAATTAATCATTCACGAAAATCAGATACTTAATGAAGTGCGTCAAAAGGCCTGGAACAAAATCTTTTCTCATAAAAGTTTTAACAGTCTTGTTAACAATCCCTTACAACAAACAATAGAAATGGAATCCTTGCATCATTTTTTTTTTCTGTGTTTGTATCAACTTTAGAGTTTTGTGGAAACTTCCTAAAGCCAGAAACACACTTACCCGATGCTACCCGACGCAAGTTCAAACTCCGATTTTCCATAAGGTTGCATTACCCCCGTGCACATCAACCCGATGCTATGCCACGCTAACCTACCCGACGCTCTGCGATCCCCACTGTCCAGATTTTCGTCGGGTCGCATCGAGTACAATCGAAGACAAAAGAACCGGACACTCATATTTTTATTCAAACTACATGTATTATTGTCGTTATATTAATTACAACATACTTATTTTAATATAAACCAAATTAACTGTGATTAAAAATTAATTAGTTTTTATTTAAAAAATTAATTTTAATGGTTTGGTAGAAAATTAATCAAAACACCGGAATAGGATTTTTTGATATAATGCATTTAATAACAATTTATTGGCGTAAAATACTAAAATTGGAACAATTTATTACACGGTTTTGCTCATAAAATTTAATTAACAATTTATTTCTTAGTTTTGCTCGTAAAATTACACCATTTTGTAATGTCGGGTAGCATCAGAACAGGACACTCATATTTTTTGTAGTTTATTTCAAACTAAGTACATGTAATTTTGTCGTTATATTAATTACAACATGTTATTTTAATGTAAACCAAATTAAACGAGATCAAAAATGCATAAGTTTTTATAAACATTGTTTAATTATGATGGTTAGATTAACAAACAATTTATTAGATGGTTGTGCTAATAAAATTTAACTAACAATTTATTACAAAGTTTTGCTCAAAATAATGCATTAAGAACAAAAGATGCGTTGCGATTGTGATTGTGATTATTGTGATAAACGCTGTGGACTGTACGCGAGGTGTGCTTGCGTCGGATAGATGTGCACACCCCACCAAAACGCGTCTAGGCGTCGGGTAGCATCGGGTAGCGTCGCATGGCATAGCATCAAGGGTAAGTGTATTGCTGGCTTAAGGCTGCTTACCCCAGCATTTATTAACCCTTGTCCCACGGCATGTGGCTCGTCGAGCGTACTCACAGACTTGTAATCTGGTGTTCCATTATGATTTACATATGTTGGCAAATGAATTTCGCTCAGAATACACCAGGAATAAAATAATGGTGTAGCCATGAGAACGTGACTTAAGCACCCTCTGCGTGTATTAGGATGAAAGGACCAAGGAAGAATATAGCATGCGAGGATGCAAATACTACCTAGTCCTTCTAGATGAGTTAAAGGAGTTGTTGGCTTGCAAGCTGGCCGCATATGGCGGGTGCTTGATCAGCTGCACACGTTGATTAGGGTACCAGATCCTGTCTGCATAGACGGGGGAGAGTGCATAACTAGCTGTACTTCGGGATAGCACAGTCTTCAATTCCAAGCCCAGTAGCGGGCTATTCATTTCCTTCAATACGACCACTCATTTTTATTCTCGTACAAGATTCTTAATCCCGCTTTTCCTTTTAATTCGAAAAAGACCTTTAATATTCAGCATGCTTCTTTCCATCGAATACAGAGCTACTCAGAGGACTCTTTTCCCTTCTGGTCTAGAACCGGATTTCTGCACCAAAAATGGAGGATACAGTTTCAAATATCAGCTTAGTATACTTTATATTAGCCCCACTTTGAATGCGGAAAATCTAGATATTTGCCAGAATCTCGAAATACTGCAACTAGTTCCCTTTAAGGTTGATAAATTTGCATTTTCTTTTACCATGAATCATAATGTATATTTTCAGATCTTACGGAATGTTCGATATTTATTGCAAGTTGCAAATGCATTTGTAGCTAGTGTTAGTAGTTGCCATATTGTAGGACACGATTTGATACCTAAGAATCAAGTTAAAAAATCATGAAAAAGGTCATTAGATAGAAAAGCAAAACAGTCGTTTTGTACAGCGTGAATAAAACTAAACCATGAGTTTTGTAGGCGTCTCATACATTATTTATTACTTTTTATACACATGAGCGGAGAAGTAATGAAATTCCACTCGACGTACATCGATTTCGCTCCATTATTTTTCGTCAATTTATCAACATTAAATATCAACAGCGTGGAGAGAACGAGGATAGCAAAGAGGATAATAAAAGCGACGGGAGGGGGGGCTTTTTTTAGGACTCGTCTTTCTGTAGCACTAGACCGAAAGTAAATTGGTTTGTCATGAGGGTGCCGGGCCGCCGGGTTGGGGAAGAGTGTATCGAATGATATCCTCTTCAAACCAAACGGTATATCTTTGTCATCTTTATGCTGATGAACGCCGAGTCATAAGGGTGGTTTACGCACACAAATTTATAGCAAACATCCCACACGTGTCTCAAAGAGAAAAAAAAATCCATTACTGGGTCCCACAGCAGGTAGTTTTGTGAAATTCAGTAAACACTCGACTCTGTTGTCAATCGATAATTGACAATTTAAGTTAATCTATTGTTCATGTAAAAAGTTGATAGAAAGCTTTAATATAACGTCCTGTTCCTGCTTCAATGCTGATAGACTTATCATAACCCTACATGCTTAGATTTTTCTAAACTAATATCACTTGCTCAATGCTACATGTTGATGTTCTAATAGAATATAATAGATAAAGTGTTAATTTATAACATATTAAATATTGAGCAGCGATACTAAAGCACACGAATACTTAAGCCTGGACTTTGCGGAATATTTTCATGATTTGTTCATTGTTTTTGTTTGTTTTGGAATGATACTTAGGAGGAGAGAAGAAGCGAACACCATTTTTAAATTTTTTTATATATTATGTGCGTAATTTCTTATATTTTTTAAAAACAATTGAAGATTGGAAATTCCAAACGTTCTAAGTGCCAATTTCCTCAAAACTGAGATTTTTTTCTTAATATGTTCTATGTGCCATCGCCAATATCCTTAATAATGTTCTAAGTTTGGGTTCTTGAACCTCTTTAAAAGTTGTTTGTTGCGTTCCTCAAAGATGGAACTGGTCTAAGTATGGGACATATAATTTTTCCAAAGGTTCTATGTGCCATGGCGTATCAGTTAGTTAACATGAACATGAATTCTTACTTTCTAGACTTAAAACACGCCTGCGACTCGATATTAAAAGTAAA
The DNA here is from genome assembly GCF_000648675.2 of Cimex lectularius. Taxonomy (NCBI): domain Eukaryota; kingdom Metazoa; phylum Arthropoda; class Insecta; order Hemiptera; family Cimicidae; genus Cimex; species Cimex lectularius. Next base: position 464,959 of record NW_019392843.1, read on the forward strand.
TTTTCCAATTACAACGGTTACTATGATAAATGTTTCCAAAGGTGACCAGTTTTATTTAGTCTAAGTCCAGATTCAGTGTCACAGACTGGAAACGTGTTAATGTACTAAAAATATGGGCTAAACCTGAACATATTAAAAAAGTTTGTATGTCATTGATTCAGAAGCCATTCCTGTCGGATGGTAAGAAAGTTTTTGGTCTGTGGTGTGGTAAACATTAGTTTTGTCGTTTCCGCCAAATTTGGACTGCTTGCCTCACTGTACCAATCTGTGAGACGCAGTTCGCGTTCTTGTCATCTTCATTGGTGGGTTTATTTCATAGCTTCATGAATTTTTATATAACTTCATAATGCCATTCAACGAAACGTTTGTCAACATTTGATCAAATTTCATCGAGTCTTAAGAGTCACTGTCATTTGCTTCCGAATTATGAATTATAGCCCTTCTAGTAGCCATTTTTATTATTTTTATGACTGCATTGAAAATATTGTATTTGATGGCGCGATGATTCTTTTTTGAGACTTGAGAGTCGTTTGGTGTAACTTTTTACATCCTGATTCGCACACTCTATTTTTCTTTCTATTCTTCGCCCATAAAAAACGATGTTTATAACTTCACGTTTCGTCTCCTACAACAGTAAGGTACTTGACCATACTGGTTTACAGTATTTATAAATGTCGGCACTTTTAATGCCAATGAGGCCGTATCTGGTAATCCAAGGTATTAAAAACCAAATAGAAGTAATGGTAGATGATATGTATAATAGTTATGTGGATATTGGATGATGTTCAAACTTGACGAACGGTGCGATGATTGTGCTAATAAGAAAAAGTTTTGCGCGCGTAGCGATCACACTAACCCGAGTTGTGTATTAAAGATGTCTTGATGAACGTCGAGTTGTAATCACATATTCACAGCCTAAGGCTCAACTGAAAAAATGTCTGCTATCCTACATTTCTACAAACCACAAACTAATTCACAACTCAAACTTCATTTTGCCATATTTTAAATTTGATTACACGGTATTTGAAAATATGGCTTAAAGAGGGAAAATTCTAAAGGTTGTAGATTGAGATGAGGCGTTGGCGTCGAAACCACAATGGTGGTTAGGGCAGCGGTGTATTGAGCAGAAGGCCGTGGGTTCGAATTTCGCTCGTGACACCTCTTTTTTAGAGAATACCCCCGTATCAGATTACTTTGTACGAACGTGAATTATTTCAGAAAGAACTTCACACCTTAAAGTTTATTACTGCAATTGATAATTCCCAATATTGAAAATAATTCAATAAAATCAGACAGCAACCGGTGCCAACACTACAGCAGATTTAAAATAAATCAACAAATTACTTGTTTTTGTAGTTTTATTATACTTAATATAAATAAAAGCACGAAAATCGTTACGCCAAATCATATCTCCGTTTACATGCCTCGTTATGACGACCAATATTTGGTTCAACTTGTCGGTCCAATCGGTTTTATTCCGATTCGACAAGACGTTTTGCTGCTTAAACGCTACTTTTTACTTGATATTATTAATCCTTTCAGACAAAACATAGTCGTAGCTTTATCTATATAAGAAACATTGTATCAACTGGATTACGAAACCAAAAAGTGTATGTTTTGGCCACATCAAAATAGCTGCACTTTTACCCTTTGAATCCTCTCCTTAGCCTCTCCCTTCGTCATTTTCCTGCATTTCCGGTTTAACTGTATCCAAGCAAGAATCTACTGCGAAAAAAATCTCTTCTTGGCTCACCTCTCTCTCCTCTGTACAACCTCACCCTTGAGCACTTCTCATTTTCTCTTTCAATTTTTCTTTAACGTTCTCCAAAATTTCCCATCTCTTTTTCACTTTCTGAAATATACTCCTTTACAACAACTGCATTTATTCCGCTACGAAACCCACAACATTAGAAATGTACAAGGGACAGATAAATCGATAATCGACTAGGTATAGCCGTACATCAACAATTAATTATATTAAGACTATATTATAAATCACAATGATAAATTTTCTGACTAACCATCATAATTAAATAATTCTTACAAATACTCATGAATTTTTGATCTCGTTTAATTTGGTTTAAATTAAAATAAGCATATTGTAATTAATATAACGACAAAATTACATATACTAGTTCGAAATAAACTACAAAAAATATGAGTGCCCGGTTCTGTCGCCACTCGACGAAAACGGTAATTTTATGCCCAAAATCATGTAAAATTGTTAATTAAATTTTATGAACAAAACGATGTAATAAATTGTTAGTAAAATTTAATGAGCAAATTCATGAAATAAAGTGTTAGGTAGGAGGACCGCGGTAGCCGAGTGGTTAGCATGAGAGACTCTCACGCCGCGGTCGTTGGGTTCGATTCCCACCGTCGCCTCTGGCCCTCTTTTCCCGATAACTCCCAATTTGAACACACAAAAATTCGTACCATGGCTAATATGCAAGATCATAAGGCAAAAAAAAAAAAATTGTTAGGTAAATTTTATGAACAAAACTATGTTATAAATTGTTAGTAAAATTTTATGACCAAATTCATGAAATAAAGTGTTAGGTAAATTTTAAGAGCAAATCCATGAAATAAATTGTTAGTAGAATTTTATGAGCAAATTCATGAAATAAAGTGTTAGGTAAATTTTATGAACAAAACTATGTAATAAATTGTTAGTTAAATTTTATGAACAAAACCATGTAATAAATTGTTAGTTAAATTTTAAGAGCAAATCCATGAAATAAGTTGTTAGTCAAATGTTATGAGCAAATCTTTGAAATAAATTGCTAGTTAAATTTTATGAGCAAATTCGTGTCATAAATTTTAGTTAAATTTTATAAGCAAATCCATGTAGTAAATTCATTCTATCAGTAAATGGTATTCCGGTTAAGTTAATTCTATGTGTCGATCTATAGTTTCGGTTCCATGTTATGTTATTGTCAAAAGGATTTGCGTTCCTGGTTATATTGTTTACGACTTTCCTTTTCCTCACGCTCTTGACAAGAAGTTTCATTACAGTTTTGTATTTAATGCGAACTGGAACGTTTAAACGATTTTTACTTTGTTTTAACGGGAAACAATTCTGAGTAGGATTCGGAGCATCTCGTTGAAAATCAGGATTTTCCTCCACCTACGCAGTTGAACCTTCGCTTGTTTTGACAATCTTTTCGCCGATTTGATACTCGGAAGTGTTCATAATCTGAATCTGATTCATTCGGAGATAATTCTCCAAATGACCGGTGTTCTCGATTCGTGATGATTAGCTGGATTGTAGCAATTTCGTTGTATAAAAATAAAATCGTGTAGATTTTAAATTTTGTGCCAATCAGACTGAGAAACTTAGGATTCACACGTTATAATATGATTTTAATTGTTTCTGAGGAGTCCCGGATACTTGCGATTATGGCCGTACCAAGTATTTTGCCTTTAATTCCATTATTTCTCGAAAAAAATATGGTATCTAAGAAATGAGTTCCTCAAAGTTTTAAAAGTAATGTCCTTGTTCATTGCCACGCGATGGATAACATGAGATTCTGAAACGTGTAAATTTTCTGCAATTATAAACAATATTTCTGAACATTAGGTTTTGTAGTGACATAACAGGGGATAGAGTAAAACCAAGAATTTTAAAATTGATTCAGGATTTTGTCTAGGAGGACATAGGAATACAGTCCAAGCTATGGAAGTCCATAATGGAAAATCTGTGTTCAACCTTTGGTGAGGTGTAACCTCGACCTCATTTCCAGCAAGCGTCTTTAATAACATCAGTGTTTCATTAATCTCTTTCCCTGTAACTCCAATGGAAACGGCATATGAATTTGACATCTCCTTCTTCCCTTGCTACGTTTACTACCTCGTTTTGTACGTGTCATTGAGAAAAGTAATCTCTATGATCCTGAGACCCAGCGTCGAGGCACTACTCGTGTTTTTCTGTTATTGTACCTGCTGTGCCTTGCCAACTAGAAAAACTCAGTTAATAACATTTACGACAATTTGAAAATAAAAATACACAACAATTAATAATTGCAAATGTAATACCAATTTTTATAAATCTACCATTATACTAGATTGTTTTGAGACATCGCTAAGGTGGTTTTCTATTGTGTATTTTTAGGACAGGTGATGGGGGCACCTTGTAAGGCGATCACTGCAAATTGTGCCTTAACGAGGTTAGAAGAGGGACGGATGAAACTCTTCACTGATTGCCAGATAATTCTGTTTTGGAAGGCGTCTATCTTGATATTGCCCACCAGGCCCAATTAGCTCACGGCTCGTCTCCCAACACCGACCAATATTCTTGGCCTTGATAAATCAGTTTCCAGACCGGAGAGAAGTCTATTGATGAAATCTTCGAGGGGGGCTCTTTCGGATAGTAGATGGAAAGTCCCGCGTGCAATGTCTGTAAAACAATTTGACCCTTGGTTAATTGAGTGTGCTTCAAGATATTCGGAAACGGCGGGGGATAAGTTCGTTTCGTCCCATCGAAGCCGTCCGAAAACGAATTGTAAGTGTAAGATATGAGTTAAACAATGCTATTTCCCACCAGATAAACAATAGATTTCTCGCCAAGAAAATTTTCGAAAGTGACTATGATCGTTAAAATTATTTGCAACTCCATCTAAAACTATTTATTTACATTTTTTCTAACACATTTTGTAATAATATGTCAAGATTTATATAAATGTAATAATAACATAATAAGTATAATAGAAAACACATCAGAAGTTCACATCGGCTCCGTCTTCACATGTAAAGTGCTTCATAACTACCAAACTATACACACGAGTCACAATATTTATTGATGTCCAAGAAATTAGATTTATAAATTTAGATTAAATCGCTGAGGGGCCGTATTGTTGGTATTTCATTTCAACATATATACATACATATTTATAATAAATTGCAGTCCCCTTGAAACGGGTACGGAGGTCTGCGGGTTAATTAAGAACCGCCCCTCTCCCCAACAACATTAAAAACTTTTATTAGGGATGGTTTTATACTCTAACACTCTTAGTACTACATGAATTTAAAGTTAATTTATTTTATTGAGAGTGCCCAACACGACACGCAAGAATGGCGCAATTACGCAGAAAACTAACACTTTGAGCGCTTGAGATGATCCCAACAAAGATCGAAACGTTGTCACGATAAAGAAAATGTTTTTCTCAAACCAACATCACACCAGATCGCATCTCACGATTTCCGAATAATCATCGACTAACCGTCACTAATCACCACACTTTAATACGACATTTTTACACTTTGAATTTGTGAATTTGTTCTCTTCTGGTTGAGAACAAGATATATTTATGATTATCTGAGATTCTACGTTTTTCGACTATGATTGACACGTGTATTTACATTTAGAAGCAGAATGTTAACTTTTCCGCAATGCTGCGCGTAGCGATTGGTAGAACCAAAAATAAAGCTATAACAGTCCTTGAAGGCTAGTTGTTATTTGTTTCGGTTTCCTTTTGTGTTAAATTATAAGTTGGCAGAAGTTAATAAAAAAGGAATATTAATTAACTCTTTCATTCAAAATGCTATCTATGCACTCGAAAAGTATTAACAAATGACATGCTTCAATTCGAGCCAACATACCTAGCTTGTATTTTAACGTCTAACAGCCTACAACTTTATAGGGTAAGTGTGTTCCCGGCTTTAACCGGGTTAACACAAAGATCGCAAATATCCCTATTATATGTTTTGTGTGTTATATGTATTTATTATTGCGTTGATTATGTTTTAAGGTAGTGATTGTTATGAAGGATATGTTTGTATTCTTTATGTTCCTGCAGTGAAAAGATTCATGGCTTATGGTAATAATTCTGTGAAGTTGCCGTTTGGCCATGTTTATTATTCTATGAGGGGGATGGTGTGATGCAAAGTTGAGGTAGCTCTCTATGATTCTTGGTTTTTGATACCAATTGGCGATTTATATATCATCTGGCTGTTTTATTACGAGTGTATCTAAAAATGGTAATTTTTTCGATTTAATGTGTAAATTGTAGGGCGTGGGTGAAATCTCTTAAACGTATCTAATGACGAATTTGATCTGTGGGAACTGTTGTCAATATATCATCTACGTATGCAGTGTGGAAGTAATATGAAAGGAAGTTGTGATGTAATTGTGTTTAATAGATAAGACATAATTATATCTGCAAGTATCGGGCGTCGGTTGCTACTCGTGATTATGCAAAATAGTTGTTTGTAAAATCGATTGTTATATGTAAAGTATTCGTTAATACAGCACGCATTATTTTGTTATGATAGGAATTACACATGGACCACAAGCAGAGAAGATTCTGAAGGACATCGCTAACAATGAAAAGAAACTAGCCTCTGCAATCAATCAGAGAACCATCTTGTTGAAATGCTAGCAAAAAAAGTCTACCAAAAAGCACGTTCATAACAATGGTTCGACACTGCTGTATTAATGTTACACTCCTGTCCCAGAATAAATTTCTTCTTCTTCTTATGATGGGTTATTAAAACAACGGTTTCGATTTATTTTCCTAAACATAATTATTTACTTTTCTTTGATTAACCCATAAGAGAATACCTGTTTGCATATGAATTATAAATGCGTGCGGGTCGGATAGATAAACTGTAGGGAGTTTAAATAGTTTGACTACTGTCTCTACGTGAATGCATGCTTGGTACTTTAGAAATTGAAGACGAACGCCTACGTACAAAGAAACATACACAGACAATTTCTCTCTCTCTCTCTCTCTCTCTCTCTCTCTCTCATCTCCCCTCTCTCTCTCTCTCTCTCTCCCCACTTTCCGAGCATTCAAAGTTTAATTGATATCTTAAATAAAAAATAAAATTGAATGATGTGCCGTTGGAAGACCTGACCCTGTAGGTCCTGCGATCTAGTGAGTTTTATCAGAGCCCCGGCAGAATCTTTCGTCTCTTCCACACCCACGGCCCGACGTAACCACCAGGGCTGCTCTCGTACCTCAAGTTTATTCTATAATTAAAATAAATTAATTTAGGAGTCGTTATTGAAAAAATGCAGGATAAGTTAATTAATAAATATTAAATATCATAAAATGAAAATAGTACATTCTTATAAAGGGTGATTTACGAATTATATGTTAAATTTGCGAGGTATTTCTACACAACACGATCCACGTGTATCCACCATCACCCGATGTCTCCCGGTAGATGTTCTGCTGACGGACGTTTCGAGTTGTAACACCTCAAACCTTTTTCGAAAGTTCAGTGCACCTCCGTTGTAACGTGTCGATTCATTTTGTCCTGTCTTTATGTCTGGTTGGCCTACAGTCCTTGTCCGTCACATTCCCATACTTGGTGAGGAACATTCCAATCATTGTTGCGTCATATCTGGCCGTACTCAAGGTAAAACCTCTCTTGGTAAGATCCCAGTTCGGATGGTTGTCCTCCACATAAATCGCTGACATGTTTTTAGTACATGTTTGTCCTTTCCGTTGGGTTTATCTGGGAGTGATACAAAGACGGTACCACGCGACTGCACAGTCATTCAGTACTCGTTATTCGGAAATGACCTCCATTGTTAACTAATATTTAATAAGAAAAACATTTTCTTTATCGTGCCAACGTTTCGATCTTTATTGAGATCATCGATAAAGAAAATGTTTTTCTGAAACCAACATCACACCAGACCGCATCTCACGATTTCTAAATAAATATTGATTAACGGTCACTAATCGCCACACATTGTTAACTAATTTTCCCGGCAGCATCCATACTTCAGGAAAAGACCCATTCTTGTCCAGATAAACTGTTTGGAATCTAGACATGCATCCATACATCCTCAGTAACAGTTTCAGCAATGGGCACCACCTACAATAGGCAACGAAGGTTTTCAAAGTATGGGAAAATTTGTTTAACCCCAAAGTATGAATGTTAAATCCAAAAATAATTTAACAACTATACTGATTGACAATAATATATGACAACAATATGTTTATTTGACATTGCGTGAACACAAATTTCATTGATAAAATTGTCGACAACAATGCAGACGAATGTGTGTGTGTGTGTGTGTGTGCGTGCGCGCGCGCGCGATTGTTTAATTCGTTTCTTTATAAAATTTCCTCGAATAACTAAATTTCAAGGCTCATACTTTTCTCGTTTAAGGGAGGGCGGGTCTAACGGAGTGTACTTCTGAATCAAAATTAAACCTGAGCTTAATTCAGTCAAATAACACACATAGAAACGCATACTCACGAATATTACATCAAGACAGCTTATTATATCAATAAAGAGGGTGGAGTGGTTGGGAGAGTCGTAATACATATATCATTATACGTTTTCAGTGTTGCAGACACGAACAATTATTGCTAGCGCGGTGGTTAACATGCTGGCTCCTTTACGATGAGATATATATATTAAACAATTTAGGGTGAAAGGGGGTCGCTCGAGTCACTTGATGATGTTACAACGAACGAGTCCGGTAACTTTGCAAACAACCTGCCATCCCCAGCTGTCTCCATCTCCGAGCTTTTCAACAAACTCGGCCTTCGTCACAAATTTGTTAGCCTTACAGTAAAACTGACACCGAAAAGATTAGAAATAAGGATGAAGCATACCTTGTCGGATTCTTTTTATTGCCCGGTTAATGTCGCTTTGTTGAATTTTCGTTCTGTTTATTTATTTTTGACAATGAAATTTTGTATGAGCTAATCACGTCACTCTATCTCTCATTTTTAAATACCCTTCTTATTTACATACGTTCACTCAAGTAGAGTGATGGAGTAGCAGTTACTCGGTACTTGATATTCCGCCATCGATTCTGTTGAACTACGCACACATTTACGCATGTAAATACAAATTAAGTAAAACAGTAAAAGCATACATCAAAGAATTTAATATATAAATAAAAATACTGTTATAACAAAGTAAATGATATCAATTGAGAAAATATTGCTAATAGACCTAAAGTAAGGAGTAAATTGTAAGAGCTACTTCATAAAAGAAAAACAAAAAATAGGATCGAAAAAATAGGAATTGAACTGAAACGAGTTTCATAATTATTTAAATCTTCAACAGATTCAATTTTTATAATTTTAGAATTTTATCACTTTTCAGGTAAATTTTTCCATCTTTTTCCCAGAGATTTTTATAGTTATTTTCCTTTTATAAACGTTTTGCTATTGATCCATCGTTTCTTCGTCACAGATTACCAAATCCAGTTTTGAATATCATTTGTAAATCAGGCAATATGGCGAGTAGGAAAAGCAATTTTAATCTTCCTTTGTTTTAGTAGAGATCTTCTATCTATTTTTCTAATAAAGTGTACTTTGTACGGTGATTAGTGACCGTTAATCGATATTTATTTAGAAATCGTGAGATGCGGTCTGGTATGATGTAGGTTTCAGAAAAACATTTTCTTTATCGTGCCAACGTTTCGATCTTTAAATGCACTAATTTCGTGGTCCGCTTGACCAATTAAATCATTACAATTAATTAAGGTTTTTAGTTGAGATGAAAAAAAGTTAATGGCACGAGCGGGATTCGAACACACGATCTTCGGCTAGATACGCCGCTGCTCTACCACTTGAGCTATCGTGACCTCGATCCACTCGGACATCAACTTCCTATCTCAACCCCACCTTATGAGTTTTCCCTCCTTTTTGCCATTTTTCAAAATCAAAAGCCGAAGATCGTGGGTTCGAATCCAGCTCGTGCCATTAACTTTTTTCATCTCAACTAAAAACCTTAATTAATTGTTTCGATCTTTATTGAGATCATATTCAGGGCCTGGAATTTACAAACATTGTTTATATATTACAATTACATTTTGGATGTGGAAAAGTGAATTTATACAATGCAAAATAGTTTTTTATATTTTTTATATATATATTCAATCAACGTATTTCTACTCACTCAAAGTGTTTGTGTTCTGTGTAATTGTGCCATTCTTGCGTGTCGTGTCGAGAGTGCCAGTGAAATTTTGCTATTTTGTGTTTATATACGTTGGATTATGAAGGAGTGGGGAAGGAAGTCGGTATAGAAAAGACATTTTTCTATAAGGCATCGGCTTCTTTGAGGTGAAAAGAGCCGACGAAGGGAAAAAATGTGTTGGTAATGGTTCGGCCAGATTATCCTTTCAGGATTATATAGAAAAGGATAAAATAGGAAAAGGAAAGCTAAATTGTTGTGAAATTAGACTATGTGAAAAATATTTGATGTGTGGAATGTAATGTGATGATAGGTATGTTATCTGTATTGAATGTGATTAATGGTATTGGCGTAGGTTCGACTGAATTTACATGTATCTGTTCTGTAATTGATGCTGTGTTTATCTCTGTTGATATAAACCATATATAAAAATGTCGTTTTTATACCGACATCCTTCCCCACCCCTTCAAAATCCAACGTATAGAAACACAAAATAGCAAAATCTCACTGGCACTATCGACACGACACGCAAGAATGGCACAATTACACAGAAGACAAACACTTTGAGAGAGGAGAAATACTTTGATTGAATATATATATATATATATATATATATATTTTTTTTTTGCATTGTATAAATTCACTTTTCCACATCCAAAATGTAATTGTAATATGCAAACAATGTTTGTAAATCCCATGCCCTTAAGATGATCTCAATAAAGATCGAAACGTTGGCACGAGAAAGAAAATTTTTTTCTGAAACATACATCACACCAGACCGCATCTCACGATTTCTAAATAAATATAAAGAAAATGTTTTTCTGAAACCTACATCACACCAGACCGCATCTCACGATTTCTAAATAAAAAGTGTACTTTTATAGGTCATGAGTTATGAGGATTAGAGTTCATGGAAGAAGTTCGAAAAATGTTTTTAATTTGTTCTTTTTTAACTTTTTTTTCTAGTTATATCTGTTCTAATATCTTGCTAACCTAAATTATTTTTAACAGAGCATTTTAAAATTTTAGAAGAAAAGTTTCTTTCTCTTGTTCTTTTATTCGTCTGTTTTATTAGCCTTATTTACCTGGTTACTTTTATTATAATAATTCACATTATCTCAGTCGAACTCCCGATCGTTTCTTGCATTTCATTTAGTATTGCACAAATATAAGCGCTTACACCCATTATAAAATTCAATAGGGATTCCACGCCATATTAAGAAGTACTCCATCCTGTTTGATTTATAGCATCATTTCTTTCTGATCCAGCGTCACTTTTATTATTACCACTTATTGATTGATTCGTAGTGAAAGTTCCAGATAATTGTCTTCTCTTTTTGATGGAACAATCCGAGCACAACTCCGGTGAATTATTTTCTTCAAAGGCAGCTAATTCATTTAAGGTTAATTTAACACATTCCGCGTGGAAACATTCATTACAGTTAATCACGAAATTTTTATAACAGTTTTACGAATATTTTTGTTAAAAATTGGGCACGTAATTTTCTACTTCACTGACATAATTAATTAAATTAATAATTTTTAGGATAAAAATATGGATTTGTGTTCAGACCCAAGAAGCAAGAAAGAACTCATCGAACTCGGAGAGAATACGGTTTCCAATCCTTTTTCCAAATGTTTTTCAGGTAAAACGGGGCTCGGAATATAATTATAGGTTTTAGGTGATAACGGGTTTGATATAGGTGTGGATATACTATTTTGATATAATTTATTAGAATCGTTATATGTGTATAGTTTTTATAATTAAGCACTTATAACGGCGAGTCTATATGTACTCCACTTCTATTATATTTTAAATTTTTTCATAAATTGTACGGAAATTAATTATGCTATTTTTATTGGAGTACGTGGTAAAATTTTTAATAACAAAAAATTTTGTTTACCAATTGTAGTGCCCTGAGAAAGATGAAAAATGTACGCTGAAAGCTTGGTAAACTTATGAAAGTTTTGTTCATTGGACTAAATCCGTGATCTACCTCTAGAAGAAAGTGTTTTACATCTTCCATGATATTCAAATTCTAAGCATCAAAAACCACCAAAATTTGTCCAATAGCTAGAACACGTATTTCCCAAATCTCGGGTCCCTATTGATTTGAAGACCTCGAAGATAATTGCGACTAACCAAATCTATTTTGAATTGACCCTACTGTCGTACGTTACTGTCCTGAATTGAATTGTTCACCATTAGCAGATTATCAGAGTAAACCCGATAATCTAATTGTGCTTAGGACGTTCAAACTACGCTAGAGGTTCTGGGTAGCCTCGGAAATTTTAATTCATAATAATTTCGAAAAAAATATTGTATTTTAAAGTTGTTCTGTCACCATGTCCGCAACATAGCAGGGGTAGGTGGACGTTACGCGTGTACGACAGGAATTACTCTAATAAAATAATATTCCTTTCTGAGGGCAAAATTGTTGTTCAACTGTTATCATAAATATAAAAGATAATTCATATTGGATTAAAGAAGAAAGGCAACAAAAAGGTAATTAATTTTTTCCTAATTAATAATAATTTACAGTTTTGCGAATTTTGCGTTGTTGACTGATGAAATGGAGAATTTTTATTATGTTCTATTTTTATTTTATGATAACTTGTATATTATTGTAGGACAAACATTGCTGTGGTTGCGTTGCTACGTGCTACGTGTCAGTTCGCACTGTAGTGTAATGCCACACGTTGACCAAAGAAATTTTTTAATTGTGTATATTTTTAGGAAATTTTTAAATCCAACGTTTTGAAATGAGTGTAATTAATTTGGTTAAGGAATGGGATGAATTAATTAATAAAAATTAGCAATGTTCTTTAAGCTGTATAAAATGGATAACACTTTGAGCAAAAGAAAAAAACATTACAATCAAGATGGCTTGATTGTTAATTGTGTTGGTTCAAACAAGTTCCTCCTGAGCATGCAGGGATTAAAATTTATAGTCACGACAGAAAAACGTTTGAAAATAGTACGATACCGTACAAAAACTATTGAAAACTTTTGTTGAGAAAATAAATGACTACTACTAATAATACAATATTTTCGAATGTTTATATTATCAAGTAATAATAGCAGGAGTTCTCATGCCAGGGTTGGACAAATTTGTTATTTGGTCTATTTGGTAGTTTAAGTTAAAATACTAAGAATAAAAAATACATAATATGAAAATTAATAGACTTAATAGCTGAAACTGATCATCAAAATGACTTTGATGAAATGAAAGTTATTTATATCATGTATATAAATATATATTATGTGTAATTTAAAGATAAATACACAATCTTATTAGGCGTTTGGGGTATGAAATAATAAGCCAAATTGTGTTGCTCGGTAAAAATAAAAAAGTAATTTATTACTAAGACCAAATGTAAATAAAAGTTTTATAATAAAAATTTACCTGTAAAAATACAAAAGAAACGACAATTAGAGCTATTATTTGTATGAGATTTTCAACACTTTAACAATGCACTCCTAACTTGTTATCTACTCTACAGGTTAACCTCCCTCTTAACAATCGAGTCGAGATAGTGCTCGGCAAATTTCAAAATTAGTTTAAACAAATATAAATGTGCTTAAAAAAAGTATAACGTTAATATGTACTACTGTATNTATATGATATGAGGAATGATAGTTGAGAGAGAATTTTGTTTTGATTCCAACTCCTTTGATTCTTACGAATGTGGTTTGCCATCATGGTCTTTATAACTAGATGTTTTATATATATAAAGACCATGATGGCATAAATGGATAAAAATATTAACTGCAATTCCCTCGCAAAGTACACGGACTAAGTGATCATAGTTTCATTCTATCTCCTGAAGTGGTCTCATGGGATCTTAATTTAATTTTAAAGAAAAACTGAGGGGTGGTGTCTTTGATAAAAACAATTTTTTTAACGGAGTAAACAACATTATTTGAACAGAATAAATATTGAGGGGGAGTGGGCTTTGTAGCCACCGGTTCAATACCAATTAATTTTATCCTCCCCTGCCGCCTACAAATCTCTTTTCTTTTTGTATTCTCTGCTGCAGAATTATCTCAAACAGCTATTTCCCTCGGAATCAACGCAATTAAAACAGTGCAACCGGTTTAAGATTGGCCTAGTGTTTGGATTTGCACGAAAAAGTTACGAGTTACTTCAACGCTCAATTTCTTTTTTAAGCTATTTTTCGATATTAAAGCATTGCATACTTTAAAATTAAAATGTAAGATACTAGTGCACGAAGTTCAATTTATTCTAAGAAATTAATTTTAATTTCAACTAAAAATGCTGATTATTAACTAACTTTACTGTCCATTGTTGAGGGTTTAACAAAAAGCTGTTAGATTACATTAAAAATGAAATTTTTTCTCTTGATTCACTCCATTCCATAGATGTAGGCAACCAAAAACACACTTTCATAAAAAGTAGTCTTTATTTTAAAAAAGTATCGATTTCGGGGCGCCCGATCGCTCTGTTCAGCCATTATGAATGCCCAGTGAAAATGAACCACTGTAATAAATTTTATTAAAGTCATTAAAATAAATAAATTTTAACATCAACATACAGATTAAAATAACAACAACAATATAAAATATAAAACGGTCAGACAAAACGTGGCCTGTGGAGAAAATGAAGAAAAGATAAAGAATTATCTCAACAAGGTTTCGGATAGGCCACACTCGTCTCACACATGGACTTCTTCCGGAGGGCGGTCGTTAAAAACAGTGCCCTTAATGAAAGGAACTGTTGACAGTCCGTCACCTACTATTTTGTGGTTCGTTGCAAATCCATCGAGAACGGTGTGGCCTACCCTCAACTGAAAAAGTCTTAGTGTACAGTCATAAAATTAATTGAATATCTGAGAGTGACAAATATATATAATCTAATTTAATTAGTTTCTTCGATGGGGTCGATGGCGGAATATTTATAAAAGTACTCCATCGACCCCAATCTAGATTAGTTTGAATATAGGGTCGGTGGAGGAATATCAAGTACGGAATGAGTGTACTGTATGGATGTATTTATGTGTATGAATGTATTTATTTGTATGAATGTAGTGTTTGAAAGGGTAAATAGAATATAGATATAGTTGGGGGCTGAAATGACCTAGATGTCAGAAGCCCCAGTAAAAAAAAAAGGGAATGTATGTATTCATTAGCGAGAATGCTGGTTGAATGAGTGCGAATGGAAACAGACCTCTAGAGGAAGTATTGAAACGCGACGAGCTGTTACCTAGTTTGCAGTTTTTGGTGTGTG
The DNA here is from genome assembly GCF_000648675.2 of Cimex lectularius. Taxonomy (NCBI): domain Eukaryota; kingdom Metazoa; phylum Arthropoda; class Insecta; order Hemiptera; family Cimicidae; genus Cimex; species Cimex lectularius. The sequence continues at coordinate 480,096 of NW_019392843.1, forward strand.
TGAATGAAGAGTGGCAATTGGCTGAACATTGAGTACCCCGATCGCCCCCTTATTTTTTAATTGTAAATAGTTTTGTATAAATATTTATATTAGTGTGAAAGATTGATGAATAACTGTATTTATCTGCGAGAATGAAACTATAGGATGTATGGTGGGGTGTCGTGTTTATAGGCTATAGATTTTGTGAGAAAAATGACGGACTACCATCGGAATATAGAGTACCATGGTGGCCTGTCATGTAGTAGTTTTTGTAGGAATGATATACAATATATATAATCAATGAAGGTAAAAATACAGAGGATTAAAACATATGCAGAGGAGAATAATGCACAAGAGCGAGAAGAAAAAGGCTATGACCTTAAATAAAACAACAATATTATTAATATTATTATATGATACTGTAGTATTTAGAAAAATTAAATGAGTTATTATTTAGAGAAATCCTAGTTTCCGTTTAAATTTGATTGAATATATAGAATAGTAAAATACTTTGTAGAAATTTTGCTGATATTTTTAAGGGAAAAAAAAACAGTTCTACATCGAGAGATTAGGAAACCATTTTTGTTTAGAGAATAACGATATTTGCTTGATTCGGACACATAAACATCGAGCTGCTTCGCCCAATTTATCTATTGATGACGATGCATTTTGGGGCCTATATGGTTCTCTTTTCAGGGCTACATACAATACATAAAACACTATAAAAACAAAAACAATACAGTAAAAATAATATGTCATGACACTGATAATGTTGTTTGTGCTTTAACAATGAAAAAATGTAGTTGATCCATACTATGTGCCGCAAATTAATATAAAAACGGTGACTTGAAAGTACAGTAAAACCCAGACGGTTAGCACTTTGTGATAAAAACCATCACGTTTTGAGTTTGTTATTACTCCCACGAAGCGTGTACTGCCTTACATTATAATGTACCCTAATTTCATTGTTTTTATGCACTGTATTAATATTTTATATATACTGCGCTGCTACCTACAGCTTTGAAGGCTGATAGGCTCCGAAATGCATCGTCATCAATAAATAAATTGGGTTAAGCATCCCGATGTTGAAGCAGCCCGATATTTATATGTCCGAATCAAGCAAATATTGTTATTTAAATATTTTTAGTTGAGATAATAAAGTCAGTGTCATGAGCGGGATTCGAACCCACGACCTTCGGCTGGATACGCCGCTGCTCTACCACTTGAGCTATCGTGACTTCTATCCACTCGGACTTTTTTTTTCTATCTTCTAAGATCAATTTTTATCTCAACTAAAAACCTTAATTAAGTGAAAGATTAATTAGTCTAGCGGACCACGAAAATTAGTGAATTTAATAAGTTAAAATGAAGTGTATCTTCACTAAAGCTCTCCGTGGCCATTTCATTTGTCGCCGAGAATCAAATAGATTACACGACATTTGAAAAATGGCAAAAAGGAGGGAAAATTCAAAAGGTGGGGTTGAGATGGGAAGTTAGTGTCCGAGTGGATCGAGGTCACGATAGCTCAAGTGGTAGAGCAGCGACGTATCTAGCCAAAGGTCGTGGGTTCGAATCCCGCTCGTGACACTGACTTTTTTTATCTCAACTAAAAACCTTAATTAATTATTTACTAAAGTTAATGTAACCTCTCAAAATGACAAAGGAAGAGATTTGTGACTTGTGACGTGTTCTTGCCTCATGTCACGAATCTTTTGGCGCATGCACTAGAATTTCACCCTCCCCAAAAAGTATACTGTTCGTTGTTTGTTCGTATAAATTCACTGGTTAATATGTAAAAAAATAAGGGGATTCCGGTTGATTATTGGAGCAATGAAAGTCTAGTCGGTACTTCTGTTCAAATATTATTCGTCTGCCATGGTATACCAGAAAAGCGCATCGAACACTCTCATTTTCTTAACCGACTAATATCTTGAGTTTTCGTGTGTTTTTTTCTAAGTGAGCATCATTGAATAATAATAAAAAGAAACTCAAATTGATATTGATTTATAAATGCATAGATAGATTGGAAAACCATAAAAGCAAGGCAAAATCATTTAACTTGAAAACTAGTTTAATTAGCCAAATAATTATTAATAGGCGCGGAATCATACAGTACAACGATTTTGAGAAAATGAAAAGAATAACGTGTTTAGAATAATTTTAAAGTTGACATTTTTAAGGTCTGATTTAAAATCAACATGCTAACTGCCACCTGATTACTCGGCTTTCTCCCCTTTAGAACATACGAAAATCACAATCCTGTGAAAGGATCATTTGTGCTATGGACATTTGGTCTGAGCCTCTTCTAGTGGATGGTAAATTGAGTTCGGGGTGAAGAGTGATGGTTTAAGCAGACCTGCAGAGGACAGTGGAGTTTTGATCGCCCATGAGGAAAATTAATTCTTAACGACCTAACACACGGGCTCTTATAAAAAAACAAAGCCCCACTCCGGATTTTCTTTTGTGCCTCAAACTTAAAGTAAAAGGCAGAATGGACGGTAAAGCGCCTCGGGGTGTTATCCGTAAGTAAGAGGAAAACTAAGTAAACATCACCGGGTAAAAAGAGGGGAAGAATATAGAGGAAGAAGCGAACTTCAATTTCACTAATTTCACGCACCTTACACCCTGACCCCTGCGGCTTACTTATTTATTTACTTTTCCCTTTACCCCGATTTAATACTTCAGTATTATACCAAAATACAAAGAAAAGAACAATTTGAAGCTCAATCACATTTTGTTTCGATCCAAGCTCTTATTTAATTTTCTTGAATATTACATATTACATTGTGGCAGTACGCCAAATCGGTAGTCCTTTTGATAGCTTACTTCCATTTAAACCACTCATTTATGTTTTAAAATATGAATTTGAAAGATTAAATAAAATTTCATAATTATGATTATTTTGAAATCATGAGATGGTGTTTGGTGTGAAGTAGATTTAGAAAAACACTTTTTTATCGTGGCACCGTTTCGATCTTTATTGAGATCATTTTCAGGTCTCAAAGTGAATGTTTTCTGCGTAGATGGGTCAATGTTGTGCAATCGTATTTAAAGTGTTAGTGCCACTAGAATACAAATTCATGTTTCGCAACACTTTCACACTAAACCAATATGGCACCTCACTTTATGTGAGTATGAAATAATTGGAACAAAATTTATAGTTACATCTGAAATTGTATTTTTTCCAATCAACATGTGTTTGTAATGTAGCCTGAAGATGACCGGAATAAGGGTCAAAACGTCGGCAAAAAAATGAAAAAATATGTTTTTCTAAATTACCTCATTCTTGACCGCCCTTCACGACTTCAACATCTATTTTGTGACATGAGAATTCAAATTTATCAAGAACTTCCTGTGTTGGACTGAATTGTGATGCCAAAGTTGGAAAGCGCATATCACCAGCATTAAGGAAAAATGCCATAAGGCATTATTGCCCTGTTGTTTTCAAGCAACATTATGTGAAGTTCATTGTAAATTTACTCGAGGCTCGGTTCTGTTCTGCAGCTTATGACTCCAGGAACCCTACACCAATCTTGATTCAATGCACCATGCCGAGATTAGAAAAAGGAGCTTTTTCGGACGAGAATTATTTAGAGTGTCTGCGTGGTAGCCAATACACATTTGGACAAGGCTGTTGTTGACTTGATTATGATATTTTATATTTGATTTTCAAAGCATGATCGTAGTGGGCGTAAAATATTTTGACCTTACAGTACATTAAGAGTCATTATCAACAGTGTTCATGAGTTTAATGGGGCAAACCTAAACTAAGTATGGGTTACTAAAGCAGGTATTTTGTAATAAACAAGCAACCGACAGAAGAAACAAACCAAGAAATTAACGTTATGAATTCAAAAATACGCTGCGTTTCTTCTGAAAGCTAGACTTAAAACTGAGTAAAAGGATTTTGGAACTATACATGTCCCTTGCTGATCCGAGGGATTCGATTGATCGCTTAAATAACAGATAACTGTTTAAGATAACTTGTGGCTTAAACCCCATATACCAGCATCCGTACAATCCAGTGTCCAGTAAACTTAAATCGCCTCCTAACAGCCCCCCCCCCCTAGAAGTCTGTTATCTGCTCCGATTACGTTTCATACGTTTATTTATTTCCTCACATGTACTTTTGTTAGTTTATTGCTTCTACAAGTTCTAGTTTATCGGTAATAACTAATCGCGCGTGCCGCGTCCTGCATCCTTGATTCGTAACATCACCAGGGTTTCGGACGGAGACCATCAGGTAATAGGCTAATTTTCCATTTTATCTTTGACCAATCTCCAATCGATTGATAGATTTACAGTAGATTTACATAATTTCAATCTTTCCCATCAATTTTGATCCTCTCCTCGTCATTCCGCTATTCAGAATGTTTCGACATTGTTGACAAGTGCATCCGGGTGCAATGTAGACTGTAGTGAGGTGTCCGGGATTTTATAGCATTCAGAACATTTTCTAATGTGTATAATTCATGTAGAGGGAATAACTAAATATATATATTTTTAATTCTTGACCAAGATTGGACAGCCATTAAGGATTTTAGCTGTTAATCACCTGTCATCATAATTCCCCGCCCTGGCTGTCGATGTGAGATTGTATTTTATTTTTATTATTATTGCAACCAACCAGCTCACATACAACGACATTTATTAAAAGCGAATACTGAATATAGTTATAGAGCAACCATTAAACCAAAAAATTAAACGATTTAATTAAGTATCCCATTATTAAAAACTCACATATGATAAAAATTGTTATATCTCTTTACAATATTTCTTTTATTTGCACAATATAATTACTTCAGTGAGTTGCAAAATATATAATTTTGCCTTACCTTCAACCAATTGTTAAGATAATTTGCCAAGGTAAGGGCATGAATTGTATTAGTTTTTGGTCATTAATTATTTTGGCATTTTGCCATCTTTAGTGACGAGAATTTATGTTACGTCGTTGGCATTTTAAAGAAATATGCCATTAAACTAAAGGTTTATAAGCTGATCCAAAAATTACAAATGTAATTACTGAGGTTTTTGCCTTTGGTCTGCTGGGTTTCGATGTTTCTGGTCTTGCTCTGCCTATCGTCGTTGGTTTATTTATTTATGTATTTATTTTTTTTAATGGTTTAGTAGCTAAATTTTTCTAAGAATTTTTGGTTTGGTCGGCCAGTTGAGTTTTGCCATTTCTCCTTTTCCACTTATTGGCTTGTTTAGTGCGTAAGTACAAGTTTAAAGAAAATAATTATATTTAATTAAACAAATAACGACTTGTTTCGTATGGATGATTCAATAATTATTGCGATGTGGTTTTTGTTCAGATCTGCGAGGTGAAGTTGTGCATCATGCATTCAATGCTATCGGGAGTAAAATGTGTGTAAGAAAACTGGGCAATTTTGTGTGTTTGTTTGTTTCTCTCTCTCTCTCTCTCTCTCTCTCTCTCTCTCTCTCTCTCTCTCTCTCTCTCTCTGTGTGTGTGTGTGTGTGTGTGTGTGTGTGTGTGTGTGTGAGAACAGAATGTGACAAAGATATGCCGCAAAAATCGACAGACCTAGTGATAATCCGTAATAAATTTAATATTGCAATACGGGGAGAATTTGATAAAGAGCCGGAGTTTCAAGAACCGTGAATGCGTAATATGTAATTATAAACCGTGGTACTTATTTGTTAGAAAATTCAATAAAACTTGGAGAAAGAACTTGTGCGAACTCGTTCCTCTTTCTCGGCTGTGAGTGGCAAGAAGCGCATGCGTGGGCCGGTGAATGAGTCTCTTCACGAACGGTTTGTCAGTAGTCAGTACCTCCACACGTCTCGTACACACCGGACCGAAGCCAGTTTCGAACGAGAGCTAGTTGCGTCTTTCCAGCCGAGATCGAATCGCTCCGAAAGGGCGCCGAAGGACGAAAGCACTACCGAGGATGTTTATCCACGCGGAAAAGAGGTCCTTTTAAATCGCATCGCCATCACGACGTTGGACAGTTTCGAATTGACATTTTTGGCGGGAAACGTCTCCTCTCTTTTTTGGATTGTTTTAAGTGAAAACGTGTGCAAATTTCTCCCTGACGTCGAATTGTCGCTGTGGTCGTCGAAAGGTGACAGTTATTTTGTGCTTCGTAAACTTTCGAGTCGAGCAGACCGGCGGGAGGAACGACAGAAATTTTGGAAGTGATTTGTTGTTTTCTTCCTGAAGAAATCAAGAGATGGCTTCGCAAATCAAGTTGGTCACGTTTTACACCGCTCTCATATTCTGGGATTCAATATTATCAGGTAAAAATCGCTTTTCTTTCAAAATGTGTAAAATGCATGAAGTAACGTAATGGTAGACGGCAAACCACCAAAAATATCTGACCGCTTAAAAATATATTTCCATTTATAATTTCACGAATCTCGACGAGGACACACACGCAGACGAGGTGTTAAAATATTTGTATTTTAAAGTCTTTCACTTTTCATAGCACACCGTGTTCATTTATTATTTATCCGGCCAAAAAAAAAAATGAAAATGAAATGAAATCAACTTCACATTCACGTCATTCATTCATTTTCAATTCAATCACGGTTTAGTTGTTAAACTAATATTCAAAAGTCCGAATTTATTTATTTAATCTTGTTTCGTTAAAACAAAATATAATACAGAATTTCTGAACAAAAATAGGGCCTTTCGAAAATAATAATCAGTGAAAAAAAATGAAGTTGACTTAAATATTTAAACAACAAAAATTAGTTTGTTTCATTTTAAACTCATTAAAGTACCCAACCAAACTATTAATTTCCTTTGATAACGAATTTTTTTGAGATAATATATATTTTTCAATATTTAAATATCAACTAATACTCCCTTGATTTATTAATGCATTAATTTAAAAGTACAGCGTAATTTCAAATGCATTTCACACCCCGGCGCGGCGGGCTTATTTTAATTCATTTAATTAGTAAAGATATATCAAAATCTTTCCTGCTATTGATATTATAGTTACAATTTTGACTTTGTAATTTTAACAAATAATTACTTAATTTTTATAACAAATACGTTTTATCGGAAAGTATTTTAAACATAGTTTCGAACGATTAAATGATAAAGGATCGATAAAAATATATAAAGGATAGATATATAGATTAAATTGTATATCTATGGTATAATATCTAAGTTGCTGAGAGGTTTTATTTTATCTCGCTAAACTGCACTAGGAGTATCCATAAGGATTTCACGTGGTTAGCGAAAAGTTACGCGTTAGAAACAAAAATTGGACTTGATCGACTCAAAATTTCAAATAGACATCAGTTATATCCGTGATAGTATCAACAATGATCAGACTGAACAACTATCTTTATTGGGAAAATATTAAGAATTTGTGTGTGTCAAAGATGGCGATTTTTAAAAAATTGTTGTTTTTTTCACGTTGCTTGAGCTCAATTGACATGAATCTAATAATTGAAAATATCTAGATAGTGTTTACAAATTTGATAACGTCCCGGTGTTGAAGAAAAGAAAAACAAAATTTAATTTGAAATATTCAGCAAGCCGTTAATAAATTTTGCCCACATAAAATTGTGAGAACTGGTTGAAATATAAGCGAATTGAAAGACTATTATTTTGAAAAACTCCAAATATAACGAGTCAAATAACGGACTGACAAAAGAAAAACTTGAAATACGTAAAAATTTCTGGTAACTAAGTACTAAGTATCAAATTTATTTCAAAAAGATACACGCTATAAAACCATTTCATGGTCCCAGGCGATGGAAAAGAGACTGGTTATCATTGACCAGAAGGATACCCGATAGCTTTCTGCTAAGAATGTTTTGGGTGATGTGTAAAAAATCTAGCGTTTACATATCTCATAATGAATAAATAACTGATCCTATTGAAAAGTAGAGCGCCTTCAAAATATACAATTTGCATGTTTTTTTACTTCCTGGTAGTCAAATTTCGGCCGATGATAAATCAAAATCTCGAGTTGGAAAAGAGCGTCATCCGAACCAATTTTAAGTTCCAACCGAAATTTAATTATTTCAAACGGTTAAATTCGCGCACAAATTAATGGAAAAACGGTGTAAATCAAATTTTAATTATGTAACTTCTCAGAAGAGTTACCCTGGCTTATTAGAGCAATACTAGAAGACCAGATTCAAATAACTAATCACATATCGATTGTGCTTGTTTATTTATACGCTGAAAACATCATTTGTTACATAACTATTTTCAAATATTCTTATTTTCGTTATGAGCCAGTTAATATTTGTTTAAGGCAGGAAAATGTTTATTATGGTCGTTAAGTGATAATTTTTCTACAAAATATGAATTTACGATACAAGTAACTGTCAATACACGCTGTCAAAATTCGAAAGAGAGAACACAAGTGCAAATTTCCATGTTTGTTTTCCATTGACGGTGTTCATTCCTACTTCATTGAAACATGAGAGACAGTCGGAAAATAGAAGTTCGAACAGAAAATTTTAAATTTACGATTGAATCTCAACAAAACCACTTGTTTAAATGAATTTAAGATTTCATTGCTCGTGTTTTATTGTTTTAAAACAAATAACAACGCTTCAATGGAAAAATAATACAAATAGAGCATGCAAACTACATATCGAACACCTGCAAGAAAAGTGACACAACTCAACAAAAGAAAATTTTACGAGAAAGAAAAATGGAAATTTACTTTTTTAAATTTATGTATTAAGTACACGCCACTACGGTTGTTGGAAATAAAATTTGTCGTGATGGATCAATCTCTCTTTGCCCAAGACTTAAGTTAAAACACAAAACTTTAAAAATCCAGCTGTAGTACCTCTATAAAACTACCCCTTTTTGAATTGTGACACTTTTCTTGCATATATTGGCTCTCAGTAATGAAAGTTAATTAGTTTGCTCTAACGACAACGGTGATCAATGAATGACTGTAAGGGTATTAATTTATTTTTGATAGTAACAGACAACACACAAACCTAACAAACAAGCATAAATAACCGTTATGAAACACATATTTGTGTAACTGATTTAACAATTGTTTTTCATAACTAGAAATTAATATAGGACCTTATGGTGACCTTTAAATAGATTGAAAGCTTGGCAGTAACAACTGATTGTCCAGTTTTCTTCAAGACCTTGATCCAAAGTGTTCGTGAGTAAAAAATTGGCCTAACATTGACAACTAATATAATTCTAAAATTAGTACTACTTCGCTCTTCCAAAGAAGAGAAAACAGCAGCATAAGAAGTACTAATGCTGTTAGATTCAGTTAAGAACATGTAATCTTATTTTTGCGCAGAAAATATAATTGTGGCAATTCAGTATTTACAATATTTCAGTTTGCTGTGACATTTTTGACCTTCAACTTTGAAGCTGAGCGTTTATGCTTCTCAGATGTGTTAGTGAAATCTGATGAACCAGAATTATAGCACTACCACGTACCATAACACTTTGCCCTAAATTCAAAGAGTGAAATTTGAAAACTGACAAAATTCATTAATATTATTGACGGCATTATTCTCTTCTTGCTGGTTGTCAACGAATTTAGAATCAGTACATATCAGTATTCGAAGTTGAGATCCTTTGACACGCAGGAGTATAATGTGCCGGTTATTATATCAACAGTAAGTTATTCCGGGGTAACTGGCCTAACTAGAAATGGCCATTTTTTCTGATAAATACTTATATCGATGGTATAAAGCTGGACACCGAACTATGATATGCTACTTTTCGCGAATGGAGACAGTGCGTACACGCGAATTCAAAAGTGACACATGGTGATGTCTAGCAGCTAAGAGTTCACTTATAGTGTCTATCCAGTAGCATCACACACACGAATACTTAAAACAAAAACAACTAAATAATCCGGTTTTTAGAATTTTTCGACTGGTCTTACTTTTCTTGTGGGAGTGCAATATGTATACTAAAAATTTAGTACTACGACTTGTAACCTTAGTACAAAACAATTAATTAAGGTTTTTAGTTGAGATGAAAAAAAGTCAATGGCACGAGCGGGATTCGAACCCACGATCTTCGGCTAGATACGCCGCTGCTCTACCACTTGAGCTATCGTGACCTCGATCCACTCGGACACTAACTTCCCATCTCAACCCCACCTTTTTGAATTTATATCTAGCCGAAGATCGTGGGTTCGAATCCCGCTCGTGCCATTGATTTTTTTATCTCAACTAAAAACCTTAATTAATTGTAATATATTAATTGGTCAAGCGGACCACGAAATTAGTGAATTTAGTACGAAACGTTTCATTCATTTTTTGTGTGTGAATTTGGCTAATTGTAAGGTTGTTTTGATAATGTAGAATAGTATATTTTAGTCAATAATAGCATAGTAGATATTATCAATAAAATTATTCGAATAATAATTTTCAATTAACAGACTCAAACATCCTCCGTTCCGACTAGTTTCTACTTTCTAGCCTGTTTGCTAATTTCAAATGTTCGTTAGATCAGCTTTTCGTGCCGTGTTTATGAACGTTTAGTTTTCTGTACTTTACAGTATGATGTAGCCATATGCGCCCTATTAAAAAAACCGTATTTCATAAAATGTTTTTATAAATTATCAGCCAGGTGGAAGAACGTCGGGATCACATCTGATTATGAACGTGCGGAAATAAGCGGATCAAGGTCTTACACCGCGTATAATTAAATCAATACTATAATCCTATTTAATTCAGTAATTTGGATTTTTCATTATGAAAAATTAATCATTTTTTAAAAGACTCTCAACACGACACACAAGAATGGCACAATTACGCAGAAAACAAACACTGTGAGCCCTGAAGATGATCTCAATAAAGATCGAAACGTTGGCACGATAAAGAAAATGTTCTCTAAACGTACGTCACACCAGACCGCAACTCACGATCTCCGAATAATTTTTTAAAATGTTATCTGTAGTAAGGAGTAAATAATAGAAAAAAAAGTGCTTTACCACAGGTTTATTTATAATAAAATAGTTGAAAGGGGTAGCTCTTCTACCCACAAACTGGAGGCTCATGTATTAGTCGAGAAAGTCATCTCGATTCAGGTCATCGTTATAAATCCAATAAAAGAACATATTTTTTAAAATTATTCCTGTTATTTTTCTTTCAATTTCTTTTTTCTTTTAGTTTAAGAACTATAAGTAACTAAAAAGTCGGAAAGTGATTTCTGGTTCGCTGCACATAATTCACTACTGACGTAAGCTCAAATAACATATTGTAAAAAGTGGACGATTTATTGTTATTGGGTTGTTTTATCGCCGGCTATTTACTTATAGTGCTATTATTACTATATATATTATTATAATAATTTCAAGTTGTTACTGTTTGCTTATATTAATGTTATTCTCGTTCATGTAACAAATACTTATATTTCGCTGAAATCTGTTGTCTAATAAATTAAATATTTTGAAACAACTGAGCTTCACACAAACGAATGACATTATTGGTTCTGGTATCTCTCAGTGAATAAATGGAACAATATGACGAACAATACAATACAATTAAAGCGATAAAATGACGGTAATTTGAACAACTTGACTTTACCGACGAAATGTTCAAATCTCTCTCTCTCTCTCTCCCTCTCTTTCTCTCTCTCTCTCTCTCTTTCTCTCTTTCTCTCTCTCACACTCTCTATCTCTTTCACTCCCTTTCACTCTCTCTCTCTCTCTCTCTCTCTCTCTCTCTTCTCATTCTCTCTCTTACTCTCACTCCCTCTCACTCTCTCTCCATTTATTATTTCATTGTATTTCAGAGTTCAGTTGTTAGCTTGTAATAATTAATTGCTATTAAATTTTAAAATAGCATTCTATTTTCGGTTGTTCCCTGACGAATTGTAAAACTATGGTTTCATTCGATTTACCTTTCACAGCATTCCTCGAAAAACTCAATTAACATCCTGCGTAGGTTTGGTATCACACTTCTGGCCCCTTGTGGGCCTCGTTAGGTCTAAAAGGGTTTTAAATGAACTCATTGATTCACCCTTAATTATGGAAATCCCTCTGGACGCGCCCTTTTCGCCGGCCGCAAAACCGGGCGGCTGTACACAATTCCAAACCAAATTGAGTTATTTGTAGCGCCTGGCGGAAAAATAAGAATTTTTCGATTCATTGGAGCAGACGCGAGGGTGCAGAGTCCATTCCGTCTGAATCAGTCAATTCCAGGTTTGTTTCGGTGAGAAAATCGCCCTCAAACATTCCATTCCTTATAACATTCCACGAACGTTTAATTCCAATGCTGCATTCTGTTCCTCAAATGCGAATAAAGCAATATTTTATTCGCATGTACCCCCTCTACAAAAATTATATATATATATATATATATAGGTTAAAAATCTTTGGTGAACTTTCTTTACGGCGGAGTTACCATTCCAGAGGAAAGTGGAAAGCGCTGGAAAAATATGTTTCGTGGTGAAAGAGATATGTCCGTGGGCGAGCATGTAGCAGGAGAGTCAGCCCTCTCAGAAGTGGCCACGGCCCGGTTTAGCTTTGTTAAAGCAAAGGGGCGAGGATGACAACGCCATAAAAGGTTTCACTTTTCAAATCGAGGCTAATCGAGAACGTTTTTTTATTTGAGCCTTTTCATCCAGGGATTCGAGAGATGGGCGATTTTTTCCCGTGTAAAAGATCCTGTAAATTTTGAAATGGGGAATTCTGGAATTTGAGCGTGCTTCTGACATGTTTGGAATGGATAATCTTTTCGACAAGTGGATAACAGGTTTTAAACGTACACATTGTACGACGTTTTTCTTTAAAATGCGTTCCGATAATTTTATTTAGATCATATTTGTAAAAAGTATAATGGAATTTTCGTTCAATTAAAACCACTTTTGTATGTGTTTATAAAAAAATTGAATTCATAAATTATTTAAACATTTATTTGGACTTTCGGAATTTACACCCATCATCAGCATCTATGCTGATGTATTGGCAAAAAAAGAAATAAATAGGTTAAAAAAAGTATTAAAAAAACAAAAAAACAAACAATGTTAGTATTTTACATGTTATTAAATAAATTACCTATAAAAATTAAATTTTTCATTATGTAGTTATTTTTAAAAAATATGGTTGATGTATATTATATGATATTTGACTTTTAAAAGATATATATCTGTAATTTATGTTTACTTATATAAAAGTGTTGTGTTATTTTTAAGTAATGTTTAGAAAACAAATGTTTACTTGCAGGCAATCGTCACGGTCCAGATGGAAAAAGTTTACCTATTGTTTTATAAGTGAATAGTTATGTTAAAAGATTTTTTAAATTTAGGAATCAAATTTTATGATGCATTTATATTACTTTTGTAATATATATTTTTTTAAAATAATTTTAATTATTTTATTTTTTGTTTGTTTTTACCTTATATTAGGGATGTTTTTTTGAAGTGGTAATATTAGTTTAAGATTTCCCGCCAAAATTTAAGCTATTGGATTTTTTATTTTATTTTTATTTACGGATTTTTTAAAATATATTTTTATTTGTTATTTTTATTTTTTTTTTATGTCGGCATATGATAGGAACATTTGGTTGTAATCAGTTTAATTTTAATTTTTTTCACTATATTTAGTGATATATATTTGAAATAATTTATCAATATCTATTAACTGATCCTGCTTTAAATCCACCTAATTATATGGCAACTTTGTCAGTAGCTGTGATAGTTTTTCACCGACATTTTGGTCGGTTTAAACTTTTATCGGCTTTAAAAATAACGGTTTTATTACTGATTTTCCCTCCAACTACTAACCTATTTTACGGCAAATGTTTACAAATGGCCTTTACTGTCTAACTCGTAGACTGAACAAAAGCTATATTTTTGACTGAGTTGGGATAATCCTTTTTCGTAGCCTTCAACGCCTCTGTACGTTAGGTTTTTACTGATGTCCATTTAACAAATTTAAAATCACGTTGGGAAGAGCTAAATTTTAGAAATGGAGTATATTATAATTGTAATTTCGTGGCTTATAAAAGTATATTCGGCTGCCGCCGTCCACTTTACCGCACACATGAAATAACAATTCATTATATATATATATATATATATATATATATATATATAGCTCAGTGGCAATCTTGATTATAAGGGAGGTTAGTTCATGTTTCTCGCCCATGGGGGAAGTTTGAAAGTCTGTTCCACGCTCTCTTTTGGTCAGTCATTTTCATCTTCACTATTCTTCAGGTCTTCGTTTTGCGTACTTCAGTGTCTTCTTTCAAAGGCTTTTCTGCTGAAGATCACAGACTCCTCCAGTCCAATAGCCTTTTGCGTGAATTCCTCTTTTCCTGAATTTCTCATTACTTATGTTAATGGATATATTTCCTCTTAAGAAAACTCATAGTTTGGTCGATCCCAATAAGTTTGGTCTGTTATATTTTATCTGTTATAATGTTATGTAATATGCTTGCTATTTTCATTTATCAGATGTTTTTCGGCTTCTCACTGTCTTCCGTGGTGGGTGTACAAGTTATATTTTTATTTCCTCGAGCACTTTTCCGACGTTCATGAGAGGTGAAACGTTAATGCCGTTGATATTTGAAATAAAAGTTTCATTGTAACACGGGGGATGAAAAATTGTTAACTATTTCTTTCATTAATTTACTTTTACAAAAACAGCTTCATTTTTATATTTTTATCAGCTTTTTTTCGTATTGATTCTTAATATTTTTACTCCATGAAATTTTAAGTTAAATACCTTATCAAAAATTACTGCATAAAATCTGAAGGGTAATTACTGGTAAATGCGAGCTCAAGTTTGGATGAAAAGCCAAATATCGTCTTTATCGGGCTAAGATGGTTGAAAATTGTGGAGTTGAGCTAAATTTCCATTTTGACACTAAAGATAATTTAAGGCTCCTCCTCGAGGGATGGCGCGATATATGAATAAGAGGGATGGCGACGTTTAACGCCATCTTTTAACACTAAATAAGGTTTTATTAAATTATACAGTGAGCCCGTCCCACGAGCATTATTATATTATGAGACTTTGGACGGTTTATCTCTCACCTCACAGTAATCCGACGGCTGCCCTTAATAAATAATTAGTGGGCACCCCTTCATTACTTCCACACCTATTACACCAACCCCGCATACCCGTCTCGTACGAATTCATTAAACCGACAAACCCTATCTTTGTATAATTGAAAAAAAAACCTTCTTCCCCGTCCTTGGATGCCTTGCCCAACTTATTCGAAAAGCTCCATCAAGTCTAACTGGTGTTTCACCACTTTGGAAACCAACAAAAAGTGTTTGGGTTGTAAATTTTTTTTCACATACTATAGTATGAAGTAGATACATAAATACAGAGATATACATAAATCATAACGAGCGCAGATGAAATAGCGAAATGTGTGTCGGAAAGTGTTTTTATAAATTTGTTTAGAGACCGTTAGTCAATGATTATTCGGAGATCGTGAATATATATATACAGGGTGAATTGCTACTCGTGCTACAAACTTCTCCAGTAGATTCTTCACCCTAAAATGAACAAAAAAGTTCATATTGTCCATGGTCCGATTCTCAACCATTTCAGAGTAATTTCGCTTTTTATCGATTTTGAAAGATATCACGTCCTGGCGTCGGAAAATCGTGATATCTTTTAATCTAAACATTTCTCTGAAAATCTAATAGCACCGTTGAAATTC